>NW_024581096.1:7405386-7620394 GCF_017639235.1 Corvus kubaryi
TTTCCTTCCTTTCCTTCCTTTCCTTCCTTTCCTTCCTTTCCTTCCTTCCTTCCTTCCTTCTTCTCTTTATCTTCTCCACCTCTTCTTATCAAATAAAAATAATTTTATATAATTAATAATAAACTACTACTACTGCTACTACTACTACTATTACTACTACTAGCAAAATAACAAATAAATTAGTATTGAAAATATTTTCTGGGAGATGGGAATATGTAAATTGAATTCTCAATAGACTGAATAAGAAACATGATCTAAATTTTTTGGGTTAGTCACCATTAGTCTAGCTTGAAAAAGCTGAGCACAATATCTTTGCCTTTGAAGATCAAGAAGCCTACTAATTTCTCTGAAGGAAATGCTTTTGTCATCCATCAGGCAGGTCTCTGGGATATGGATCAAGGCAGGAATTGATGCACACATCACCTCTGAAAACAAGCGGATCAAGCACCAGGCACAGGTTGTTCTAGGCAGATCCTTATGTAATATGCTGTATCTTCTGTGTCCTACACTTCATTGGAATCTGAACCTTCTCTATATATGATAAATACACTTATTTTTGCTGAAGTAAACCTATGATTTAGGTAGCATGCTTGGAAGAGATACATAGCAAAAGTAACAAGCATCACCTGCCTAGTCTTAATTTAATAAGATATTTTACTGTACCTAAATCTTAGGTATTGCAGTATGAACTTTCAGGCATTTAAAATCTTCATTAGATCGAGTTCTAAATCAAGATTCATTATCCTTCAAATTTAACCACAGGTTCTTGAGATAGATACCTATTTTATGTAATGCTGTTGAAGGAATCAAGAATTGATGACTAGCTTGGAAGAGGATGTTTCCACCCAAAGCTTCCAAGGAAGTATGAGTAAAATATCCAGTGTATGCACAACAGCATAAAAAACCACATTAATTACTTGTGAAACGTTTAACCCATAGCTATAAAGAGACCCTTCACAAGAAAAAAAGGTGTATTCTGCAGCCAGGAGAAAAAGTAATTTGTCCTAAAAAAAAATGGCAATTTCTTGGAGAACATCCAGAAAACTGAAATATTAAATGTGTATCTCAGGAAAATATTCAGCTTTTATTTCAGTGTTGAGTACAATCCTGTAGAGGTGAGCCCAAAAACTGAGCTGATCTCAAAAACTCTTAGTACTTAAATTGAATTAGTACTTTAATAGAACTTTCTTATTTGGTCCAATACTGCAATAATCCTATATATTTGAAAATAATGTTATCAATATATTCAAAAGTTCTGTACCAAAATTTTTTCATTTCTTATTGAAAGTCTTTAGAGTGCTTAAAACAATCAGCATCACGGCAGGCAGTTTATGAAGAAACTGTTAGAGTAGCAGTACCTAGCGAGAGCAATTGATATATTGAATCAAACAAATTTAGGAAATAATAAATCACTTTAAATGAGACGTGAGAGTTTAGTTATGGTTTAGTGATATCAGCATTAAACAGAATCAACTAAATAAGCTGAAACTTTCTGCAATAGTCGTTGTCATTATGTTCTAATTCTGAAGATTACTTTTATGGATTGCTTTATTTTAATTTTTATTGCTGTGTCTCTTGTTGTCTCTTCTATATATTCCTTGACAAAAACACAGGCAGAATCTGGGCTACCAGTAAAATTATCAAAAGAATATCTAATCCAGTTTTGACGTAAAACCGTATTTATAGCAAACATGCAGGATGACCCTGTGGCCAAAAAGCATTTCAGTGAAAGACCGACAAAGTGATTATGAATTGTTTCACAAGTGCTTTTATGGGGCCAGTCATTTTCCAAAAGGACAGCTACAATCTTATCCCACAACCTTTCTTCCATTTGAAAAAGTGCTACTTTTCCCCTACTGCACCACGAGCAGGTGCCCCATTAGAATGGCGCAGTGCTGGTATGTGTTATGGCAGGTACCATGAGCAATACTCCACCATGAAAGATTACCTCCTGACTCATGATAATCACTGTAAACAGCTGGGTGCTGTTTGACTGGGTGGATGGTGGTCCCACCTACCCGACAGCCCGTGAATGTGTTTTATCTCATCTTGCCTTTCAAACCTTGCATGGAGTTAGACAAAGAGTTGGAAGAAGCTTCAGAAAGTTATGAAGAAGGAAATGATGAATAGTAGGCTATTAAATGATATTGTAACAAATAAAGCATAAATACAGGCCTTTGACAGGGAAGACCTTTTTGAAGCTGTATTTGGGAGCTAAAAAATGAACTGCTTGACACATAAAGATAACAAGAGGCTTCATCCAGATTCTCATCCTTTGTCCTGTTGCAACTGCACTGAAATATACAGCTGAAATCTTGAAAGGTGTTGTAGGAAGCTTTGAATATAATTTTTCAGTATTTTCAATTGCATGTAATAGATTCCATTTTAAAAATTACCTTGTTTTCTTACACTGAGGATTATGAAACAAAATTAGCTTTTGTTTTTTCTTCCAACTGGAAAATGGGACAAGAGCACAAATCTTCTCAAACATCAATTTTTGGGAATAAAATTTTTGCATTTTTATGCAGGTTAACTATTTAGACAAAACAGTCCAAAGTGAAAAAACATAATTATTAGATATAAATTTCTATATTTATGCCTTATTTGATTGCAACAATTCACATTATTTGCATCCTTGAGTCAAAGTCTTGGAGGAGATTTCATCTATTTATAGGGACCAATGTCTTTAGACTTCAGGGTAAAACTTTACACTGTATATTCTTCAGGTTATGAGGCTTTACATGTGTGCTCCATGGACTGCATGATACTCAGACAACTAACATAATGTGAACTGGTAGCATAATTTTTAGTGATTATGAAATAATATTTCCAATGGGTAAACCCAAGTAACATGTTCAGGATGTAAAATGCATTGGTCTAATATTTCTATCAAAGTCAAAATCAAAGATTTTCCTGAGAACTTCTCATTGTGATTTATATGCTGGGGCTCAAATCAATGTCTTGTTTTGTTTGGGTTTCTTTGTACTGAGAAGCCTGATTACTTAATTCCAAGATTTTTTTCCCCCCAAAAGTAAAAATTATATTTATGACTGGCCTATCATTTTTAACCAATCTTGTTTACATTTATTGTGGGAACTTTCCATAATTCTGTAGAATCATGGAATCAACGCATGGAAGGGACCTTAGAGATCAT
Organism: Corvus kubaryi; assembly: GCF_017639235.1. Classification (NCBI taxonomy): domain Eukaryota; kingdom Metazoa; phylum Chordata; class Aves; order Passeriformes; family Corvidae; genus Corvus; species Corvus kubaryi. The sequence continues at coordinate 7,408,541 of NW_024581096.1, forward strand.
CTAGATCCAACCTCCTGCCATGTGTAATGATGCCACCCACGAGGTTAGGTTGATTAGGGCCCAATTCAGACTGGCCTTGAACAGTCCCACTGGCTGTGCATTTCCTTCTTGCTTCTCACTTTGAGGAGCAGGTTTTGTTCAGCCATTATGATTTCTGCCCTTCCTTGATTGATTTCCTACACAGTGTGATGAAGACCTCTTGCCTTAAGTGGCCTTAAAGATTTGCCTTAAAATTTATATATTATCATATTCTATTTTTTAAAGTTTTCTGAATGATTAAACCATAAAATCTTACAGCAGTTTCTTTTTCTGGCCAAAATATGCTTATTCATAAGCATTTAAAAAGGCCAATAAAAAAGAGAAAACCTATGGATTCTCATGAAAAAGTCTTAGAAGAATTCTTGCTTTTAAGTTATGAGCCTATATGATATCATAACACATTTTAATGCTGAAGGGCATCAGAGTGTAAATTTCTGGATATTGAATTTCCCATTAGAATCCGATATCTCTTTAGACAATATTCATACGACAACATTATTATGCTGTCTATGGAATTGGATACAGTAAAGAGGGAAAATGTATCAAAATGCACTTGATTCTTCAGGTCCGAATCCTGAGTGGTTTTTGAGGAGGTCCAGCTCATATAGATAATATCACTGGATTCATCTCGTCAGTGTTTAAATCACCCTTAATATTGAGGATCATGAAAAAACATGTAGGTCTCTCAGATCATCAGATAAAATTGTGTCAGCCCACTCAATAGACATCTCTGCAAACTTTTACATGCTTCCTACTCTGATGGTTACAAGTATTGCAGTAGTAATAGTAACCATGATATATGATCATCCATCATTCTCCTGGCTATCTTCATTCCATGGTTTGGTTTTTTTCCTTTTTATTGGGAGCATAATCTGTTTTGATAATTGTACCTGTAAACTAATTTATAAATACGCATGCTTTAAAAAGTGAAACTAATGACTTGGAGCAACAGTAAAGTCTAGAAGCTCTAATCTATCTTCTTAGATAATTTTTTTTAAATTTAACATTGTAAGCACCAAAAAGCAGAAAAGCTAGAACTATGCTTCAAAAACCAGTTTGAATTATTTTGTTCCAAATGAATACAGACATGCAAAAAGGCTTATCTGTGCAGGTGGCTCATGTACAGGAAGCAGAATTATACACAGTTTGACAAAAGGTCACAAAGGAATAAATGCAATTCTTTTTGAACTTGACAATAATTTATTAGAGCTTTGCTTAATTTAAGTAACAAAATGGCACACTAAAGCTTCAGAATTCTCTTTTGTATACATTCATTTCACCATCTTCACTCAGTCTGAAAATAAACTCTCCATAGTGAAAAAGAAGGAAGTCAGTGTTGAAATACAGTTAGTTAACCCTTTGGGCAAAATGTTGAGATGAAGTCATAGAAACTTACAATTCATTGTATTCGTTTTCTTTCTTTGTCTAAAACCCTTATAAGAAAATCTACATGTTTAATTCTTGTTTTGCTCCAGACCAAAAGTGTTGTACTTTTATGTAGTAGCGGTATGCAAGGAAAATCCAATGGGAAGAAATCAAGACACTGTTTTCTAATCCACAGGAATTACTTATAATTGACCTGCAAGGTATTTTTTTTATGCTAAAGTCACATCAGATTCCAATAAATATTGGTGAGAAGAAGCTGGCTTGTGTCTTAAAGCAAACTTCAGAAATTATTTTTTTGACTGTTTGCAATGGCTTCATGCCAGCCAACACTGACTGCTTCCACAGTTGCTTATACTGGCTGATTAACTCACATGTGTACAGGTTGAGACCTGAGCTCTATCATGTTTAAGTTTGGACGCAGGACACAAAGCATGCATCCAGATTTTGAAGAACCTTCAATGGGAGGAACTGTAAAGTTACACACATTTATTCCTATTCATGAAAAAGTTAACTCCACAGAGGTAAATTTGATCATACAAGGTACTGTAAGCATTATAAACAAGAAAAACTGTAGAGAGCACAGGTTCTTGTACAGATTCAATTAGTCAAATGGAAAATTCAAGTTTAAAAATAGTTTTTGTTTGCCTATGCCAGGAAACTATGTGCCAATATATTTTGAAAAATTGGCTTGCTAGTTCTCAGAAGATGAGCCAATGGCACACACCATCTGCAATGCTGGGCACAACGCCCATGGCACTCTGATCTGTGACATAGCGGTTTGATGTCTGCCAGTTCATAATCAATGTGACTTTAAGAGTTACTTTAAGAGAACTTTGGAACCATGCACATTTCCTGTATATTTATTATTGTTATGCAGCACAGGTCATACCACAGGAACCCTATGGGTCTGTGCTGATAACCTTTTCCTCTGACCAACTATTTTTGTTTTGTTTTCTATCTTTCACTTAACTCTTAAGAGATACAATCTCATGACAATGTAATTACTTCTAAGAATCTTCAATAAGGAACCATGTCAAAACCTGCTTGGGCATTAAAAGAAATATATTTTCAGCTATAAAAATGGTCCATGTTCCTTTTACACCCCAATTTTTTACATATGACATTAAAATTATGTGTTTAACTCATCAGAATTAATGCTCCCCCCCTTTTCCTGTTTTGACATATTTCTACTTTTAGAAGATTCGTGTATTTTTTAATTTGAAACCTGTCCTTCCCTTTCCTTTAAATAAATCAGCTCTCATGTTCTTTTAAATACTTTCTGGTGGATAATAGAACCCTCTTAGAAAATTGAGTATCCAATAGGGTGTATTTAAATTTTTTTAAAAATGTAATCTGGAAACATTTCAGACCTTCTGATGATTATTTTTCATTACTTTTGGGCAAATTTTCTATTTGCTTACAGAAGTGATAGAAATGAAGTGAAATAATTTCTCTTGTGTAGTGTTTGGCTGAGTAGTCTATATATACTTCAAATTCTGTCTATATATTTCAACTTCTATCTATGTACTTCAACTATGCTTCTTATTGATATGTGGTGAAGGATTGCCCTGATGAGGACTTTTTGGGTCATTGTATGTTCAAGCCAGAGCTTTTTTTTGCCGGTCCTGCTTGAGAAGAAGTTCACCTCCCTGACCCGTGAAGCCATGGCTTCATTGATCTTTGGGGCTTTCTCTGACTGTGAGTGTGGAGGGCAGGTTGGCAGCAACCTCTGTGCATGGTTTCTACTTCCAGAACATGATAAAAATGTGATGATGTTCTTTGGAAATTTTTCCTTTCTATCTGCTTGCAGTAGAAGAGCAGACACCATTCAGACCTGCATTTATTCATTATGAGTTATTTACAACTTCTTTGTGCCATTTACAGAGTCCAACTGTGTAACAGTAGTGGCATAGAGCAAACTGGGGTCACAGCATGGGGCACATGTGATTTTGAGGAATATATTGACTATAAGGATTGCAAGGGGACCTTGTAAGTATACAGAACCCGGACAACAAACCCTGGTACACTCTCTGGAGTGCTTTGCCATTCACTCAGAAAGACTGCAGTATCTGGACAGAGTAGAAAGCCAGGAAATTAAAACCTGGGGTCAGCTTTGGGCTTCCGGGAGTAATTGGTCTGCACAGTGTATGCCCAAAACACAGAAAAATGACATTTAAGAGTGTTTTTACTGAGCTCAGCAGCCATAATTGAAGATCATGTTCAAAACATTTAAAAAATCCAAACTTGTATCCCATTCATTGTAAAATCATAATTTTGAAGAAGTCTCAACATGGCCCTGACAAAAGTTATGAAAATCTGTCTGTTGAAGAATTTCTGGATATTGAACCTCAAGAGAAAGCCTGATTTTCTATCAGGTGCATGAGTAATCTGGAAATCAGTATGAGCTGGAAGTTTTGAACTCTTGAAAAAACAGTGCCTTCAGCTTTTTAAAATGCAAATTTAAGCAAGGAAAAGTGTATCCTTCAATAAACAGACATAGGAACAATGCACTTAATTTTTCTTTGAGACACTGCAGAAATGCAGAACCTACCCCTAAATCTGTGCTGGAGATTGAGTTGCCATTCATGTTAGCATCAGTGTGAAGTCTGAGATGTTTTACCCTCAGGCAATGGAAGAAAAAGTTCAGGTTGGGTTTTGCCTACAATCCTTTAAATTTCACAGAGGGACATGGCATGACTTATTTCCAGTAGGTACAGAAAACCCCTGGTAGCAGAACTTATTCACTTTATAGAGGCAAGAAGTGAGTGGCTCTGACTATACAGGTAACGTGGAGCTACAGAGCTGAGAAAATCGTTTGGATGAGTGTTGGTGGGTGGGGAAGCCTCCAAAAACCACCACAGCAACCACAGTTCATCTGAACTCTTCCACAGAAACGTTAGCTTCTCCCTTTCCTAGCACCACCCCTCCTCTTTGTTTTCCTTTTAAACACCCTGTTTTGTTTTGTTAATCCGGGCTTTCCTTTTGTTGTGGTGCTTGAAGCCCTGGCAGAGCACACCTTTAATTTGCTCTTGCACTCTGCTGTGCTCAGTCAGTTGTCACACAGAGTTGTGGAAATCAGCAGCTTTCATGGTATGTATCTGAAAAACAGGCCAAGAGCAGTGAAACCACAACAGTGAGCGCTTAAAAAAATAATAGCATTTCCTTAAAGCTTCCAAAATGTTCTTAATTTTCCTTTACCATTTCAGATGCTTATATTCTTCATGGGGAAAAAAAGGGCAAACAGCCAAAACCAGCCAAGCCTTTACTCAAAGAAGTACTTTGTTGAAGTTTCTGCAGCAAAAAATACAAGCGCCCCATGCTCATCTTCTTCTTCAACCCTGCCCCAGGACTGCTCTTCCAATTTGTGCTCACACAGCTGCACTGTGACCTTGTCCACTTCCCTAAGCTGATAGCCTCAGAGTTGGTTTTGGCTAAACTATATTTAACCTGGCTTAGCCCCAGTTCAGTTCATTGCTTTAGCTCATTACATGGAAATGGACATCCATGGATGAGCCATACTGCTCAATCCTCCGTTTTCAATAGAGAAATCTTCATAAAACCACAACCTCGGCATCAGATTTAATTGTGTCAAAGAGTGTAATTTGAAGTGACATTGGTGTACTAGACTGCTAATCAACCTAAAGCACTAATCAGTTAATGTGGAGAAATCTACCTGACTATAATCTATTAGTAGTAGGCATTTTCTGTGTATTGCCATGAGCCTGTAAAGCAGAAGGCTAGGAAGTAAGATTCTTTCCACCTCACAAGCAGAGAAACCTTCACAGTATCAAATCAGGAGAGATGCTGATCGGATAGATGATCGAAAGAGGCATACTGAAATGAATACATGATCTGCAGTTAACAAAAATTGCTCCCAAACATCCAAATGAATTAAATTTTGTATCTATTCATGCTAGACAGTTAAAGCAAAATTGCAATCTGTTTTAGATACTTTAATAATTTGCTATTCAAAAATTCTTGTAATAAGCTAGTGCAGAGAATGACCCAAACAGTTTAATCAAAAAGATATAATTCAAGGTACATGATTAAGCTGCAGCAGTAAGATCCATTCTTCCTATTTGCTCTGCAAATAGTACTGGAGTACCCGTGTTTTGCTATGCTGGATGTGTGGCTGACTGAGTTTAGCAGCAGTGTGAACAGAAGGGGGTGGTGTTACCTTAGCTTGTGCAAGACTCTGTACTTCCTAAGAATGGAACAAAAAAATTACCCCTAACTTCATTAGATCCACTGAAAGGATAAGATACCTAGAAAAAGAAACAAACTGACATTGCTTCCATTAAACGAGACTTCTAAAACTTTTTCTTGCCATTCGATATGGCTTTCCACCCCTTTTACTCAGCATCGAGGGGCTAGCTGATTTAAAAAAGACACATGAAGTTCATAGAGATATTTGGATTACAGTTCTGCAGCATTACTACATAATGCTCAGTTTCCATGCTATTTTATTCTTGAAAATCATTGTATATATTGCCAGACAATGGAGTCATAAGAGATGCCTAGTTAGAGATTCAGAAGTCTCTCTCTGTATGTACGGCTTGTTGGAGTCAGGTGGGAAATGAGAGAAGATGAGGCAATATCTCGCAACAGTGGGAAGAGAATCACAGATGGGTACCCTGTGGTCATCGTAATGTCAAATAACACCGCTGCTCTAAGGAAAAACTGCAGGAAGATTGTGATGAGCTGTGTCATCGAGACCAGGAAACTTACTGGGAGCTGCTGTACAGGAGGTCCAAACTAGAAAGATTCTTAGCTTTTGCTTGCTTGTGTGTGCTTGTATTTGTGCATAAGAGAGTGCAAAGCCTTCTTTTGATTCTCTGGCAAAGTAACAGTTGGTCTTTGGGATGGGTTATGCAGTCAAAATGCCACAGTAACTCATTGACATAACAGTGCTTACATAAGCAAAATTTATTACATAAATATACTCACAACTAGGTCTTAATAAAAGGGACAAGTGTATGGGATAAACACATTCTGGCACAAAACATTACTTAAGTATCTCTGTCAGTTGAGGAGAATACATTTAAGAATGATATAGCAAACAAAAAAAATCCACTGTTATTTTAACAGCTTTTTAGAATCTGGCTCGAATTGTTAATGTAAGGATTACTTTAGGAGCTTATTCAAAAAATATGCTTTGCACCTGAGTATCTTGAAGTAGTGCATGAACAGATTTTCTTCCAAAAGCTTTCTCTGGGGAAGGAAAGGAACTTTCTATAGCCATCATTTCTTAGACAGCTTTACTTATATTTTTCTCCTGCACTGCTGATAATTTTGATTCACAAAAATGTCAAGCTTTTAAAAGGTTGTATTCCTTTCCCAAGGTGAAGCTAAGTGTTCCTAACATCATGCAAAGTAGTCTGAGGAGAAGAGAGAGTTTTGAAAACATGCATTTATGACTCTTTGAAGCTGTGATAACCACTTCGAGCTTTGGCAGTGTATCGTCGATGACCTTTTCTGGTGAGCACTCATAATTGCAGAGATATTAATTAATTAAATTTTACTGAAATGTTTTGAAGATGTAAGATTTCAGATAATGTAAGTACGACATAAAATCTAATGAACTGTCTACTTATCTCCAGAAGAGTCTGCTTGGGGGAATATTTATGCACAGTAAAATATTGCAAACTGTAGAAGCCAGAGAAGCAGCATGAAAGCTTGGTGTAAGAAGGAAAAGACACAATCAGTAACATATTTGTCTAAAGTCATATTCTTCTATGCAAACCGGGCTTTCAAACATGTACTGGTCAATACATATATTGAATCTTTTCAGTATATGTACAATATACAGTATATATATTGAAAAAATTCAATACATGTATTGACTGATACTTGTTACATACAGTACCATACATATATTGAATTTTTTTTCCACTAGAGTCTAAGAAGTGCTACATGTTGCCTGGAGTAGAGTCCATATTCTCAGAAAAAAGTGTTCTTAAAATGCTTGGTTTGCAAGCCCATCTGGTCTCATGTTGCACATCATAAAAATGTTAGGTTTCCTTGATGTTGCAGGTTAACATGGCAAAATGTTACTGAAATCACAGTATTGGATGAGATAATTACTTCAATTTTTCTTATTCCCAATTTAACAGTGAAATTAAGCATGTGCTTAATTTTAAGCACATGTGTAAATCTTATTGAAATCAGTAGGATTTAGGCACATATTTAAGTGCTTTTCTGAACTGGGGCCAGTAAAGAAATATGACTAATCTCATTAATGAAGGAAACAGGAGTTAGTCCAAGTTACTTAATCACAGTCTGTTTATGGGGAAAGAACTGTACTTTTTACATCTTCATTGTTTCACACTTTAAAAAATAAATACAAGCCAGAAAGGGAAATTCAACTTTCTATAATATGATGATGCTATAATTTGTGCAGTAACACCTTCACAATTGTTCTTTTGGTTGTTTGTGCTACTGACATTTCCCACCACCCAGCAAGCCTATGCTCAGGTTGGCAATCCATTTCAAAGTTAATCCTCACAGCTTTACAGCAATGATTGAAGCAACATGAGTTGAATGCTGGCTGAGGTTTTAGACCTCAGGGTTGGGTGTTTTTTTCCTCCTTGCATAATGTCTATGGAAGAATTAAAATAATTTTCTTAGATTTGCTATTCAAAACCGTCCAGCGACTCAGTCTGTGGTTTTTTCCCTGTGGATTGCAAAAGGCATATATAATCTTGGTACATCCTACCTAATCTGCAGGTGAGTAGTTGTGATTTCGCCATATAAATCAGGTAGTGTGTTTTTTGAAAGACTACAGAAAAAAATACAGGGGAAATATTGTCAAATGATATGCATGTAGATTTTTGTTTGTTTGTTTGTTTGGTGTTTGTTTTTTTTTTGTATTTTTTCCCCCCCTTATTTTGTTAAGGAAAAACCTGGTCTATATATAATAAAATAATATAGAAGTTCAAATATTTTAACATTTTTCCACAAAAACATGCACACCCACCAATTATTAGATTCATTTTATGGGTGAAAAAATTCCCACCAATAACATAAGGAAGCGGGAGAAAGCATCGAACAGCAAGGACATTCCCACAATTCCAAACAAGACAAGAAAAGGAAAATTTTGGCTACAAGGAAATAAGAATTTTAATGGAAAGACAGAAGCCACATATAAGACAGACATAAAACCAAGTTTCCTTTTAATCTCTTATTTTTGACCCAGTCTATAAATTTTGTCTGTTTTAAAGTTTACCAAGTAGGACTACAGGAGCTGAAACTCAAAGCAATTCTGTGCTAGTTTCCAAATGGTCCTATATTGGTCTTACATTGCAAGACTAGTTAAGAACTGAAGACTGCTTGTTTTGATTATTCGGTTTTAGCATGACCCTCCACAGTTGTCTATATCCTGTAGGTAAAAGAGAGATAATTAATACAATAAACTACCACAGAGATACTTTTTCCATCTATGGGGTTAATTAAAAATCTAATTTGTTCTGGGACGCTAGCTGCCCATTTAGTTTTTGATCTTCCTGGGGTTGCTGTTACATGATGGGATGCTGGGATGTAATTGAACATACTTTCTGCAGCTTTTATGTTTACTAGCCCTTCTAAGAGGAGTTGTAGAGAATGAGACACGACGTTATTAAGCAGGCTAACACAGTCTTTAGTAAACACCTGTTTCTCTGCTGTGGCTCGCATTTGTGATTTTGCCTGAATTAATTGCAGTGCTGCTCATGGCACAAAAATTAACTGGCTGCTAGCATTTCTGTGGCAAGCATCCAGTTTCAGAAACCTATAAGTTAGGTGTAAAATTTTCTCAGAGCTGAAATGCTCAGATTTAGTTATTCAAAACTTTGCCCTGCTTAAAAAAAATAGCCCAAAGCTTTGAGTTCTAGCTGATATTCAGTAAGTTAAATTTGCTGTGTATTTCAATTGGGAAATAATTTACACTTTTTGTGCACTCTATGTATCTTTCCATAGCTGTCCACATAATTATTGGAGACAAGATAACCTGAAAATTCATATGCAGAAGTTAAATATGTGAAGAGCAACAGAGGAAGAACTATACTGAGCAGGAAGTCTTCAAAGGCAGAAACCTGAAACTGGTGATGCCTAAACGGAATCAATTTTAAAATATGGTCATTTCTCTGACCATCTCAAAATTTAACACTGGGAATATTGCCATCAGTGCAACTGTACAGCAAAAGAGAAAGGGGTTAACAAGAAAGGCTTCGAAAAATACCTGTTGTCAGTCCTTAGGTGTCTGTCTATCCTATGATATGTCCTTTAGAGAAGGGAAGCTTGCTAGACAAGGAGATGAGCAGAATTTCTTACCTGCATGTTTGGTAACAATGTGTACAAAGATTGCCTGGGTCCAAATATTTTAGCAGAGTGTGGCAGTGTGTAGGGCACTGCAACACTTATTCCGGCAGAACACAGAAAAACTGATTAGAAAGTCTGGTGTGGTAAGAGCACAAGCCTCTGCTCTAGATAGTTTTGCAGTGCAAATTGCAAAGCCTGTGAAGCTTTTCCTATATAAAGATTACTGGGTTAAACAAATGCTTTAACTCCCTGATAGTGAGTGGTTTATGTTTCAGAGCCTTCTGATGAATATCAATTTTGACTTACAGATAGACTAAATGATCACAACGCCTTGTTTAACTGGGAAATCTTTCAACCCCCTGTTCTCATTCATGTCCAGATAGTAACCAAATAGCAACTGTCAAGAGACAGTGAATTCATAACCTTCTACAGTGAGAGCAACCACCAAAGGAAGTGTTTTCTGGTGGCCATTTGTATTGTAAGTGAAAGTACATCACGAATTGAGAAAACAAGGGCAGATTGATTCAGCACACTGCACTGTAAATTCATCTAATTGCCACAAAAGACTGAGTGCACCAGGGGCATTGTGAGGATACCCTTCACAAACCAGTCAATCACACTAGCGGGTACCTCCCAGTAGGGGATAATGTGGAAGCTGTGAGACTGCTTCCAGAGATAAGATGGAGGTAAAAGAAAAAGAAATTAAAATCTGACATTCCTGAAACTTTCTAATCAGAATTTAAAGAGAGAGGGGAAAGAAAGAGTTACAATGTTATATAAAAATATCAGGAATATAATAGTTTCTGTTAGCTGTTGAACTGATTCCTGAGATGTGGATTAATTTAAATACTCCTACAGAAGTTCAAGAAGACAAACTGCTTGAAACAATGTGCTGTATTCTCAACTGATGATGCAGGACTCTGTGATAATCACTTAGCCTTCCCTTCTCTCTTGGCATACATGGCTACACATACTAAGTGGGAACTCATGGCTTTTGTTTTCAAACTACGTTTGTATCTGTGAGTGATTTCAGTTTTTGCAGCCTTTATAGTCCAGATGGATGGTAGAGTATCATTTGGATTGGCCTTGATGAAAGCAATAAAAGAGTGGTTTTTCAGCAAAAGCTAACATGGGCTCTTGTTTCCTCTCAGTCTTCCTAACTTGGCACATGGGTCCTTCAGAGCCAAAAGCAGTGGTGCTGTCATGCAGTCTGCACATTTGAAAATTATGCTACTAGCTCAGTTTTATTCTCTCTTTAAACAAATACTGTGTACACAGCTGAAACTTTGGAAGGCCAGTTCCCCACAGCTCTCTCCTGTGATTGATGGTTTGGTGTCTAATCTAAGTTTTTGACCTCAAGCTGCAGACTCTGTCTCAGTAGGGACTAATTTTTGTCTTTTTCTTCTAACTAGTTATCCATTTTTATGTATGCAGTATCACTGCTTTTCTCATAATTAATTGGAGTTGAAAAATATATTCCAATATTGATAATTTTGCATATACATCTTCATTGCACTCGTGCTACAGCTGTCACTTTTTAACACAATTGTTCTGGCAACTGAATAGCCCTGTTCCAAAAGTCCTAAAGACAAGATGTGAATTTAAGTCACAAATGGAAAGAAAAGAGGGGATTAGTGACAAGAGATATAACGAGAGAAGCAGGAGATTAATGCCTCTTGTTTGTTCTTTTAAATGCTTTTTCTGTTATTGTTCCTTAGTATTTGAGCAAAGGAGGAAAATGGCAAAGGACTATGCAACAGAATTTTTCATGTAGTGATTGCACTCCTCTGTTCACCAGAAAAAACCCAAAGCAAACAAAACCACATATCTGCTTTTCCCGCAGAGTAAAAGAGTGAAAATTCTCAGAATTCACATTGATTCTTCTCACACTTATGTGATGATTGTTTCTGAAAAGACAGACTCTTCCAAAGGCATGTCAGAGTCCTCTACCAATATACGCAGATTAGATTTTGAAAGTGTTTATTTTGTCAGGATTTTGACCAGATTTTGGTTATATTCCTATCATCTGGAAAATCTTACAGCCCACGAGCTCAGCACTCAGGGAAACAAGTAGGCACTGACTCATATTATTAGTTCATAAATTCCAAACATACACATATACACTGTTGTAGGTCACACGGTTGTCTTTTGGGGGCATGCCTGTTTTGTTATAAGCCTGAAGGGGAATAATACACAATACCATGTCACATTTCTTCCATCTTCCATAATGCAGAGCTAGAACTAGTCCTCCTGTTCCTCTTACTGCAAAGGAAGCATCCAGCTTCCTCACATTTCCCACCAAAGAAGTGAGAGGACTGTGAGGGATTTGGCCTTAGAGATTCACCCAACTGTTAATGAGCACATCTAAATTCTTAAATTACCAAGGTAAGAGCATTTCCCCTCCACACAGTAAGGGAATAAGTCCTCCCACTCCCATGAAGTAGACACAGCATCAATCAAATCTATAGAAATTCCAGGAAATCAGTATTTCTTTCAAATCTATTTTCATACTCTGAAAAATCCCAGACAGCAATTTTACATTATATTTGGGATCAATTTCCCAAGACAATGATGTCTTTTTACCACAATTTTTTCTCTATTTGACACATGAAGACTATTTTTGATCCAAGAATGTGTTCTAAAACGTTTACATTTCAAAGTAAATATTATTAATAAAAGTTTCCTTTGATCTAGGATTATTAATTTCTAGTTGTTACCTGTTCATTGCATGATTCTGTCACCCGAGAAATTTCATCCCATTGTTTTACTCTTAGTTGGCAGATATAAAACGCAACAAGTACCTCAGATCCTAACACTTCCAGAATGGTAGAAGTACCGGTATCAATTATCACACCTGTAATGAGTATGAAAAAATGGCAAGAAATTTGGCATGACCTACACATGAACTTTCACAAGTGAAATGTACATGCAGATTCATACAAATACTTTTATATCTAACCAATGGCAGTGAGAAGCAATATTATTACTGAAGGGTTTTTTTTCCACAACCTTTTTTGAAAGCTGTTGCACTTCTAGTGAACAAGAGTTGAGGTCTATTCTCCTTGCACCCTGTCTGACTGATGAATATAACTTGGAATATGATAGAACTTATTTTACATCAAGGTGCTTTTAACTAGAGTGCCCTTGACAAAGTCAGAAATTATGCTGTAAGTAGCAGCTGTGCTTTTGCTCTCTAGCCTCAGCCTGCATTTCAGACTGAATCTCAAGAAAATCAGAGCCATGCAATATTACAGCAATGCCATTACCTTCCATGGTGTGTAGAAATTTTAGGGACATAATGACCATATGGACAGTCTTTGACCAAGCATTGTACAGCAATGGAAGTGAAGCAATGTTTGTTTTGATCTGGGAAGTATCCATTGACAGACTGCAGACAGTTCAGATAGTAACTCAGAAGTTATCAACACAAATGAAAGGAAATCATAGAAGGAGGAAGAAGCTAATATTTCATCTTCAAAAAATGATAAACTTTCCCATGTGCAAAAGATATTTATTCAGTTAATGAATAATTAGGATATTCAAAACAATGATGTTTTGTTAGGCAGTTAAGATCACTATCAGCAGTTGTGTTAAGCTGACTTCCCATTTAGATCACTGTCATGAGGAGAGGTCCAATAAATTATTTTCTGCCAACCCATGTAACACATCTGTTGGAAATACGAGAAGGGACAAAACACATCATTGCAAGAGTATTTGTGAAGTCTAGCTTTTTTAGCTATTGGAACTTATTTAATTAAAACACATATTGAACAAAAGAAGTCACAGTGTGACTGTCACTGAGAAAGTGTGCAAGCTGGCATGCTCTGAGTACTACTATTCATTTTCTCAAAAAATCTCTGACACAGGCATCCACTTTAGACTGAATACATACAACTGCATTTTTACTTTTCCAAGATAAATATCTATTCATGCTTCTATTTGTATAGAACAAATATATTTATATGTTTTGATTTATGCAAAAATGTGCCTGGATATGGAAGGAGAATTCAAAATGGCAGAATTGTACAGCATCTGTGGTATAAGGAAAGACCACAGCTAATAATGGAAATATAATTTTTCAGAGAGTTTAAATGTCCAGGGTTTGACTCTAAGCAATTTAAATGTAACATCATACTACAGTGAAACCCAGCCACTTGTGGACCTGCTGGTTTGTCTGACTTCAACCAAAAATCAGGAATGGAATTGTCTCCTAGAAAAAGGGACATGTTCAACCATTTCCAAGAGCCTTGTACTGTCTTTAGCCAGTGGTGGCGAGAACTGTGGGGAGTGAAGAGGAGGGCAAAGGAGATCTGCATCCACACTGAAAATTTAGATAGTGAAGCAAATCACAGGGAGCAGCAAAAAGGGCTAGAGGTAAATGTGAAGCATTTGCCTGAAGCTCGGAAATATGGTTGAACATCTGGTAGCAGCAATGTCATCAAAAGCAGGGAGACACATGTTGAGTTATTTCACTGAACCAGGGAAGGAAAATTCTGCTGAAGAATATACCTCAAGAAATTTTTTTTGGTCTTAAATTTTTTTCAGTCACAAGAACGTGATAATTTTCCTGGACAGATATACGTATGTTAGGAAAAAAATCCCACGTTAACAAGTCTGGGTTATTCTTTTTCATCACTACAACCCTTCAGAGTAAGACTAATAGATATTTAAACAAGAGTTTAGTGTTTATTTTTTTCATTGTCTTTAGATTGATCTGAATGTGTCAGAAGTATGAGCTACCTTTCATTCAACTTTTTAAATTTTGGTAACCAAGATGTGCATCTTAAAATTATATTACCCTCCTCCAGCAGTTAAGAGGTTGATCTGTTAAAACTGTTAATAATGCCCATATGCGTGATGACTTGTGTAAATGAATAGTGTTGCGACACCATTTTGTGAAATCCAAATCATGAGTAAGGTCATCTGGATAATCCTTGAGAATAACAGCTTTAAAGAGAGCAGTTAGTTTGTAATAAAATGCCCATTACCAGCTTCCACCCACTGGGTAACCTGCTTTTACCCTCCAGCTCACTGCTCTGCCATGCTGAGATGTCTTAGAGGTAGTGCTTCTGGAAATGACACATCAGAACCTGTGAATCTGCCTAGCCAGTGCTGAAATACCATTTCTGGATCTGGGTCCCTGCAGCAGCCACACCCAGGCACAGCGATCCACATGGCTGTAGCTCAGCCCTGGTTTGAGGAGGCAGCTGATGGCAGGGATGGGAGAAGATCCTATGCCTGTAGGTTAACAGAGATACAGAAAAATTCCCATGTCCCAAAGGATTCATTTGCTTAAAACAGTAATTTTGATCTTTTGCCATGATATGACAATTGGTAACTTTGTGTCTGCCTGAAGTTTGTGCATATTCCTTGAGCATGGCCTCTGTTGGAAGGAGGATACTCATTCTTATCAGGCATTTCTCCGGCACTCAGCTCCTTCATATGTATCCAGTTCAGAGTTTCATGGTTCCGGGCCACCAAATTTTCATTGGTATCATTCGTAGTCCTGCATTTGAAAAATGAAGCTTCTGTGATCATGATGTGTGCCTATCTTACTGTCCTCATTTTTCAAGCTTGAGCAACTTTGGCAGTTGAATATGGATTTTAAAAATAAAAAAGTTCATGCAAGTCTCCCTATACAAGACAGTAGGCAGAAGAGTACCAACATAAACTATCCAAGGCCTTCTTATCAACTCCTGTCTGTGGACAGAAGAGAATACCCTAATTAGAGGAAAACCCGGAATCAGAACCTTTGATGAAACACAAGAGGAAAAATCTCAGAAAATGGAGCATTGCTAGCCCGGGTTCATGGAATTATTTGTTTAACAAATTGTGATTGTGATAAACCTGAAAAAGTTTACTATGAAAAACTTCCTGTTTTTTTCTGTGCCCATATGACGGACTGTGCACATTCATGATTCACAAGGATGAATGGATCACACGATGCATCCAATATAATTTACTACAATCTTTTGGGCTTACAAAAGTTATTTAAACTTCTTGACAGAGAGAAGCATCACCTACAGTTTTAGATTTCGAGGAAATACTTGGCTTGGTTTTGAATGTATATTTAAATTTTCTATCATGAATTAAAATTTTGAAAATGTAATTCAAGTTGATGGGTTAGCCTCTAGTCTCTGCTACAGTTCTGGGGCTGTCTCTATAGGGAACCAACTGCTGAATTATATGTGAGAGCCCTGCAACACAGAAGGAGCTTACTGGGATTTTTCAAAAAGGATCGTGACCATGACATTCTTTTTGAAAGTGTTTTAAGAAAAAAATCGTGATGGAGTCTTAGAGATGTAAATGGCCTCTAAAAGTAATTGGGTTATACCTCATGTCCTAAGAAAATCCACTATGATGGGACTAAAACTACGGTTAGGATATATTAACAAAATAGAAAAATGGTAATAAAATGTTAAGTATCGTCATCCATTATTAAAAGATTTTTCCTAGAAACATGCTCATGTTTCAGGGTGGTGTTATTTCAAGGGAATAAATACTGTCTAATAAAATTCAATGTACTAATATGTAATTTAAAGTTCACTGTTTTACTTGCTCAATTCACCTTTTCCTTCTTGTCACAGTTTTTGGTGCAAACAGACAGTGAAATCACTTATTTTTCACTTTTCAAATACAAGAAAATAAAATATATTCAGGTCCAGTAAATGCTTCCTGATTTGGTAAAGGAGCAAAAATTACAGGACTGAAAACCACACTGAAAACATAATACAATTTTGAAATCCAGTGTGTGAATTTGGAAATAAAAGTCTTTGGAAGATAAAACATTTAACAGAAATGGGCACTTTAAATAATTAAGTAAAAGCAAAACTGGAATTAAACCAGGGCATTACAAAATTATATTATGTCACATGTTTACATCTACCTATGCATTTTTTTACAATCTATATAAATACAACAGTATCTATAAACCAAAAATTAGTTCTATTTCAACACAGGCACTGCCACACACAGACATCCAGTGAGTCTGTGTACGCTAGTACTGATATCCACAAATCTATGCCATTTGAAATAAATTGCACCTTAAATTTGAAGGCAATTTTAGGTAGTTTGGTGTGCTGTATGGATCCCATTTTTGATATTTAGCAAGCCTGAGATCTTTCTAACTTCTGAAGTCTGCATGTCTACAAACTAGTATGGATGTGTTTGTGTTTATTACCTTTTCGCATGCATGCCTTGAAATGACTAAATTACAGGTATTTTACATGTGTTTTGTGGTACAAGACAGATACCGTCTGTTAGTATAATTTATCCTGAAATACCCTGTTTTACAAAATTGCAAAAAAGCACAGCAATTTGCTCTTTTTTTTCTTTTCTTTTTTTTTTAATTTCTAAGACTATGGCAGAATCTTCAAAGCCCAGAAGATGCCTTCTAGCTAAGAATTTAGCCATGTAATAAACAATTTTCATCAAAGCACTAGGTTTGTGGAAATACGAGTACAATTGTGGAATCCAAATTTTGATAATGTTCTGTACTTATTAGCTATTTTGTCTTTTGTATTTTGACCTAATTCAGCCAGCAAACACATCAACCCTTATGTGAGATTAGATACACATACACACACATACTCCAGCCCAGATCAGATTAGCTGCAATCAAGGTAATTATGTTGAACAAAATTGTTCATCTGTGCTTTGCAGCTGCCATTTGGATCTAGTGTTTGATTCCAAGTGACTGAGTTGTACATATGTTCCTCCTTAATCCTGCATAACTTAGATATCATTTTAATACATAACCATCTCTTTAAAACTCAAGACTGAGATTACAAAACATTTAGTCTTGCAAATAAATTCTTACTTTCTTTTAATGTTTTTCCTTGGTGTAATCCAAAAATCTTTTATGGATATTATCTGGAATAGAGCTTCCCAAAAACTGAAGCGGTCATCTAGACTGCCTTTTCTCCCCCACCTCTGCCAGTTATCAGAAGCTACTTCCTTAGTCAATTTTCGTGTTCCTCCAGCAGCTAAAATTAGACCATGAACATACTCAGAGCAATAAAGACTGCACAGTAGCCAAGCAGATGCCCTTCCTTTTTCTTCTACTCTCTTACAGTCTAGACATAAGAAGGCGGCATGAATTCTCATAAGCTCCAGTAGTTGTGTTTGAAGACAAAGAAGTTATAAACCCGTAACAGTCCTTCCCCCAAAACACTAAGAGCTCCAGAGAACATTGGTTCACAATCATTGGTAGAGCTGTCACCTAGTTTTGGAGATATTTAAAGGGTTCAGGCTTATGGCTGTGGTTATACCACAGTTCATAAGAGTAAATTTTGATCATGGTGACATCTGAGTTCTGGCAGCTCCTACACTTTATCATATTAAAGTGAGGTTTCTATCAATCCAGAAGAGCAACAGTCTGGAAGACAAGAAATAGAAATATAGAAATGCTAATTTTGCATAGGATTTTACCTCCTAATGCCTTCTTCGAGAATAATAATAATAATAATAATAATAATAATAATAAATAATAATATTCCTCCAGCTTGAATTCAGAAGCATTTACTCTTCCATATTCTGTAAAATTAGTTTCCTATTTTCATAAAATAAAAAGTTGCATTATGTTAGTGGACAGAGGACTTTTTCTGTTGTATCAGAAAGATGAAGCCCTTCACCTGCTCCCTCATGAGAAAAACAAGTTTCTAAATAAAATGGCCTGGTATTTGTGAGCTATTTTCCATTATTAAAAGTAAAACAAAGGATGGGAAATAAAATTAGCGTTTGGTATATAGAACACATATTGACACTGAACTCAATGATCACGTTTCTAGGTACAACAGATAAAACTGGATTAATAAACAGATTTTTTTTCCAAACTTTTGAGGTTCATCATTTGTTTTTGAGGTTCACCACTATTTGTACAAAACTAAAAATAATTTTACGCTGTTATTTATGGTAGTTACTAAGAAGGAAGAAAATATTACCTTCAAAATATCTGAATTTGAACTCCAGATTCTATTTATAGAAAGAACCCAATTTACACAAACACTATCTTGTAAGTATTGTAAAGATCTTTGCAAAAGGAAGAGGAAACAAAAAGATTAGGAAGTGTTAAATGAGAAGCTCGTTGTTAAGCCTATTTTCTACAAGCTTCTGTCCTTGTGTAAATCAAAGGGGCTGTAACTTTTGGAGTAATCTCTAACAAATATAGGGGGGATTTGCCTAGCTCTGCTTTTCCTTTGAAAATACTACAGTTTCTGTTTTTCCCTTGTGGAAATGACCTATGAATAAATTCACAGGAGCATATGACATAGTATAGAGTTTTCTCCTCTACGTCTGCTTTATGAGTAATTATAACCATATCTAGGAACTCTCCATCCCAAATTCTTGTTCTATTGCCCCAGTACTGGAATTTCTTGCCCACAACTCTACAAAAAGCAGTAAGTCTATATATATATGCATCTCTCCCTCTGTCTCCACGTATATACACATATAGGTTTATATATATATCTGTATGAGTGTGTCTGTGTAGTGTATATAGATATACATGTATAAGTAGCAATAGTTTGTACAGTTGACTGCCCATTTACTACCCAACTACCACATTACATATATATCGTTTTATCTCTTTTCTTAAAGTGGTTTGGTGTGGAAGGAAAGCTGGACTAGTTTTGCATTATTAATCCATTCACAGTAGACTTGTTTATACAGCATTTTCCTGTGCTTGGGTTCTCTCTGCTTGTTTTAAATGAAGCTAGTCAGAGTAGCTGCACAATCTCTGCATTTTTACTAGGGTTTTTTTGTGCTTTTTATTGACTTGTTAGACAGTGGGCATTGATCTCATAAATGGAAGTAGGTTATTCTTGGTCGCCCTGTAAAGATTGTTGCTGATATATTGAAAATAGACTTTTTATTTTTGAACTAGACTCAATACCAGTGATGGTGCCATGTTTGACATGACCTTACACAAACCTATTCTTGGGCATGGATACTAAGTAGCACAGTGCCCAAAACAGATTGTTTCCTAAGACTTTTGGGAAGCCTTTGGAGAGCAGACATTCAAGTAGTATAACAGTGTCTCATTTAAAATCAGTACAAGCTTTCCCACAATATACAGAATGACTGAGATCTGTGTGGAATTACCAATGGTTTATTATGCAACCTTGGATAAGTCCCAATATCCTCCACCTGTTTTCCTATCTGTTCTCTTTAAATTATTATTAGAACTAGCCAGGAAATTTAACATGGTTTCTAAGAAAATTTTGGATCATTTTAGAAGATCTTGGTTTGAGAAGAATAAATTAAATTCAAAATTTCTTTAATTATTATAAATTTCTGAACAAAATTCCCCTGTGGATTTTTCTACATGATGCAATGGAGAGAACCCTGCAAAAGTAAGTGCTAATTTTCTATCAAGAAATAAGCAAGTGGTTATACAATCAAGGTGATATCTCATGAATTTAAATATACAATTTAATGACATGAAATAATGTATTCAAATGTTTCTGCAGTTCTAGAAGTTTGCTTACTATCTAAATAGACAAAGGCAAGGTCTGTATGATATTGAATGAATCTTACAAAAGACTTATAATTAAATAAGAATACAAAAATGGTGAACAGTTTTATATGAGGCTTCAGTAGAGGATAAAATAGCCTGGGCCTAAGTCCTCTTCCCATCATCTCAGTGAGTTAAGTATGTAGCAGCAGGAAATTTAAAACCTTTCTCAGATGGGAAATGTTTAGAAAATAAATACAAAGAGCCATCTTTGCAACTACAAATTATATGCATTTTGCCAAGTTTCCTTCAGGATTTGATAACTCTTACTGTAGCTGTCCCTGTAAATATGACAATAAATTTTTAAATCTCCAGAGAACTGGCAAATACAGGCAGATGCACTTAACTGCTGGTAAGCAACAAAAGTCAGCATGCAGGAAACTGTGGCACTAATGTAGCTCTTGATTAATCTCTAATTACACTTTTGTCATCTTAGCAGGGAGACAAAACTATAGCAGTTCCTAAATAGGCAGGCAGCATTTTGGCACCTAGCAACCAGCAGTTCTTTCATATTAGCTGCAGTGGACTCTGTGCTGTTACATGGAAGGTTGTTATGGATCACTGCTCTATTATTTATAGAGCAGCATTTACAGAGGCCTTCACAACAGTATATAAATTAGCAGCTTAACAGGCCATTGTTAACTAAAAACATGGCATGAGCTGAAGCATCAAGTATGAAATTAAAATGTGACTTGGAGATAATAATGTTTGCAACACACATAGAAAGGAATGTCGATTTATTTTCCTGTTAACCATTTCACAGGCTGATTACAGTACAGTCTTTAAGAATTTTTGCGTGGATGTGTGTGCCTGTCTCCCTCATTTCTCACATGCACAGAATGAATATGTATGTGAATATATAGACATACATATTTATGCCTAATAAATATTTTACTATATTTTCTCACTGGGTATTTTTAAAGATTAGTGTAAAACCTTGCTTATTTTTTCACAGTAGGCTACTATAGCACATAGGTAGATGAACAAGGAGAACAGTGCTAAAAGGGATCTCTCCACTAATTGGACCGCAGACTGCAACAACAGTACAAGCGTCTTCATGGAAGGGCCTTGTTAGCTATCAATCAGGCAAATAACAGAAACTTTCTTCCATCTTCTGTTCTTTGGTAACCTGTCAGTGAGAAGACCAATGAGAAACCTCACACCTATACTTAGTGTCATTCAGAATGATTAAATTCACAAGTCATCAAACACTGTAAATGACTGCTGGCTAGCTGCAGTTTATTAATCAGCTAAAGAAAGATATGAATTTATGTTTATATACTAGGGATTCTGGAATAAGAGAATAGAATTATTGACCATGGGAAAATATGAGCGGAGGAACTCTAAGAACATACAGCTGTCATTTGCAGTCCTGCCTTAATTAAAACAATGCTTGGCAATGAAAGATAGTTCTGATCTAAACCATGGTGGTTTGTGATGCTTCTGCTGGACTGGATGCCATGTTGCTTTCCCCTTCTCAAATATATCATCAGAGAAAGAGTAGGACTACTGTAGAGTAGGAGAGAGCTTGCAGCCTGGGCAGCCACAGCAGATGATGGAAGGGGAGGAACCCAGCTGCATTCACTCCCTGTGTTCACGCAGAGAGCTGGTGACAGAGTCAGAAAAGGGAGGCTGCACTGGGCACTTCCATCCACAGAAATCAATAGCAAAATTACTCTTATCTTCAATAGAGGAGGAAATTGTCTTCAGTTTTGTATCAAAGAACCCACTGCTAGATGTGCTTTACTGACTCACCTTCCTTGACTATGCTCTTAGTTACTGGATATTTCCAGAGATTTTTTTAAAGGGCTTAGAAGTTAAATGTGATATAATTTGCTTTATTTAGGAAATGGTGGTTTATTTTCAGTTGCTAACTCAGCTTATTTCCTTCTCAAGCTAATACATGGTATGCTCTTTCCAAGTAGAGATTATCCAGCAATGTGTTTTGTGATTATAATCCAAAGGTCCAGTGAAGCATCACATAGCATTCTCATGGTATAAATAAAATTAATTACTGAAAATTCGACCTCAAAGTGTTCAGAATGCCTCAAATTACTGTAAAACAGTTTCCCCAGCTGACTGGTCTGTCTATAATCATCATCACAGACCTGAAAATCATGGGCTTAGTCCAAGCAGGTAACTCAATGCCTCTAACAAAATGTTTTCTGCTTTAAGCTAAAACAAAAAACCAAATTAATAAAACCAAACAAAACAACCCAAAAGAGAGCAGATCATTCGCTTTCTCCTGACCAGCTTTGTGAAAGGTGCTGGCAGTGCTGGCTCCTCCACCAGAGACATTCAAAGCCGTAGCTCTGTGCCCTGTGTGAGATGGCAGAACCTTATGTGGAACTTTATGCAGAACACAAGTCACAGTACATACACAGTATATGTTTGGGCTATTTAAAAGCAGAAGAGAAACTTAGAAACCCAAGTAGGTCACTTCTGAGAGATATTTTCATTGCTTTCTCCTAGATTTTCATGAAAGTATAACACAGTACTTTGTTGTGGGGTAGTTTTTTTGTTGTTTTGCATTTTTGTTTGTTTTTTTGTACACAAATACCAGGTGAATTAGACAAAGCAGGAACATAAGGCTGATGAAAATAATTTCTTACCAAATCTCCTAGCTATTGAAAAAGAGCAGTAATCATCAAGCTATTGTCATCATAATGCTACAAGATTACTTAATTAGCTAGTTGATTTCTATGATGATGCTCAAAGAGATGGGGTCTGAGATGCGTTTGAGACAGGAATTATGAATTGATATGGCACCAAGAGGCTAATCAGTTGTTCCTACCACATTGTTACCATGTTGGCTACCAAGGTCTCAACAGGAGAAACAAAGCTGTTAAGTGTAGGTCCTGTAGCTGGATCTCTGTGGCATCACATTTGCAAGTTGAGCCAAGCCCCATGAAGAGTGATCAGCTTAGACACAAATTTCCCCCACCCAGCTTTTGTCTGACTGTGGCACTTGTTTTATGCTGTTATTAACTGTAGTCCTGGTAAGGAAATTACTTTCATCAGTGGATATATAATCCCACAGACTGTGAGTTTTTAACTTCATTTTTTAAACCTCAAGTCACAAAACTGAGCATCTGCACTAAGGAAAGTTCCTATGCAAATATGCCTTGGAGTTCAAAGAACTATAATACGCAACTAGAACAAGAAAAGCAAAAGAAAAATATTGAATGCCACAAACTCACAGTAATTTTTCTTACTACATGATTTTGAGCTGCACATAATTAAGCTTCTTAATACATTTTAAGAATTCACTTCCATATCTTAATATGTTTGATTTTTTTAAAGTACTATTTTCACCCAGAACAATCTACAATTTCACATGCTCATTTTGGAAAAAAGAACAAAAAAAAGCCTCAGAAAAACTCTCAACTTTAATCCATACATATTTCTAATATCATATCTTCAATCTAAACTCCATGTTAATTTACCCATAAATTGAGTAAGTGACTTAATTTCTTTTATGCTGTTGGAGTGTAAGACATATTCAGTGGCTGTTTTAACAAAAGTGAGATGTATTTTTTGCACTCAGCATAGAAAAAAAATAGAAAAATATTTGCAGTTAAAAACCTACCTCAAAAGAAAGATGGTAAAGACATCACAAATGAAATTTAAAAGATATACTGTCAATTACCTCTGATGATACAGTTTCAAGCCATTTTTTTCGAGATGACACCTTGGTTTTAATGAATCACTTTTGAGGGATATTTTTCAATGAAATGTCTCTCTCTGGTGAGTAATTTAGAATAAATAAATCCATACTTGTATCAATACAAAAAATAAAGTCCCTTTATTAGCCTCCTCGATTTATTAGACATGGGTATTTAAGGATTAGAAAGAACTTCTGACACTAAGGTTTAGGGTCATTAAACAGGTCACTGGAGACTTCAACAGTAAATCTGTGCATGACAGCTTCAGCTGATGACTTCAATCAGGAAATTTGTTTACCAATCATTATAAATTTAATTTCATACTATATATGTACTCAGAGAATCTATATCACACATAAAATAATCTTCAGACTCTGCTCTATTTTTTGTTAGCCTTCAATGAATAGTTCATAACAGTATCTCTCCCTGCATTTTAAATTCTAGAAATGAAGTCCATCCTTTTGTTAAAAAAGCAAAAAAGACACGTGGAAAAGCTTGTCTCTGTGAATTCACCTTAAATTTTGAAAATATCAACCCTATGAATCTGTGACATGACACAATTGAAAAGTGTAATATTGTTTGAAATGGAAGCTAATTCTGTATCTTCAGAAAATCACAAATTGTGTTTCTGTGGGGTTGTTTAACCACGCTAATGATATGAATTTATGAATTAGGAATATATGAATAAGTTAGGAATATATGAATTACATATACTGATGAAAAATAATTGTGCTGATATTTCTCATTTATAGGAACTATAAACAGGTAGGAAAAGAGCAACGCTTTCTTTTTTTTTTTTAAATTTCTGTTCTGTAATTATTAGGTAGACCTATCACGACATCTCAACATTTCAAATAAGAAAAATTATATACTGGGCCTTAGATATTGGAACTTGAAAATTACAGGTCATTAAATGTATATGTGTCTGTGTGCATGTGCACATTCAAAATTTGATGTAATTGGTTTTGTATTTTCATTTGCTAAAAGCATTTTCTGCTTTCTGTAAGTACCACTTTAAAACTTGTATTTTCTACTTCTACAACATTTATAAGAGAATTCTCTGGATACAAATTTTCATCATAACTAAAATATTTTGTTACACCAGTTTGTTTCTTTCTCTGAATATATGTGAGTATATATATGAATTGTACACAACTTAAGAATGCATTCATCTTATGTTCATGTTGTTGACAGAACTAGTTCTACTTGCAATTTCCCTTTAAAAGAAAAGAAAGATTACCTTCGGAGGTGAGACTGGAAAAAACTGGAGGACTTTTTATTTTGAAAGCTTCATGTAGCACAATATCTGACAGAAGTAACAATAAATTTTAACCAACAATTTATGTTATTGTAGAGCTCTGTGTAAAGGATTTTACATGGAAATTGGGGAATTCTACTATAGACAATAAGCTGTAGTGAAAATACTGGCAAAAAATCATGGTGTTAGTAAGCACAAGTGGAAGAGTAAGCACGTATTGAAAAATTTTCACTAAAGGTAGAGTTTACAGAGTTTAGAATAACTTTTAAGTCATTTTTTCTTTCAAATCTCATGTATATCTAGGCCCGTTAATGTTTCAATAAAAAAGGCTTTAAAATACATTAAGAAGTTCTGTATTTTTAGAATAAGAGTCCTGGAGACCCTAAGGTTCAAAATGATATCTTATTAAATAGCTAGTTAACAAATATGAACCATAAATCAGACAATCCAACTAGGGAAGTTTTTGCCATAGTGTGAAAAGGGATTTTCCTGCACTGTAAAGTGAACACATAAATTAAAAGAAAATGTTACATAAGACTGTCAGTAGGAGTATTTTTTTGTGGTTTTGATTTGGTAACACAAGGAAAAATGGAAACTATTCCATTATATTTGCATTCATTTACATAATAAAACAAATTTGACTTTTTCTCCATAGAGAGCACATACAGTTTCCTATGCTGGTAATTTTTCTCTGTTAAATTTTACTCACTTGCCACTTTAATACATAATACACAGAAAAATTAAACTATATGCAATGACAGAGGAAATGTGTACATGCTTAAAAAAAAAAAAAAAAGGCAAAATAATTCTTAGAAAGAAGAATTTATGCATCTGTCCTCACCTACCCATGGCATATTCTAGTTTACTATTGGTTTTAAGAAGGTTGGAAATTCTCAAAGTCATAAAGTGTAACAGATACTTCACGTGTTGAAAGCAAAAGGAATTCTCTCCATGCTTTTAGGACTGTTTTAGACTCATTCTGGTTTTTGAATGCACTGGAAATGGCATTCAAATTGTCCAATCAGTGGACAATTGTTATGTTTTTCTCCATACAGTGTGGTTCCTTTATGATAAACAAAGGCTTCAATACTGTAATAAGGACGTTGTTTTCTTTGCTTTTGTGACACTGAGAATTCCAGAAGAGTTGGACCCCAATGTCAATATGCTCCTCCATAAACATACATAAATCTGCTTGGAAGAAAAGTAGACAAAAACATTTTTGTTGCTGAAACTTTTTATTGTGAAAGGTGGCTTTAGGAACACCATTTCTGTGTTTACATGTTCATGCTGCAGATCAGTTAAAAATAAAAAAAAGGAAAAAATACAAAAGTAAAAAAAAAAGTGACTATATTTTAAAATTTAAAAATTAATTTTCTGCTGAACTGTTTATTTCAGAAATTCTATCAATTTTATCTACTAAAAAGTCTAAAATTACTTAGGTGGAATATTTATTTCGAGTCAAAAGGGAGTGATGTTTCTGGCAAGAACTTAGAGGGCACCAGCTTTATACACGATTAGCTCCTCTGACTTCAGTGGACCTACAGATACAAGTGCAAGGCTAAGTTTTGTCTACTCACAGCCTAGTTGATAATAGGCAGAAAGACTACAGAGAGAGTCGCCCAGTGGTTTAATTTGTGTAGATATGGTTTCTTGTTTCTTCTTTTCACATGCATTAAATATCTTCCAAAGGATTTATTTTACATCTGCTCCTCTGTTAGCCTTCAGTCACTGCTTTTCTTACTCCTGCAGATGAAACCTCAGAAGTGCAGCTCTGAAAGGCAGTGCTGTTTTTGCAGGAAAAAAAAGAAACAGATGACAACAAAACTATCACACACACAAAATGTCACTCTTTATCATTCTAATCAAACCTGATTTTCATTTTTGAAAGCGTAATTCTAACACCACACCTGGGAATACCTGGTCATTACAGCTGAACCTGGCACAACAGCATGCACATGGTTGGGCATGCCTGAACTCCATGGGATAGAGCTTTAACTGGTAAAAATAAGGATAGCTGCCTGTGGATGTCATGGAACTATGCTGATTTATACCAGGTGAGGGACTAGTTCTGTGCATTGATTTACTGCAACCAATTTGAACCCATTAGACTTACGCCAGTATAAACCTGAGGAAACCCAGTGGTGAATCAAGACCAAAAAGAAAGAAATCTTTAGATAACTACTTAACAGCTGTGGAAATATTGGCTGGTTCTCTTAGGGCTTCATTACCGCATCTGATGAGAATGCTGATTTATGGAGGCCAGTAAACAAATCTCAGCAGAAAGGGTGTCTCAGAAAAAAACAGGGAAACATATCCGGTACACGAACAGCCCTTCTCAAGGATTGTAATTTCTTGCTCTGTCTGAGCCACACTAAGATTTAATGGATTTTTTGGATTTAAAGGCAGATGAAAGAAGTAACACAAAGCCCCTGTGGCCTGTTGATATAAAGGACCAGGGGCAAGGAGGATCCTAGCACTTGGTTCATTCAATGACTCATCATGTAACACTAGGCTCATCATTTGACCCCTTCTTGCCTCAGTGAACTCAAGTAGAGATTAGGGTGAAAAATGTAGGTTCCTATTGGAAAACAGATGATTTATAACAGAGCTTCCTTGAGTAAATACATTACAAAGAAGTGGTAAATCCATAAATTTTGCATGCACAATCATAAACAATAGAGTGAATGTCTGCAACAACCTCAATTTCCACTTCGTTCTTCAGTTTGCTTTTTTGTCTTACTGCATTATTCTCACCGTAAAACCATGCACATTCATAACAGATCAGCAAATGAGAGTAATGTTGTTACTTTCTGAATTTGTGGTCTGGTAAGGGATGCAAGAGTAAAAACAGATTCCCATTCCTCCCATAAATCAGTGAAGGCAATGACGCCAGCTATATCTACTCCAATATTAAAAGTAAGTTTTACAAAAATTGTTTTGGACAGCTGTCTGGACCAAGCAATTTCAGCTGCTGATGGTCTATTCACATGTGTGTGCTGGAGATGTAGAGACAAACCTGTTCACAATCTGTTTTTCAGACATAAGTTTATTTTGTACTTTATCATGTGAGCATGTGGCCCACAAATTTTCTTGTAATGAAGGTAATTTTATTCAGTAAAGAATTGTGTTCTCCTCATCTTCAGTTGCTTGCAAAGGAAAAAGACCCATCAAAATCAAACACTAGGAAAAAAAATCAAGCCTCAACAACATTTGTTGTCTTAGTTTTATGTTTTCGTGATTTGGACAGATCTCCTCACTGTTGTTTTATTCATCAAAATGATCACAAAAGCTTTGACTATGAACAAAAAAAAATATACAAGAGTTCTGTCAGTGTATCAGACAAAAGATCTCAACATACGTTGACAGACTGGCTGCATACAGGGCTAATGGTATAAGAACTGTGAAATGATGGTAAGGTTATGAAATACGGTGAAAAAATACACATCCCATAAGAATTAGGATTCTTTCAAAGTTCAAATGTCAGCGAATTAAATCCTCTGTTTAAATGCTGAGACAAAAAGCCACAAAGATCTCAATGCTATCTCATCAGAAGAAGGGGTTTTTTTACTCCCCTGCTGGCAGCTTGTAGATGCAAAAGGTCTTGATATAGAGAAGGGTGCAAGTATAGCAGCAGCTAAGGAGTCTCAATCAGATAAAGTGACATCTGTGACAGATAGCTCTCTTACACAGGAGTCACACAAGCCTTGCTTGCCTTTCTCACGGGAATGATCCACCACTATTACAGTATCTCTAATGCGGCTACTAACATGAAGTTTTAAACTCATTCACAGTTTGAAACAAGATCACATTTACAGTGAAAAGCCAAAGTCTTAAGTAGCATGGAAACTCAGTTCAGTTTTCCTTATCACTTCTCTTCTATAGCTTTAATCAGGTGTTTTATTTATTAGGGGTTCAAAAAATAGTCTCAATGAATAGCCATTCATTTCTCCTGTCCCCATCCATTTTGTACTTTTGATGCTACATAAATGTGTCTTTAAACATTAATTTGAAAAATATTTTTTCTAAATTTAAAATAAGTTGCACTTTCATGGTTTGAATTACACTGTTTGCACAAATATTGAAATGAAAAATTAGGCTTTGTATGCATTAAAATGCATTTATACAACAATAAGAAGGCATCAGTATGATTTCCTAACATGTTTTCCACATAAAATCCAACCAATAGATATTCCTTTGAGGTCTGAAGAGGAAAAAAAAAAAAATTAAAAAGTCTTTTCAGAAAAGTTTCACTCGAATTTGGGGTACTAGGAAAAGATAAAGTAAAGATCCCCATAAATTTAATTGAAAGGCACAGAAGAGGACACATTTTCTAGAAAGGGTCCAGGGATTTTTATATTAAATAGGCAAACTGAAAAAGAAATAAAAATTTGCATATTTCACCAAGGAAGAGGATGCTTACAGTAATGATAGGAGAATAAGCAATCTACTATATCAGAGGAAAAGAATATTATTATCTGGAAAATCACTTCAAGCAGAAAGTGTTACACTGTGTAAAAGACATCCAGGAAAGGATTCTTTATACCAAGTGAATACTACAGTGAAATTTAAATCAGGTTCTTAAAAGACAGTATCTGATGTCACGTTACAGATATGACCAAATAGAGAGGAGGAAGAGACAATAATTTTGAACATGAGCTTCATCCTGACTCCATTTTGGATAATCTATGCTTGGATTCTTAATCTCTTTGTCTTCAGATATATTCTGGTTTTGCTTTTTTTCTAATTAAAGGAACTTTTTTCCCAATTGAAACAAATCAGCTGTACTCTAAACATACATGGTCATAGGTATGTTTCTACACACATGAGACATATGGTCCCATATGTCTCAAAATAAGTGATTTACCTCTCAGACATTGTGCATGTATATGTGTTCTTACCAGGATTACTTTCCATAATTTTTTATTATCAGTGAAGATAATAAAATTTTTTAGTATCAGTGAAGAAAAACCTGTACTTTCTTTTAAGTTGCCATTGATCTGCAAAAAGCCTGAAAAAGTGAACATTGTGATATAAGCAAGTATCACTAAAAGCACCAATAGTATTGCAGATTACACAAAGTACTTACACTTTTCTGAAATCAGAATGGCACTATATATGAATTGCAAGGTTAAAGTCTTCACAGAGAGATATATTTATTAACAAAATGCAGATTTTGTTTTATTCCCTAGAGCTCTTACGAATGCACAAGATGCAGTCTCAATACATTCAGGAGCTGCTTCAAAACAGATTATTGATATTCTGACCCACAGCTCTCTTGGAGGATATTGAGTATCAGCTGCCTCAAAGGTTGGCGCCAACTTTCCTCTTCTATGCACCACAAACCAGAATTAATTGCAAATCAATCGAACAAACTACAACTGATCAGTAAACCAATTAGTAATTTTAGCTGTTCATCCTGTCTTCATTTACTGAGGGCAAAGATGTGGGATGAAGGAAAGTGATTTCCAGTTAACATTTACGATTTTTTTTTTACTCTGGTAACAAGGATGCCCTTGTAAAAACATTTCAAGCAGGAACATAGCTAAGCTAGGCAATTCCAGCACTTTCATTACGTCCTTCTTATAGTTCTTTGTTTCTTTTTTCTTATGGTTCTTTTTTTTCCCCCAAGGCTTTCTTTGGATGACAGTGGAGTAAATTTTTACATTTAAATTTTCCATGTGTCTTACCCATGAGTTCACCATTGTTTCCGAATCTATTCAGAACATTCAGAGCACAAATACCTACTCCCATGTGCATTAACTACTATTCTGACTCTCACTGGATTACTACATTGCTGCTTGCTGTTTCTAAAATGGGAGGAATCTGTGGCTACCTCTGGAGAATCCATAACTATAATCTAAAAGGGTAGCTTTTATTTTGATTTAATTGTGATTTGATGCTTCTTTTTTAACCTTGCAAGCAATTCAAGAATTAAATTACTTTTTCTAACAATCTACATATCACTTATAAGCACAAAGTACAAAGTAAAAGTACTTTGCAGTTTAAAGAAGACAACAATTCATGTCACATCTACACTGACTTGATCTTTCTTACTATACCAAAGTAAGTGATTCCATGGAAAATCTATTCAATTGAATGTATTACAAGTGGTCAAAACGCAGCAGATTATATTTTACACAAAAATATGTCTTGTGAGGAAAAAGAGTTACATGAAAAAAAAAGTGTTTAACTGAAGAAGTCAAAGGAAAAAAAAAGCCCTAATCCTCCAATCAGGTACATTTCAAGGTCTCAAATGTTCCTGGAACATCAGAATACATAAACAGAAGTTTTACGTCTGTTCCTTTACAACAAATAGGTATCCAAGAAATTAAATGTCTTGAATGTTACTAGTAGATTACTCAGTAGGCTTTTTTAGAACTACTTTTTGTAAGTGTAATTATTTTTTTGCATAGATTTAGTTATTAAATTCTGTCTCTTCTTGATAAAACAAAGAATCTTTATCCAGAAATAAAACAAGATTTAACATATGTTCTGGTCTCATAACACTCTATATAATCCCTAATAAAAAAGAAAAGATACACATAGTTTTTCAGGGAAACAGTATCTTTTGTGTGAGACTGCCTAATACTGAAAAAGTTGAAAACTGAACTCCAAAAGCTTGACTGATTGTGACAGCAGCACCTTTCATCAGCTGATCAAAATTAACAGTTTCTTTCAGTTGTCCTAATTAAGACCAATGGGAGTTCTGGAATTCACCAAAGGTGTTTCAAGTTCCTCCCTTGTTTAAGTGTTGGTGGTATCAGCTTCTACTTTATTAAACAAACAGTTTAGTCTAACTTGAGAACAACTCCTTTCTTAGGGTGCTCTTTCAAGGAGTGCTTGGATTGATATCTTCTATGAGTGCTTCTTAATAGAGAGCACTGCAGTTAGTGATGAAAAGGATATAATTTCTGGTGAAAGATTAATACATGGTGGGAGCAACCCTGACAATGTGAATACAAAACTTACTGAACAAGCAGTCACTAAGGACTCACAGAAAACACTGCTTACCTTTTATAATGACTACACCATTCTGCTACGAAAAGACCAGATCTGGAACATACTCAATGTGGGGATACCATGACTTTCAGTGCTGAGTCCTAAAGGAGTCTTTCATAGTTTATAATCTGGATGCCTGAGGTTAGAGAAAAGGTTGTATTAGAAAGGAGCACAGAGCAGATGTGAGGAGCATCCTGGATGCAGCTGCAGGAATCTCCCCCAGTGGACAAGTCTGGATCTCCATGTGCTCTGGGGACTCGCAGTGCCATATTTCTTTCCTAGCAGTATCCTATACTTTGTGACGACACTTACTGCAAAGGGCTGCCTTTAAAATGGGGTCAGATGAGAAGAGCCCAATCTTTCGTTTCATAGTACAAAAGATCCAGCATGCACCCAAGGATGGCAGGCACAGGCTTAGTTCCTAGAGCATCCTGGGACTGTATTTAAACTCCCCTCTCTAACGAAAATGCTGCGCTCACCAGTCTGGTTGCAACCATGCTCTTGTAAGGGCACATAGCAAACCATGTTTTCTGACCTGAAAGGGACTGAGGAAAGTATGACTGAGAACCACAGTCCATCCTGCAGCTCTGGTCCACAGACTCTGCAGGGTAGCAAATGGCTGCATTTTGGTGTGACTAAACACTCACTTCACTAAATACTCCTAGTGAGCTCTGGAAAGTAAGTACTTCAAAATTCCACATCTGAGTCTTGCCCAAGGTTATTATGCATGATGCACCTACTGCGTAACTGTAATTTTACAGCTATTATATATGACAGTTCTGCCATGCTCAGAGTTTAATCTGGTTATTAGATATATGCCTATAAATTTCAGACTTTTTTCTTAAATGGATTTCAAGCACATTAGGAAGTCATAAATTAAATGCTACTATATTTGAGAGAAAACTTTAGTATTGAATTTTTCTTGTAAAGTATTCAAAATCTCCTAATTTTGTCTTCATTGCCATGAAATAAATGGTTGTAGAATCATAAGTTATTTCAGATAGTCGTTTATATGGTGTCATTCAGAGAAGGATGTATTATTCAACTTTCATTGAAGAAGTGAAAAAAACTCTTGAAATAAAAGTTGTATAGTGGCTTGGTTCTTTTTTTTTCCTTGAGAGATTAATGGGCTATTAAACTGGAAGATGAATGTGTTGTATTTAATATATTTTTAATGTGATTATTACAGGGGAGGTGGACGGTTTAGACATTTACAAAGACATAACTGTCCTGCGCTTCAAATGTAATTGCAATAGCAACGAATTTGGATAAATTTTCTGATGTACTTGGGCAACTTAAATGGTCAATGTTTTTAATATACTTGCTGGTATTGTTCTTGTTAAGGTCTGCTTACATAGCACATATCCTCTTGATGGCCTTAATCCTTCTTGTAATATTTCTCACAGTCCTTACTTTTATAGGCACTATGCAGAGGAGAGATATAGTTCATGAGGGTTACCAGGCCTAATACCCACAATCCAAGTTCTCTTCCTAGAATTTCCTGCTCTAGAATTCCTGTGTGACCTTGAGCAAACACATCTGTATCCCCTGTCTTCTGCTTGGGTCTTTGTATCTTCTTGGTATTGTCTTCAGCTTTTGCTTCTGGCTAATTGTTGACCCTGAAACTGTCCTCACTTCTGCAGATCTCTATTAAAAGCATCAAGGCTCTACCTGAAGGCTGCAATGTGCTTTACTCTTTCTGAATTTCTGAAAGCTGTAAACCTGGAGCTCAGTGTTTCTGAACTGTGTATTTGTGCTCTGTTTCACTCCCTGTCCCTGAGCGACACTGTGGGTTTACCACCTGGTGCCAGAGACAGCCCAGGTACCCACCTGCTCTCAGGTCAGGCACACCAGTGGGCAGGAGAAGGCAACACCATGGTATTTGGATGGACACACTGAGAGTGGACACACCACATATCTCCACTTCTTGTTTCCTTCTTCACAGAGAGATCCTGGAAGTGAGGAAGAGTAGCTGTTCATGTAAACCCTGGGGTGTCAGTGCCGGTCTTCTGGCCCAAAATTCAAATGCCATGGCCTGTATCTAAGTTTCCTTTCACTATAAAATAAGTGACCTGCCCATAAATGTTATTGAGAATATCTGAATCATCATCCAGAGCTTTTCCAGGTATGAGCAGCACTTGGGTCAGGCTAGAACTCTGCCAGAAGGCTTACTAGCAGTTTACTTTTTTTATGGGAGTGGGCTGAGATCATATCCAAATCCCATTCAGTGTCCTGAAGCAGGCAGACAACCAGCTTCCACAGGAAGGGAGTGGGACACCTGAACTACCAGCATAGCAGCAGAGGAGTAGGGAAGGACTGGAGAAAGGGGAAGGACGACAGATATCCCCACATATGGACTTAGTACCTTGGTACTACTGACAAGGATAATATAATGTATATTGATCCTGATCTGTGACAAATCCTCATAATAGTGTATCCATGTTTACGATAACAAAAATTAGGTGACCGGTATGTTTGGCATTTGATATCAGCTATAGATCAGGTATAGATGGATCATGATATCTATCATGATATATATCTATCATGATATATATATACGATATATAGATATCTATCAAATATAGATGGATCATGACTGGCTTTTACAGCAGCCACTCAGAACTGTTTGTCCTCTCACTAAAATAGCCCATCTCCATAAATATTATAGATTTTTTTTGTTATTACCTAATTTTTCCCTGCTAGCAAGAATGTATGTTTCCTTTCCCATCTTTTTACCCATATAAATATTCTGTGCAAGGCACTTCCCAACTGAAAACTCTCCAGAAGCAGCTCTGTTCTCTGAAGAGGTTGATTCTTTCTCCGGCAACACCTATGTTGATAAAATGGGATTCCTGTGCTCCAGTTGGAATTATTTTCCCAAAGTGAGAGGACAAGTGGCCCAGATCACAGAGGCATTACTGTCCCCATAGGAAGGTAATAGGTATATGCATATGTTATCTTTATTCAAAACTGCTGTTATAAAAGCAAGCAGGATTAACATGGAGTCAGCTTCTTTCAGCAACGGGGTAAAAAAAATTCTAAAGAGACAAAATACTTCAAGGCAATTTCACAAATACTGAAAATTTCCAGACTTACTGGTCCTGTCACATTTAATTTAACTGATGACATAAACACTAGGCAGGGTTACACAGAATTATTTTATGTTTTTTTATAAACCTCAGTTCTTTTCTCTATTATACTCTTTAGCACTTACAATTACCTTGTGAACTGAAGTGAAATTCATCATTAATCCCTGAAAAGCACCTTGTGTTTAATTATTTAGACATGCAGGGAGATTAGGCCTCTTAAGACAGAAGTTCTTTTCAAATAACATAGTCTTAATTTGCTTCTACTTTCTCCCGTTCTTTCTATTATCAGATTTTGGAGATTTTTACAGTCACATTTTTATGCTATTCTGCATTATTATTAAATTCACAGTGGGCCTTAAAAAGTCCTTCTAATGGAATGTATTTTTCAAGGCACTGAATGTAAATTCCCAGAAGAAGTTTAGCCTTTTCTCAAATATGTGATAGGCTTTTCTCCTACCCAATCAGAAGTGAAATCTTAAATAGCTTCATGTATTTGATGGTATAAAAATGCCTTATTCTTTTAAACAGTGGAATGAATTGTAGCAGTTCTCTGAAGTTCTTTCATTTACCAAGAATAGATAACAACCACATAATCTGGAATTCATCTAAGAGTTTCCAGATTTCTCAAGAAATGGTTACTTGATCAACCTGAAATCATTCATGATGATGAGTATATTCACTTAAAACTGGTTCATAATGGCTTTCAAATTTTCAAAGCAAAAGATGTTTCTTGGTACTTCACTTTCTTTTTGGTATTCAAGTTTAAAAATTATGATAAGGAAGAAGGAGTTTAAACTCCAGGATTTAAAGAAAAGAAAAAATGGTGTCAAGCTTTCTAGGACCTATATATCAGAAAATGTTGCTAGCTTATTCATAGGACCAAATGTTTAATTTTGCTATATTCATTACTTGATGGAGAGCTGATAAATTTCAGTGAGCTTCTCCACTGTGATAGCTCAGACCTGACACGGTATCAGTATGCTAGATTAAGTGGCATGAAAAGTTGAAGAGGTATTCAATTAAAGAAGGATTGAAGAACTGCCATATGCTTAATGCTTGTTGACCTGAGAGTGATTTTTCTTTTTTTTTTCCCCCTTTAAATAGGGCCTGTCAAACAACCATAATAGCCTTTTTTGATAAGATTACAGTTTGGTTGAAAAAGATAACCACAGAGACATAAAAGGTCATAAACTTTTAACAGTTTTTTTGTTAATATCACACGACTTGAGAAACTTACGCACTATCAATAAAACACATATTAAAAGTTGGTTATTAGATGGTTTTCAAAAAGTATTTGTCAAAGGCAAATCATT
Organism: Corvus kubaryi; assembly: GCF_017639235.1. Lineage (NCBI taxonomy): Eukaryota > Metazoa > Chordata > Aves > Passeriformes > Corvidae > Corvus > Corvus kubaryi. The sequence goes on from NW_024581096.1 coordinate 7,445,097, forward strand.
GTCAAATGAGGATTTTGCCCTGGGATTCCACAAAGACACAGTGCTACTCAACATTTTAACAAACGATCTGCAAGCAAATGTAAAATCCCTGCTCTTAAAATTTGAAGATGACACAAAGATGATAGACTTTTAATATTGATGAGGACAGGAAGCCATAATTAGTCATCAAGTAAACTGGGACAACTCATCCAGTAGGTGTTTTAATACACCCAAGGATAGAGTTATCTGCCAATGAATAGTGAACACAGGCAGCATCTTCATGAGATAAACTTTGATTCTACAATTATTGTGACTGTGGAAAAAAATCCAGGGTTTATGGTAGATGAGACCTGAACATAGCTATAGCAAGACTTAATTCTTGGATAACTACATGAAAAGGTAGTGAACCAGACAAGATACTGTAGAATTACACTGTAGAGGATATCGTATAAGAGAAGAACTCTTAAGAGCTCTGTCTGTTTAACTTCACAGAAAGAAGATTGAATAACAATTTGATTACAGGTTGGAAAACAGATATTAGTGATATCTTAATCTAGCTGGTAGAAGTACAATTAAAAACAGTAGCTGGAAGCTGAAATCAGATGTGTAAAGTGGAAAAAAAGCTGTGAGTATAAAAAAGACTTCAGACATTTGAAAAATCATAGAAGTGATGGACTTTCCATCTCTTGATTTTTTCAATGAAGTCTGATGGACAGGGTTACTGAATATTCTCTGAGGTCAGTAGATTTTAATCCAAATTAAATATCATTATAATATTTATCATGTGTTCTTGCAAAAAAATCTATTACAATTACACCCATTAGGTCCTGCCTTAGTATTTGTTGTATGATATTGAGGTATTTAAAATCAAACACTGGAGACAGAAATGGAAATTTGGTTGAGGTCTTCAATCTGAGAATTATTTATCCGCTATGTCTCTTCTAGAACAAAAAAATCATATCCAACAAAATAATTCTGCTGGATACATACTTAAATGTTTATGATTTCCTCAGTCATTAAAATGATCACAGATATTCATAGTGTAAAGAGTCAAAAATTCAGATGGAAGACCTCAAAGAGGTAGGAAATTAAATTGAAGAGAATTGTTTGAACATAGAAGGCCTGCCAATTCCAAAATGGGGTTACCAGAAATTAAAATTTGGTACCTTTGCTGTTTATAGACAAATAAGTTCTTGATTACCTTAATTAAAAATGACTGATGGGAACCTTGATTTGAATAGTAGTTCAGATCTATGATGAGAGAATTCAAAAGGGCTGGGGCAGATCTAAAATTTATTCATTCAGTTTTGCTGCTCTATGTTGTTTATTTAGGCTTGGTCATTCTGGCAGAAATCACAGAGGTTTGAATGCTTATATGAAAAACTGAGTCAGCAGAACATCCGATTACGGGTGATTTTCAACACTTTCCAAGACTAGCAAGAGCATCTGAAGAAAGAGCTGAGATGCTGTGTGTTTAGGAAACCTATGCATTCATTGCTTATACTGCACGTGGGTTACGAGAAGAATTAGCTCACCAATTAAAGAAAAAGCCACAAGTTTATGGGAATGGGTGACATGCGTCCCATGGTCCTGAAAGAACTGGCTGATGTTGTTGCCAAGTCACTCTCTACGGTATTTGAAAATTCGTGGTCCTCAGATGAGGATCCCAGTGACTGGGGAAAAGGAAACATGGCTCCTGTTTTTAAAAAAAGGGGAGAAAAGAAGACCTGGATAACTACATACCTGTCACATTCACCTCTGTGTCTGGGTAGGTCATGGAGGAGATGGAAACAATGTCAAGGCACATGCAAGACTAGGAGGTTATCTGAGGCAACCAGTGTGTTTTCACCAAGGGCAGTTTGTGCCTGACCAAGCTGGTGGCCTTCTACAGATGGAGTGACTGCAACAATAGACAAGGGAAGGTCACCTGATGTCATCTCCCTAAACTACTAAAGGTTTTTGACAGGGTCCCACATGGATTTGAAGGATGGACTGTTCTGTGGATAAGGGTGGACTGTTCTGTCTGGATGGACACAGCCAAAGAGTTGTGGCCAATGGCTCCATGTCCAGGTGCAGGCTGGTGATGAGTGGTGTCCCTCAGGGCTCTGCCTTGGGACCAGTGCCTGTCAGTATCTTTATCAGCGACACAGACAGTGGGATCAAGTGCACCCTCAGCAGGTTTGCAGATGGCATGTAGGTGAGTGGTGCAGTTGACACAAGAGAAGGATGGGATGCCATCCAGGGGTTCCTGGTCAAACTTGGGAAGTAGGCCCACAAGAAACCTTGTGAAGTTCATCCTGTCTAAGTGCAAAGTGCTGCACCTGGGCCAGGGTAGTCCCAGATATGAGCCCAGACTGGGAGAAGAACTTACTGAGAGAAGCCCTGTGGAGCAGGATGTGGGAATGCTGTTGGACAATGAGAGGCTGGACATGAACCAACAATGTGCACTCACAGCCCTGAGGTTTAGCTGCATCCTCAGCTGCATCAAAAGCTAGGTGGTCAGCAGATTAATGAAGATGGATCTCTCTCTTTACTCTGCCCTTGTGAGATCCCAGCTGGAGTGCTTCATCCAGCTCTGGGGTCCTCAAGACAGGAAAGACATGAACCTGTTAGAGAAGATCCAGAGGAGGCCACGAAGATGATCAGAGGGATGGAGCAACTGTCCTACAAAGGCAGGCTGAGAGTTGGGGTTGATCAGACTTGAGATGAGAAGGCTCCAGGGAGACATCAATGTGACCTTGCAGTACCTTCAATGGACTTATAAAAAGCAGGGAGAAGGAGTTTTTACATGGGCAGATAGTGACAGAACAAGGGGCAATGGTTTTAAAATAAAAAGAGAGCAGGTTTAGGTTAAATGTTAGGAAGAAATTCTTTACTCAGAGACTGATGAAGCACTGGAACAGGTTGACTGGAGAAGTTGTGGATACACCATCCCTGGCAGTGTTCAAGGTCAGGTTGGATGGGGCCCTGAGCAATCTGATCTAGGGAATGGCATCCCTGTCAATGGCAGAGGGGTTGAAATGGCATTATTTTTAAGCCCTGCCCTACCCTTCTACCCTGTTTGACTTAATCAAGGACACAAGTTTGTAAAGGAAAAGAATCAAGTGCTACCAAAAAGCACAGACTGCTGTTAGTCACTACATGCTCAGTGCAGGACATGGCAGATATGTTTTGAAGATGTATTCATGATGAGGCCAGGTGACTTTTCCTGAGACCTGTATGACGGTTTCCTGTAGGGGTTTTGCAAAGTCATTTTCATGTTTGATACCCTTGAGCCACAGGGTGCTAATACTTCTACACATCCAACAAACCTTTCTATTGAGCTTGCACAAGGAATATTAGCTTAGTTTATGAGCAAGTCTAGAAACAGACAGGGCAAGAGGCTTCTCAGCAGTTACAGCTGAAGTTGCTGTAACTTGTATTTAGGTATAAAATACAGAAACACTCACTGAAGCAATAGATATCAACAGGTGTTTTTTAGATATAATTACAATAGAAAAATCGGCATCTAAGCTTTGCATTCATTCTCTTTTTAGAGTCCCTACAACTAGTGAAATTTCCTGTACAGGGTACTAGTCAATGCTTTACAAATAGCTTTTATGCCAGTTTTGTGAAGTAGGTGAGATGTCAAACTAGATACTAGAGTTATTTCTCCATCTTGCTTTATAGTTAGTTAATTACTTTAGTAAATATAGGTGATGAGGAAGTAGAATGCATCACATTCAGGGTATTAATTGCTGAGTGACTAATGAAGGAACACTTTCCCATCATTTCAGATTGAATTGCCAGTGAAAACCATAAGGTCTACACTTGTCACCACCAAACCAAGGTTAGTTACTTACCATATGAAAGCAAGCCAGTGCAAGATGCTATTTCACACCAGGCCATCTGAATACATGCTCTGTTTTGAAAAGCTAAAGTTTCTTTTATGAATTACCCTTGAATTTAAATCCTTATACTTTCCCTCTTAAGGAGTGGCCATTCCCTATGTTTTGCTACTTCTAAAAACACTTTACACAAAGTGTATTCCCTTTTATTTCGTCAAGATGAAATAGCATAAGTTGTTAATTTTTTTTAAGGTTTTCTTTGCCTTTTAATTTTTTGTCTTAATTCCTTGGGCCTAGAATATGTGCAACAACAAAATTACTGGTAATAGTGCTGGGATACTTTACTTTATTAAAAGCAGCATTTATTAATTCAGTTCTTGATTGTTTCTGTGTAATATTAGGTACTTGCCTGACAAGATGAGTCTTTTTTTCCTATCTGCCACAGTTAAATTATAAATAATTATTACATAATTACAGATGTGCTGTCTTCCTTTGCAGGATGATAGACATGATTTAAAAAAACCTGCAGGTATTTAGGTAAAACAACCTGGTAGGTCAACTGCAAAAGTACCACAAGAAATTATCCTGCATATGTGCTGAACAACCTTGTCAGCTATTAACATCATAGCTACAGCTCCAAAGATGGAAAGAAATAAATGTTTGCTTAGACGCATTTACTAGTATGCAACAAATGAAAGAGAAAAAAAGCTTTTGCTTATAATTTATCTGACAAAAATATATCTTCTCTTTAAAATATTAGGACTACATCATTCACTACTTTTGACTGAGAGGTATCTTGATCCACCAATAATCTCATTGGCCAATAATCTCATTGGGTTTAACTTTGATGATCATTATGCATGGCACATCAGCAATGGACAGATAGCAGAAACAAGTTGGTGCCATACTGTCTAAGATGCCAAACTGATAATTCACAACCAAGTCTCTGGTACTAACCTTCCAGACCTAACAACTTTTCACTCATATATGTTGCATGAGGAAAGTGAGCTCCTTTGTATGTTTTCACTCACCGAATACCTATTCAAACTTTTACCTTCTTGTTAAGTTTCAAAGCCAGTACTATGCTGCTTAGATTGGACTGTGTACACTCACAGAAGAGAAGAGGCAGGAACAGTGCTTTTACTATTATCTTTTATACTTGAGATTTCTAGGTAACTGCTACTTATCCATTATGTAACTGCTACCAATCATAAAGCAACCTGGCCTATTTGTGATGTATATTTGTATATCACCTGATCTCCCTACAATATACTTCAGAAACATTTGCCCCAGCAGTATTGTTAGAATTTGAATGCCTTCCTTTTGTTTGTATTACATCTACAACAAGCTTTTTCAATAAGCTTGGAGTTTTTTTAGATCCTTTTAATTGAAAGGGCTAAGTTATTTTTTAAATCCTTTTTATTTTCCTTTTTCCTTCATAATGCAATGCATTTTCATTTTTTTAAAGATACTAGCAATCTTTGTCAATGAGGTTAAAAATTCGTGATATTGGAAGTCTACCCAGCACTTACTGGGAAAAAAAGAACTTGGAAAATCCCTTTCCACAATACAATGAAACTTTATCATCAGGATGCAGCTTGAATAAAACAGACAAACAAAAAGATAGAGTCAGTACAAAGTTGACCCCTCCCCCCCCCATATTTTAGTAGCTGCTGCCACCTGTAGCTACCTCATTCTAATTCAATACCTCTACCATGGAGCTGTTGAAAGGGTGGATAACTTGATACTGTCTCGGTCTGCAGGAAAGACGGGGTAGTGGCTGTAGCCCAAACACAGAGCCTACTATGGGGGAGAAGACTGTTATTGTTAGTTCAGAGGATATGTCACTTTTCTGTGGAACAACTCTGTGGATCCTCTAAAAAGTCAGGTTTTTTATTGTCAGGCAGTCATATAAAACCGCAGAAACCCGTGTGCCAGGTATGTGCAGCTGTATCCATCTTGCTCCAGATTCACTGCATTTTCCTATCCTACACTAATCTGTTCTACACCACAAACACAGCTATGGCAGGGGATCCCATTACCACCCAGATGACCCCTCTTGGTTAAAGCACAGTTCAAGCTGTCTATTTTCTTATTATCTAGCATTTGTGTTGAGGCGACCCATAAGAGCCCTGAGTACAAATTCTTTGTAATAGGAATGGAAAAAGGAATGAAAAAGGATCTATCTGTCCTAAAAAGAGATGTGTTCACACTGGGTCTGTCACCACAATGACTCTGCAGCACATCAAGTCATTAGACCTTGCACTGTGCACAAAGCTGTAACTGTGTGCATTGATCAAGATTTCTTGTCTTTATAGTCACTTTTACTTGCAGCTACCCAGACTTTTGCACTTTCTGGACACAGAGACCTACACTGCAATGCACAGCTGCATTTTAACCATGTGAGACAACAGTGTATTGTATTTTCGTGTTCAGTAGCCAAAGAAGATGCTTTTGCACTAAGAATGCAGAATGAAAAGGGAGCTCAAAAGAGTGTATAGAAAAATACAGCTATTTGGATTTGGAGGTACGGGATGTTATAGGGCGATAGCAAAATTATCATGCAAAATTATGTTTGATAAGGACACCTAGGTTCTGTGACAGATTTAATATTTAGGTCCACATCTGGAGCTCAAACTCAAAGGAATGATTGCCCAATTTTTTGGAAGAGCTTAAGAACCAGTAGGGAGCAAGAAAATAGCTCTCTGTGGTTGAATTTGCTACTGAGACAGAGAATTCTCTTGAGTATACACATAGTCTTATGAAGTTTATACTATTCTACTGATGGTGCAATAAACCTGAAGTCTATATAAAAGTCTCTTACAGGTATTTTGGGTATTCTGCAGCAGTATAAGTGGACTAGCACTTAACAGATTTAAGCTATAAGAGGAACCCTGACAGATGGGATTGATGTGTTGAGGACAGTAGCATGAGTTTCAACAAGGCCACATGCTGGATCCTGCCCTTGGGGTCACAAGAACCCCAGGCAGTGCAATAATGTGGAGGCAGAGTGGCTTGAGAACTGCTCAATAGAAAAGCACCTGGGAGTGCTGGTCAACAGCAGCTGAATATGAGCCAGGGTGTGCCCAGGTGGCCAAGAAGGCCAAGGGCATCCTGGCCTGGATCAGCAACAGTGCGGCCAGCAGGACCAGGGCAGGGATTGTCCCCCTGTACTGGGAACTGGTGAGGCCACACCTCGAGTGCTGTGTCCAGTTCTGGGCCCCTCACTGCAAGAAAGACACTGAAGTACTGGAGTGAGCCCAGAGAAGGGCAATGGAGCTGGGGAAGGAAGGGTCAGGAGTACAAGTCCTAAGAGGAACAGTTCAGGGAGAAAAGCCTGGAGAAAAGGAGGCTCAGGGGGAATCTCCTTGCTTTCAACTTCCATTTAGGAAGTTGTAGTGAGGTGGGGATTGGTCTCTTCTGTCATGTTTAAAGTGAAAAGACAAGAGGAAATGAAGTTGCACCAGGGTAAAGAAATTTAGAACAGAATTAACTGTAAGAGTGGTTAGGCACCAGATTAAATTGCTCAGGTCGTAGAATCACTGCCTCTTAAAGCAAAGTCATCTGGTTGTGACACTTGGAGATATAGTTTAGGAGACTGACTACCACCATTGATTATGATGGTGCTAGGTAATCTTCCAACCCTGATGATTCTGTGAGGGTAGATTTAGACTGGATATTAGGAAGAAACTCTTTACTGTGAGTGGGGTGATGCTGTGGAACAGATTGCCCAGAGAAGCTGGGACTACCCCACTCCTGGCAGTGTTCAAGGCCGGGCTGTATGGGGCATTGAGCGATCTGATCTAATGAAAGTTGTCCCTGTCCTTGGCAGGAAGGTGGTAGATGATTTTTAAGGTCCCTTCCAGCCCAAATTATTCTATGACTCTGTGATTTTACTCAGGCAAATGATTCCTAAGTGATGTCAGCTCCAGAATGACAGCATGATCCTGGTTAGTGTTTCATGTGGTGACATTGAGCTGCTATCTGCAGACACCTGGACAGATCCTCAGCTGATTTAAGTGGCTGTCACACTGTTTATTTGCTTAAGCATTTGCACCAAGTGAAAAGCTTGACATTATCAGACACTGTATATATAGCAAATCACAGATAATTTTGTATGTGCATGTGGGGTTTATTGATCTTAGGTACACTTTCTGTGGATGAGAGTGACTATACATAGTCAGATTTTTTTATAAAATGGATGCCTAAAGAAAAATGTAATACATTTTAAAAAACCATTCAGCTTAATACAGTAAGGAAACAGTAACATTTATTTACAGTAAGTAAACACATATGCACAAAAAATTCAGTAAGTATATACACATGCACATATAGACATACAGATATACAGATATTTTGTATTGCCTATATCTCCTACACCTTTATTATATTTAACAACAAATTTGAAGAAAAGTTATTTGCATGAGTGATTTATTTAGTTTAAGTACAAGATCCCAATCCACAGTACCATTTGGTGGTTATACCTTGGGCACTATCTGGTTGAGAATTGCTTCTTATAATTCCCTTCTGTTGTAGTGCTACGTTTGGTTGAGCAAGCTGCAGCTTTCCCTGAGAGCTCAGCGGAGCTGCTCAGGGCAGTGCGACCATGGTTGCCCTCCCGCAGTCCATTTCGGACGGCTCCGCGGTTTTGCTCCGGCAGCTGTCAGCCTTACAACCAGTGATGGTGAAGGAGGTGAGAAGGGTCTCTCCATGAGGGTTTAAGAGGATCTTTTAACAGTTACATCTTGTCCTGGCGACCCCAGAGGCAGAGAGACCTTGTGATCCACGTGCAGCGGGGTTTTGTCAGGGGCTCAGGGGCGGTCCCTGGGCAGAGCTGGGGTACAGGAACCAACAGAGAGAGCCCGAGGGGGTGGCCAGGGCTAGGAGCAAGGAAAAGTGGTGGTGGGGAACAATATGGGATGAGAAAAGCAGTGGGTAAACAGATAACCACACCCTTGTAATATAGGATTGAATCCCACAAAAACTGTAGCACCTCACATGATAATGTTATAACTTGGTTTGTCTGTCATACTTCTGTGGTTCCTTGACACTGAGCTTTTATCAGAGGCTAAACTTCCCCCAGTCATTCAGAAAGTATTAACTGCATTCGAATAAGCCAGAAAAACAAGTAAGTAAAATTAATTCCATTTCTTTTTGTGATCTTTCTAATGCCTTCTTTAGACCACTAATAAATTTGTACAAAGCAAGACCAAGACCTCAGTGTATCATAAATATAACATCTTCACATCATTGACAAACTTCTTGGTGATCTCAAGAAACTTGGAAGAGGAATTGTTTCAATGGTTGTGTTTTGTTAGGAATGAAATCTAGCAAGCACAATAAGGAAGCTATAATTTAGAGAGCAATGAATTCTTGAAGAATTTTTCAGCTTAGGAATCTGTAATAGTATTTTCAAATGATAGAAGTAATCCAACAGTAATAAGGCAACCTTCCAAAACAAATATTAATGGTTTTTTAGGATTTCAGTTTGGTTTAGATTTTAACCAATGACTAGAGGCAGGAGGTGAACACTAAGATAACTGCACATTGTATTTTTGGGTTTTTTTACATATACACTAAATCTTACAGGTATGGCATTATTTGTATGGTGCAGTATTTATATTTTTATTAAATCATTTAGCAATATGAATGTTTTAACTAACAAATTGTTTGTTGGAAAAAAAAATTATTTACATGGAAAATAAGTGAAAGGATGAAAATGTGAAAATTAATAGCCTTAATTAATTGACTCAAAGAAAGATTCCTGTTTCTAAATCCTAATCATTATTTCAGTATTTTCCTCCCCCTGCTTTTATTTATTAGTGTTAGGCATTTTAAGAAATTCTAAAACGTGCAACAGCAACAAGAAAGTTTCCAGAAGCACTTGCAAGTGTCTCCTGGAGATAAGTGGCACTTCTGAAATAGCTGCCAAGGAAAACAAGTACATGGGGAATCATCCATTTGCTCAAGACAGGAATAAAACCAGAGTAGCAATCCAAGCTGTCAGTGCTGCCACACACTGCTCCAGGACAAAAGGAACAACTATTTCAAATGAAAAAAAGTTTTAGATTAGCTGAATAATGTCACAAGTGAGCCAGAGAAATACAACAGCAGAGTCAGCATTTCCATGGGCCACAAGGACAAAATCTAAAGTGCTTTTGTTTCCAACACTGAAATGACAAAACCACAGTGCCCCAGATTTCACTGAAACCAAAACATGTATGGAATGTGCATCTTGGAAGGACTTTATGTTATTTTTAGAAGATTTTGCCTTCAAAGACAAGGCAACCTGTTCCAGAAATTCATGCCAGAAATCAATTCTTTCCTCACTACTAAGTGCAACACTGATCACAGTGATAATCCTTTAGCAGCACCAGCTAGGAACTACATTCCACGTTAAGTCCAAGCAACCAGTTCTTGCTGTGAACACAGAACTATGAAAGAGGGCTTTGGTGAATCGATGCCATGTTTATTCCACAGGGTCCCTCGTGGAGACGCTTAGGCGGCACTCTGCCAGCACCCACGCGTGCACACAACCTCACCCTCACAGGGTAGTTGTGAACAGCTGCTCACACACACAGTCTAAGCACGAGCCAGAGATGAAGAGGCGAGAGGGGTTCTCTGCATGCAGTTCTGAGGCATTTAATGGAACCAACACTCTCAAAGGAAGCAGGGACAAAGAACCAAGAACAAAATGCGCACGTGGTTTTATCCCAAAGCGTCCCAGGGACGGGCAAAGCATCAGAAGCCAATGGTCTGAGGGCTAGGGGGCAGAGGCAAGGGTGAGTGACATGACAGGAGCCAATGGGAGAAGGGATGGGGGTGGGAGAGAGTCAGTAACCAGTGGAATCTTGGTAAAGGGAGAGCTTTCTAGCTCAGAGGTTTACAGAGAGACCGCTTTAAAAGTAATGTGGCGGGTGTAAAGTGGACTTTGCCACCACAACACAGAACTATAATATTAATTCAATGATATTCTCTTCCTACATTGTGTTTTCTCAAACAAAGGTTAAGATGGGATGTTAATAGGAGAAATTTTAAAGATTTGGGACCCATAAAGGCTGCAATACATATGTAGGTTAATCTTGGCTATAATTTGTTTTTGGGATTGAGCAGTATAGACAGAGCAGCATCAGGTTTGGCCCCCTCCACTTGTTCTTCCAAGCTATCCACAGAATCTCTGTCCTCAAAAGCCCCAAGTCTTAAACATACTTTCTGTGCTGCAGCACGGTCTCAGTTGACTGCTGCAAAAATACACTTGCAAGAGGCTATTCTGTGTCTTTTTATATTGATTCAGCCAATTCAAGATGAAAAACTGCACCTGGTTGTGGTTGTACATACATGCCACGGACACAGAGGCAACACACGGAAGCTGTAGCAGATCCAGGTCAGCTGCCTGTGGGCTTGAGCAGGTTGGAGTTTAGGCACCCTTCACACCTGTGCTGGGGCCAAAGGTCATTCTCTGGGAAGTATGCCTATTTTAGTACACACACAGCCAAAGATACCTTGCAATGAAAAAGGAATGACGGGAACAATTGTGCTACTACTGTTTTCTAGAAATCAACTGCTGTGTAGTTCACAGAGTCTTGTCTGTGAGACCTGTCTTCCTGCAGATCAGCATGCAGAAGGAACATTATTATCATTTCTGTGCTTTTGCAGTTTTCAGTTATGCTGATCCTATAGGAATGGACTACTTTTACCACGGCAATGTAGTGATATTTAATGGAACTCATTTGAAGGCCAGTACTGCATGTTTATATTTTTCATGAAAAGGTATTGTTCTAATTTAATGTAATGAAATTGTCACTTCAGTAAAAATTTCCATTATATTTTAACAACTCAGTAAGACTCTGTTTGACTCTTTCCCTCTCGTTGTTCTCTATTCATTCACATGCAGTTTGCAGCCAAATCATTAAATTAAAATTACTATATTCCTTTTTCAAAACCTAAGGCAAAAAGTAATTACAAATCAGTGCATGATTCTCAGTAAGAGGCCTGGTATTGAGCTCAATAATCAGTGTCACTTCAACAACAGAACCATAAAGACTATTTAAGTTTCTGAACGAAAATTTTCTTTAAGAAAAGAATAAAAGGAATCAGACTAGAACCATAGGATGAAAACCTAATGCCTCTGTCTGCTGCAAACCTGCTATTTAGCCTTGGGATAAATTTCTGCACCACTGTCTATGTTATAATATATTTTCTGTTGTATTCTAAGTATGAAACTCTTCGATTAAATAGCATGAAGGGGTTAATGGTGCCAAGGTAAGTAATTTCTTTGTAAAGAGAAGAGAATAGCTGACATTATGTGCAGTATAATTATTTTTTATTAATTGAATGGAAATACTGAACATTAAATTGTGATATTTAGTCATATAATCCTTTGCAATTACATATTCCACAATAAAAGACTTTCAATTAAATTTTATTACAAGCCTAAAATTCAAAAAACACCCATCTTTACAACAGAAGCAGTCAGTAGCTAAGATTTTTGAATAATTTTTCTCAGAAATTAAAAGGAAACTGGGGAAAATTGGCATTATTTTGTCATTTTAGAATTTCAGCATTTGCCCACTAAATCCTACACAATTGTAGATAAAAGCTCCTACAAGAGCAAAAAGCGTGTCTCTTTTTTTTCCTATTGCTACAAAATATTGATGAAGTGCTCTATTGAGGTAGAGATCTCATTAATTATTTGAGTTACAGAAAAAGAAGACAGAGGGAAATGAGTGCTGTGGCTAATGCCATGATGTACCATCTTGAGACTTAAGATCTTTTTAATGTATTCGGCAATGATGCAGCTGAAAGAGGAAAGAGGGAACTGAATGGATCCATTAATTTAATTGAAGTGAGCTCTGACAAGAGATAAAACCTCTCAGGCTCTGCATCTCTTCAGGATGCATCAGCGCTACAGTAAACAGTAAATGATCCACAGACACAGACACACGAACGCACACACTCAAAGATAAAGGTATACACAGATTTTCACACACACACACACACACACACACACATACACTCTCACAGGTTTACGTAGATACTAGAGACCTCAAGACCAGAGAACCCTTCCTTTATGCAGCTTCACAAAGTATTCAGCACAGAATGGCCTGGATTGGAATGGACCTTAAAGACCATCTTGTTGCACTCCCCTGCTGTGAGCAGGGACACTTCCACTACATCAGATTACTCAGAGCTGCATCCAACATGGCCTTGAACACTATCAGGGATGGGGCATTCACAACTTCTCTGGGCAACCTGTGCCAACGCCTCACACCCTCACAGTAAAGAATTGTTCCTAATATGTTATCTAAACCTACTGTCTCTCAGTTTGAAGTCATTCCTCCTTGTCCTGTCACTACATGCTCTTGTAAAAAGTCCTTCATCTTTCTTGTAGGCTCCCTTCAGCTCCCTTCAGCTACTGGAAGGACACAATTAGGTCACCTACCACACCAAATGTACTCTCATGAACAACTCCTGGCTTAGATATAAGTGATTCAGACTTCTTACAGAAAAGATGCATTTGTTATTTTTTTTTGTGATTTTCACTGTCTTACAGTTTCTCAAAAGATGAAGGAGAGAAGCAGACTTTATTGCTCCTTATAGAAACTGGTGCTGCTTTCTTTTGGCTGTGTTACCCCTGTTCCCCCATATGGCAGAAAGAACTTTTAAAAGACAGATACCCCTTCATATGTAAGTTCTTCTTAGTGGTTTCCGTGAGCATTCTGAGTTAATACCATAATAAATTTTTACTAACAGTATGACACTATAACATTTCACCAATATCATGGAATACCTGGGTTCATATCCCATAATTACTGTGATTATTATCATGGGGCTAATGCAGCAAGCCAGTCCTAAAGGGATATAAAATAACACCATTTTTTTGACCACAGTTTTAATGATGGCTTGCTTCCTGAGATCTGGGCTAATATCAGGAGAATTGAATAAGATCAGAAGATGAAGTTTAAATACTGGTCCTGAACATTCTGGGAAATTTTATAATTTCCTACATGATACTACTTATTACTACTTAACATCAAAATCTAAACTGATTGGTTTACAGCCAGCACAGCTGAGTCTGTGTAAACACCTCCCAACTGTGATGTGAACAAGCAGAATCTTCTTTCGAAGAATGAAAGTTGTCACAGGAAAGGGACATGCTGTGAAGTTACAGCCCTGGGTAGTTCAAGGTTTTCCAAGTTAGTTCACATCCCAACAGTCTTCCTGTAAGCTTAGGTTGATTGAAAGAAAACAATTTCATGCAATGTTGAGAGCTAATTGTATTTATTATATACACAGAGAATATAGGTTCCATTTTATTGAACTATGGAAATTGTGTTCAAAGAATAACATCTACATTTTCCTGCCCTATGAACATGCTCATTTGTTCCCTTATGCATTCTTTTGCCTGATGAATTCACAGTAAAGCAAAATCAATCTTTTGTCTTTTAAATTAAGGTCATGTTTGTGATTAAGAGTTTAAAACAATTCTTTACTAAATAAGAAAAAATAGGAAATATTTCAACAGTAAGTGGAAAATGAATGTAGTTTCTTAAAGTAGGAGCTGCAAGTTCAGGGATACTCAGGGAACTGGGGACAGTGAGGAATAGAATAGTTCTAGAAAGATTTTAAAAATTCAGAGACTGCTTTGGGAGCTATACAGAGATGGATCCATATATCTGGACTCAACCAGTTAATATCCTAGACCAGACTGCTGGAGTGGCCATTTTAGTATCTTTGCATCTGCTTTTGCAGTAGCTGAAACTCTAATGACATTAAGCAAAGAGCCAGCACAACTCAGCACTGAAGAAAATTGTATCTAGCTCTATATTCCTGCCTCTGTCTAGCCATGCAAATCAGAGGACCTATTTCTCATCCAACGTCAAATATTCAAAGCTGTTTTGTTCTGTGGCTTATAAATATTTATTTCTGCCTATATCTTTATGTGTCCACGTTCAATGACTTTCAGAACAAAAAAACCAATTCCTAGTGAAACTTCTGCTTGGAAAAACACTGAAGCTATGCCAGTATTCCAAATAAGAGCCTTTGTCAATTCTGGCATTAGATTTGACTGTAGTATCAACAGGTATTTATTTTAAAACTATGTTTCGATATATAATGTGAGCTTGTTTATCCGTCATTTGTCCCTAAGACATTGAAAATTACAAAATCCAATAAATCTAATACAGTATTCACCTTAAAAGTTAGCTGGATTGCTGGCATTTAACCAATAGTGCATTTAAATTGTTTTAAAAAAAAAAGATACAAGGGAAACAATCTCTGTCTCCTTAAAGGAAGTCATTTGAGCTGATTATACAGAGTGCAATGATGCATTAATACATCACTGGATGTGAAATGTGTACAGTGTATCACATAATTCTTTATTTAGAGTTTATTAAACAAGCATTGACCTTCAGTCTTATCATACACAAAACTGTATTTTCATAGTTCGATAAAGTAGGTTGTCAAAGTAAATATTTACAGCAGCAAGTAAAACAAAATCAGGTTATTTTCACTAATGGCCTATAGTGATAATTTATTTTTTGAGCAGCTATATCTTTTCTGTCAAGAGGAAGACCTCTTTGGCATTAGAGATCCCATCCAACGTGGATCCCTGAAAGCAGGCAGCTGATTCAGGGCGGTATCCTGTAACTATTAAAGTTGAATTTTCCAGGACAAAAATACCAGAAACGTTTATAACTTCATTTACAATGGCTCAGCTTTTCTGACTGATTGAGAAATGAACCAGCAAACACTGCCTGATGCTGTGCTACTGAACATAAAAGAACACTACTTTCCTGGCACAAAAGAGAAGTGCATTCATTTGCACTCTCTCATCAGGGTAACCAGTGGCATCAAATAACCATAGAATATGCAGTATAACCAATCTCACAGGAAAAGAAAATGACAAATAAATAAATTACCTATAACTGAGTATCACTGTGATGTCATTTCCTGAAGGGAGGGCTTCACATAAAAAACCACAGTTGATAACTGTTGTGTTGAGTAAAGCTACTTATGTATTTCTAGTATAAAATAGTGCTTCTTCTTACAAAAACTTTGGTTTTGGTTAAAAGTACAGTTTAGAAATCAGTTTTTGCTATCCAGTATTATTATCCAAATTATTATCCAATATTATCAGTGAACAGAATAAAACTTCTGTACAAAGATTATTCCACTGAAAACCGGAGCAATGAAAAGAGCAGTTTGCCATGTGGTTTCGTACATGTATTTATTCCTGCTCTAGGTATTATATAAGTTGTTATCAAGGCAATTCTGGAGAGATACTGCATGTCTGTCATTTCTGTCAATCTGAATATTTAGCAAGACATGCTTAGGGATGATGTAGTAGGGGTACTATTTTGGCATCAGTGTTCTGAAAGCAAGGTCGTTCAATTCAGAATCCAGTGACGTATTTTAACAAAAGAATGTGCATGCATGTATGTGTGTGTGACACCTTCTCCATCAAATTATAACCATGCTCATCAAATCATAACTATGTTCTTAGGTATCCAGAGGCACGACCCCCAGCAGAGAAAGATGTCCCTAAAGACCAAAAAAAAAAAGAAAGGTGAAAGCTGGAGAAGCATTTCTTATGATATGTTTAGAAAGGATTCATTTTAAGCACAATAATTTTCTTATGTGCAACATAGTTGTCTCTAACCTTAAAAAATTGAAGAGGTAATAAACCCCAAACTAAGAGAAGGACCATCCATCCAGTCCTTACTGTGCCACTGATACAGTGGCATTGTCAGGGGACAGCCAGTGTCACACCTGATCGTATTCTGATGGTCTTCAGTGTAAACAGGAACGTAGCACTTCAAATCAGGCTGAGTCTGCAGTCACTCTGCATTTATCAGTAAGGGTACTCTGGGCTGTGTTAAGAGCTGGCCCAGAGCATAGCAAACTCTGGTAATGCTGGCTTATTGGGACAGCACTTTAAAAGGCTTTAGGTGTTGCCGCACATGAAATATGGTTCAAAACAGAGGTGATAAAATAGATGGAGATACACGTCCTCTTAGGAGCGCTACGTACCATCATGACATGTCCAGAGATCCATCCCAACACACAGAGTTCAGCTTTCCTTGCGCATTGGTGGGCACATCAGGTAACTTTTTGAGGGACTATAACAACAGTTTACTTAGATACAATGTTGTAATTCTGAAGAGGCTTATAAAGCAATTAAAATGGTGCATCAACAATAATGTAAAGCATTTTGGAAAGTTCTGTGATTTTTCTTGTTTTAAAGTGGAATTTTGTCACTGCCAAGACAAGGAAAATAATTTGTAGCTACAGGAATAATTTTCAGGAGAAGGTACCTTTTTCGACATGTAATAGCAATATGTTGTAGTTTATAATTAATGTCCTTTCTCAGACTTCTATTTTTATTTTATTTAATTTCAAAGTTTGGACCCCAGCCATGTTGGTTTTTTGGGAGGTTTTTGAGGGTTTTTTTTTGGTTTTTCAAAGAGACGGTTACTCAAACACATGCATATATTTTTTAAATAAAGAAGTTGGGGGAAAAAAAACAATTAAAAGGAATGAAACATATCAACTTCTTGGCAGAGTTGTAATTCACTAGTACACTGGAATAATAAATTGACGTTTTCAGTTCTATTTATTCCATTGAGTGGTTTAATAAAGAACCTTTTAGACTGCACCAGCTATACAGTAATGGAATAATATATATAGTGGTTTGACAAATTCACCTGATTTATAGTAAAATCTGTTCTTTTTCTCCAATGCCATCCATATCTAAAAGGAGAAAAAAGCTGGTTCTGTTTCTCATTGCTGATTTTCTACATTCTCTTAATTTCAATTTAAATTGTATGGCAACAAGTTCCTCCATTTTCCCCATCTGCCCTTTACATTCCCTCTACAAAATTTAGAATTTGAATGGATTTTATGCAGGACAATTCCCTAGAAAAATTTCCCTCTCCAACCTCAGTGGAGATTAAGTGGAGGGTCAGAATAGAAACTATGTACCCTTTCCCAGGCCAGATGGTATAAGTAAAATTTTCCAGAGGGAAAGTGAGGCGTTCAACAAGAAAGAATTTCTATTCCCCGTCTAAGACAGGAGAAATGAAGGTGAAACTTTGATTTCATAATACTGCCTTCTTCTCTGATCCAAAAGCAATTGGAAATGATGCCACAGAAACATGTATTTCTGTGAGATTTTGCAAAGAGATATCTAATTAATACAGAAATAACTTCAGAAGGTGCATGGTGCAGTCTTTTGAAAACATTTATGATACAAAAGCTATGTAAAGACATGATAAAACATGAAAATCACGTATCAGTGATTCCTTTCGTCACAGATTTCTAATTAAACAAATATTTCTAAGACTTGCTTTTGTCCCAGTTTTTGACTTGTAACATAATTGCATTAAAAATATATTCAGTAAGAGGTATATTTCCTTGAAACACACAAGCCCAAGATTTACTTTTATTTTGTAACAGAAGTCTTGCATTTTCAAATCCCTTCTGAATCTGCAAAGGTTCAGAATTCTCTAAAATAACTTCTATGGCCATGGTAGGACTAAAGGGCAATAGAGACTAAGGGGAGTGTGGGACATCCTAGAAATAAATGTGGGACAGCAGCAGGCTTGTAGCCAAATGAGAGGACATAGGAATTTGGAGGGTCATCAGACTCCTGCAATATCAACAGTGGGTGCTACGGTCTTTGCAGCTATAGGCAATTTAACAGGGAAAAGCTGAAAGCAGCATAAACCACTTCCTGCTCTGGTTTAGCCTTGTTCAAAGAATCCATCCATTCCTGTTCATACAATGTTAAATGTCTTTAAAATTTATGTGTGAAGAGTGATTTATAGACTGCTGTTCCAGGTTTACTGAAGAATGCAGAGATGCAGCAGTGCTACTGTGTGCTTAGCAGGGGTGCTGTTATGTGTCCATTTACTTCTTTATCCATGTATTACTTTGGGTGGGAAGGATTTCTTTCTCATCCTTCCCATTCTCCCTATACACTCTGGCTCTGACCTCTTAGAATCACTCTGTAGGGTAAAAATTTTTGTTCATATTTATCAAGTTACTTTATAGTTAAACCATTGTGAGAAGGACTTCTAAATATTTACTGATTATATTGCTACCTTAAAAATAATAAACAAATTAATTCTCTTTGACAGATATACATTTGGTGGGTTTTACTACATTAGAAACTGAAAAAAAATGAGACTATCAACTCATTTTTATTTGAAATTATGGATGAAAACTGTTTTATTTGATGGAAGTAAATATTCATTAGAGATGGACTGAACTGAAGCTGCTCAAACCTAAGGGAGTGTCATGGCATGTGGTCTATTAACTGCATGAGGATGAATGACAGAACAGACTCGTGGAGAAGCAGGTAGAGGCCAATATGGTACAGCTGATCATAGTAACTGCTTGTGTGTCTGCTTGAACAGCTAGTAAGTATCAGTCAAGAAGATAACTTAAAAGTAATGATAAGAATAGTCACCCCAGGCAATTACTAACAGCTCAAACATTGTATCCTTATGCTATATTTATTCAGTACTAACTTGTTTATATGTCTTGATTGGCTTTGCATGTGTGTGAAATTGGTATTTTTCTCTCAGATTTCCCAATAAAGGCATCAGTACAGGAAAGAGACGGGGGAAAAAGAGAAACAGTATACTGTTATAATAAGTAATCTGTGCTATTTGGACTTGTCTTCTGTCACTGGATGTAAGTTTGCAGCTAGTCCTCAGCCTTGCCAAGAAATCAAAAAATGTGCATTAAGTTCTCAGAACAAAACCAAACCTGTGGCCATGTGAATCCATGAATATTCCAGTGAGCATTTGGGATTAGGATTATTTTTTTAATGTTTGTTGTCAAGTTACTTCTTTATTACCCAAGAGGAGTTTATTAAGTTTGTATATTATTCTACTTTAACAACGATCACATCCTTTTTCCTTTGCCTCTACCTCTATGTCATAACTTGTTGGAGCGTTGGGATTGCTCAGTCTGGAGAAAAGAAGGCTTTGGCGAGGCTTAAGTCGGCCTTCCAGTAGCTGCAGGGAGCTTGCAGAAGGCTGGAGAAGGACATTTCGTGAGGGCATGTAGTGATAGGACAAGAGGGAATGGTCTTATGCATAGGTTTAGATATTAGGAAAACTTCTTTAATGTGAGGGTGGTGAACCACTGGAACAGGTTGCCCAGAGAAGCTGTGGAGGTCCCATCCCTGGACGTGTTCAAGGCCAGGGTGGATGGTGCTCTGAGTAACTTATCTAGTGGAAGGTTCACTGCCCAAGGCAGGGAGGTTGGAACTGGATGATGTTTAAGAACATCTCCAAGACAAAATTTTCTATGATTCTATTTTTCTATGATAACTTCCTTCTCTGAAGGTAAAAAATGATAAATATATTATGTTTCCACAGAATAATTTATAAGTATTTTGTCTTACTTACATATATATTAAAGTATATATTTGGATTGCCACTCTTTGTTCTTCTGCATATTCAATAGTTATCTTTGTGTATTAGAGTTCTTTGAATTTCAGTTATTTAAGAGTCAAAGTGCTGTTTGAGCAACAAGCTCTAGCTGTACAAAGGATCTTAAAAAGTTCTCAGTGTTCCTGAAAAAAAATCAATAAGGCACTGCTCATGGAATCACCAGTTGCTTTTGAAAATGGACTAATTTTTCTTTAAACAACCTCCTAATTTGTCCTCTTTTCCAGAACTGTACATAGGTATTAATTTCTCTGTTAAGGATTTTTTTTCATGAATTATTGAATTGGCATTGAGAGAACTACAAACCCAGTCATGCTGTGGGTCGTTCTTCTTTTTATTTTTGCCACACTGGCCTATTTCCAAAAAAGGGAACATTATTTGGTTGTCTTATGAAAGACTTTCTTACTTAGCTGGACCTGCTCTTGCACTGTTCTCTGACATTATATAAAGCTCAGCTGTATTATCAGACACTTGGATCTCTTTTACTTCACTCGCATTTGCTGTCAACCACTCTTTCTTGCCAAATATGGAGCCCAGCCCAAAACAAATCACTGTTCATGTTTTGGTTTCAAGTGCCCTGACCAGTGTGATTTCCAGTTCTCTTCAGTTTTGGCCAAATGCCAAGTGCACCAGCTTTATTACAAACTCCTGAAAATCGGGGTTTGTAAAGGAAGTGCTGACACAGCCCTAAATATTGGCAAGAAAAACATAATTATAATTATACAAGGAGAGATGAGCAAGAAGGACACATTGTTGAACACAGGAAAAGAGCTGCTCTCATTAATCATCTCATACATTTGAGAAAATGACTTTGGAAAAGGAAAGGTTAAAATGCTGAACTACTGAAAGAAGGTGAACAGAAGACCACAGTTCATCCCAGCGTTCCTATTACAGCATCCAGAGATAATGAGGAGATTAAATTTCTCTGAATAAGGACTGTGCTAAATATAATTGTTGTTCCCTTAGGGTCCAATATTAAGCACAGTAGCAAAATGAAACAGAAGAAATTGGAGCCAAACTCTGGGAGAAGCTGATGTGGATACTCTGCTTCAGATATTTTTTTCCAGGCTGTGGCATGGTTTCTGTTTTTACACTGGCTTTCAGCAAGCCATTATTTTATTAGAATTAGACTAGTCACAGGGTGTGACTAGTCCTTTCAACCTGTTAGAAAGAGCAGGAAATACGTAGTTAGATAAGCAGATGGATTTAGGGGATTGAGTGTGTGTCCTTGTGCATGCACACAAACATACAAGTTATTTCTTTGGTTGGTTGGATGCTTGTATATGGACTTCTGGGCACAAACACATGAACTTGGTGTATGAAGACCTATGATGGCTTCTGAACATCCTTTTATGTAGAAGTTCCAAATAGGAATCCCTCTCCCAAAATCTGAAATTTGTTACCTGCTGTACTTGTAATAGTACAGGCTTTCTGTGTGAAGCTCTCAGGAATCACCTTGCTCTGACTGAATCAAAAGCCCTGAAAAACACAAAAAAGTGAAAGAAAAATAACTTTTTTGAAACAAATATTGAGTCAGTCCTTAAACAGTAGGAATTAAAATCCTCATTTTCTTCCTTTCTTCACCAATAATTTGTATATTGAGACTACAATTTCTTTAAAAAATTACTCAGATAAATACATACATAATATCTCTTACAGAAGAATAATAGATGAACAGATTTATAGGGTTTTTAGTAAATAAAATCTGAAAGCTACCAGAAAAGTAGGTGAGTGAGATTTCTAGTCCTGACTTAATGATTTGTTTAAGAGACATTCACATCTGTTGCAATGGCTAGATGGTTTGTTATGGTGCAATCATGTGTGAAAATTATTAGGAAAATATTAGCTTTTCAGTTTGGACAAAAAATTAAGCTGAACCTGAGTTAACTGTTTTCTACTGTCTGTTTCACAGACATTCTCTTTAACTGAAAGGTACTTTATATCGTGTTTCCATGCACCCTGGCATCAGTGAACTGTATTTTCTGCTGGAAGTGAAGCCACAGTCATTGGCCTGAGATGACAAAGCTGATAAAGCTGGATCTTTTCTCCTAGATGCTCACAATGGTCTAGACTGATGGCTAGAACTGGAAAAGGTCATCAGATGTTAATACTGAGGTGCCACCATCTTACCTGTGAATGAATGGATGCTACTACTCAGCATAAAGCTCTCTATTTAACCAAGTGTAAAGGTAATGAATTAATATTTCATGTGAACATATTCTCATATGAAAGAAATTATCAAAATTATTAGATCTAATAATTTAAAAATTATTACATTTTCTCCTAAATTAAGCTCCTTACACACACAATATTTTGATGAAATTTTACAAATATTAAAGGAGGACAGAATCTCCTTCATTTTCAAACACACCTCTAAAAAACATCCAGTAGTATCCAGCCCTATCATAAATAGGTGAAGTTCCCAGTGCAGTTGGTGGTCAATATGGTTCTCTATACTGGAGTTGAGTTTGACTCTTGAATCATTACATCTGTAGATTTTTAAAACATTCCTGTATGTTAGTTTTATACCTGTTGGCAGATAGATTTCTTATGGCCCCATAGTCACAGGAGAGCTCTGGGATATTAAATAAAATCAGCTGGCAGAAGGAATGACTACACAATTGATAGACTGCAAAATCATTAAATAGTTGGTAACTTAGCTGTAGAATGAGAGGTACCAGCTGCTGAATGTGAAACTTAAAGAATCAGAGAATGAGAGTGAGAGTAGAGGCAGAAGTTCAAGACATTTACCTGACAAAGAATCCCTTTACTGCTGTCAGTGTGTGTTGCGGTGTCTTAAACGGAGAGATTTCATAGTTATTAGTTACTTTAGACCTCCTGCAGGGAAAGGTATATCAGAGGGTGCTGTGCAGCACAGATTTGGAGGAGGTATCCAGCTAAATGCTGTGCACCGAAAAGGACAGAAAGAAATGTGTAAAAACATGAAAACAACGGAATAGGTTTAATTTCTTTCAAGCAGTCTCATTGCACAGCTTTGTAAAAGTTTGTATGTGAAAGCACCAGGCTTTGGCCAGATGACTGAGCTGAGTACACAGAAAATATTTCCATTTATTGCAAGATACTTGATAGTTATGCCTCTGTAATTCTAGCTGTTGTCCTTAGAAAGATACTCCAGATTTAACCATTTGTGTATGACCTATGGTCTCTTTATTAATACTATTTAATGTTACAATGTGGTTAATGATCCCTCAAAGAATACTACATCAAAAATTGTCTTCTGTGTTCATACAGACCGGAGAATGAGAGGCTGGAGAGCAGTGCCATGGAAAGGGCCCTGGGGGTCCTGGTCAGTGGCAAGTTGAACAGGAGGCAGCAGTGCCCTGGCAGGCAGGAGGGCCAAGCGTGTCCTGGGGGGCATCAGGCACAGCATCGCCAGCTGGGCAAGGGAGGGGATTGTCCCCTCTGCTCTGCACTGGGGCGGCCTCACCTCCAGTGCTGGGGCAGCTTTGGGCACCCCCATATAAGAAGGATATAAAGCTATTAGAGAATGCCCACAGGAGGGCCATGGAGGTGTTGAAGGGTCTTGAGGGGAAGCTGTATGAGGAGCAGCTTGGTCTGTTCAGCCTGGAGGAGACTGAAGAGAGACCACATTGCAGTCTACAACTTCCTTGTGAGGGGACGTGGAGGGTGGACACTGATCTGTTCTCTGTGGTGACCAGTGACAGGACTTGAGGAAATGGCCTGAAGTTCTGCCAGGGTAGGTTAAGGTTGGATATTAGAAGAAGGCTCTTCACTCAAAGGGTTCCAGTTGGGCACTGGAACAGACTCCCCAGGGCAGGGGTCACAGCACCAAGTCTGACAGAGTTCAGGAAGTGTTGGGACCATGCTCTCGGGCACACGGTGTGACTCTTGGGGATGGGGCTGTGCAGGGCCAGGAGTGGGACTCGGTGATCCTTATGGGTCTCTTCCAACTCAGCTTAATCTATGGTTCTTTGATTTTATGATTCCATTATTCCCTCCTAACCTCATTCACTATAGAACCAAGAAAATGCTCAAAAGAGGGGACAGATGAGAAAGATAAAGAATGAATTTTATGTGAAAGCTGATCAAATGAGGCCTTTTGTTAGATGGGTAATTCTAGACTCAGTGAAATAAACATAGAAATTAAAACTAGAATGGCATGGAACTTCACCTTGTTGTTCAATGTGTCAGAAAAAAAAAGGAAAATACTTAATCAGATGGTTTAAGATCCTGAATAGGATTTATGAGCAGAAGGAAAAGGGCCTTTTGGGCTGGGGACCAGTGACTGGGCTACCACTTTTATCTCAGAGAGCTACAGTGCAGTAGGGTGGAAAGGTGCTGCTGAAATTTGGGAGTTTGTCTTTTATCTACTGAGGATCACAATGGTCACAGCACCAAGCCTAAGTTCAAGAAGCTTTTTGACAACACTCTCAGGAGTATGATGTGATTCTTGGGGTGTTCTGTGCAGAGTCAGGAGTTGAACTCAATGATCTTAATGTGTTCCTTACAATTCAGCATATTCTATAATTCTATGAGTGTGTCCAGAAACTGGAATGTCACTTTCATGTACAGAATCCTGTTAGCCAGGTTCAGAACACCCTTTCAAGGTAACAGTTTAGGCAAAAATAGGCAAATTGCAAGCATAAGGTGTTCAAAATAATAAAGCTAATTAACTTTGTTTGTGAGGGTCATAGAAAAGAATCTGAGAGGTAGAATATAAGACTTTGTTTTAAGGAAAATATATTCACTTGAACAAAATTTATGTTACCTGTTGTGTTATTCAAAATGCATAGAAACAAGTTTTACTGTGTCTTGCTATTTTTTACTGAGATCGACAACACACTGACAATACACAAAAAGGCACGATGTCTCCTCCCAGTAACAATTAATAAACACTCAAAGAATGTCTAAAGCAGTTAAGTTACCTTCATCATTCATATTAATAAAGACTAAGGCTGAGATCACAGACTGTTGCTCACGCCATTTCAGATGCTGAGGTCAACCAAGATCTGAACACTGAGAGGAAATATCTTGATTGTGACAAGTTTCCCAACAGATTACATTGTTTCACAAGAGATTTTCCAGGATGTATAGCTGCAATATACTTTTTTTAAGCTAAACATCTCTGTTTTAAATATTTATATATCACTGAGAATGTGTTCATTGTCATTTAATAAATATATATAGAATGAGCTTTATGTTAGAGATAGGCAGACAGACTTTCTGTGTTTAGGTGTATACACAGAATACTCCATGAATATGTGTTTAAATGCAGGTGGTTATTACTTCATATATAGAGTACATTATTTAATATCTGTGGCCAAATTGTGATAGCCCAGTTTAGACTAGAAGGTCTCATACCCCATCAATGGCAGTGGACAAATGACATCACAGTAGAATTGAGTGCTATTCAGAAGCAATAAAACAAAAAAAAAATTAGTTAGACTGTACATGCACCCAAAGCATTTCTTCATTTCTATGAGGTTGATACAGTTGATCGTTTGTGACTAATGAAGCTTTTCTTCCTATTCACTTTGTGCCTTTTTTACTTATTTAATAAACTGAGGTACTGGTTCTACATTTAGCTCTGCTACTAATTTACTGTATGCGATTGGACATTTACTAGCATGGCCATTTAAAATCAAAAGATGAAAAAAAAATGCCCAACAAGAGATTTTTTTTTAAATTAATCTCAAGGTGTCAAAAATTGCAAAATACTGAAGCCAAAGTGATAGCACTGTTTGTTTTCTAAAACATGTTTTCTAAGCTGTTGTTTTTTGTTCAGTTTTCTACTGTGTTATTTAGTTAGAAACATTTTGCTCACTCTCAGTATTAGTATCAGATAATCTTCACAGAGATCAGCTTTGACAGAACTAAGTGAGCAATTTTTATATATAAAGTTGTATTGTTCTCAACATTGCTAGCACAAATATTTTCTATTAATATCAAACGTGGAAAAGCAGAGTTTTCTTACATTCTTCACTGCATAGATCTTGCTGTTGAAAAGGAGAAAAAAAATACTTTCCGCCTTACTTTCTCTTACTAATTTCCTGTCTCTTCTCCCTTTTTACTATTGCAAAATTCCTGTGTGGACCTGAAAATTTTGCCTTCCTGTCAGTACTCCTATTAATTATGCCAGATGAACAGATATTTATAACACATTCCAAAACTCTTTTCTGTTTTGTGTCCAGTGTGGGACACACAACTCAGGAAGGATGATGAGTAGGTGGGTGGACATGCATTCAGAAAAATATCTCTCAAAAGAATGTAAATGTATTTGATACCAATTAGTTTAAGAAAGTTCCTTCTTAGGAAGGAATCTTATGAATCTAACTGCAAAAAGTATTAAGTTCCAGTTTGACAACAAAGCCATTGATGACACAATAATGACACATTCTCACTGTGAGTTTTAGAAAATACTATGGAGTACAAACTAAGGTATAAAAAATAGATATCTGTGGTGAACTGATAGAACTGTGGTGAACATTTTCCAGAAGGGTGTTTAGACAGGGTTTAAGGTATGCTTGCTAAAAATTCTATGCAGATAACATTACCAGGAGTTACATAAAAATATGTCTAGCAAATGCATAGAGAAATTCTATAATGGCAAATGGGAATTTTATACTGATTATAACAGCTAAAGGAAAAGAAATCTTTTGTGGAAAAAAAATGCTTTGCAAACCTACTGAACTCTACTTAGTCTAATTATAAAATAAAACAATACTAATGAATTTGCTCAACAAATTGACAATTTCATTTAGTTCTTGTCCCACAATCTCAAAACAACCTGACAAATCTAGAATTTGTTCCAAGGGAGGATGACTAGTTCATCAAAGGTCTGTGGCTTCTTCAAGATATGGAAAGGTTAAGAATAAAGCCCTTCAAGCTAGGAAAATACAGAACTGAGACAACAGTGGAGAGAGCTATAGCCTCAAAGAAGGTGGCCAGACTGTGTTTCTGTTTTCCATAAGAGGGAAACAGGGACACCTATTGAAGTTGCCAGGTAAACAAGTTTAAAACAAGAAGTTTTTCATGAACTCAAATGTTGTATCACAGAACATATTAAAACAATCTGCATTTCATTCCAGAACTTTTCATAAAGGACTTAGGAAGTAATTAGAAAGTAATGGATGGATGGTCCATGAAAAAATCATAAATGTGATGACAGAAATTTAACCTGTGTTAAAAGAAACTGAGATGGTAATGAACTTCAATATTTTGCTCTTTGCTTGCCATCTTCCTGTTTTTATTTCTTTTTAATTCTCCATTGGTGGTGAACTCACTCAGGAGGCCACTATTAAGTCATATTTCTGTACATGGCTGTTTAGTATACCCTTGAATCTGGTCCCAGTCTTTATTTTTTTAAAATGAAAAATAGCAATGGGAGTTTGGTCTTGCCAAATCTCTGAATTATTTCAGATGTGTTTTTGGATGGCGAGTGAATTCAATCTGTGGTAGAGGAATTTGCACTCTCTTGATTGCATTCCTATTAACATTTTAATGTTTAATGACAAGTCATCTTACCTGTCACATAATTCTTGCCCACATTTATGCTTTTCTTTTCTTCTCTTAATCCTCTTTATGGAGTAATGTGAATAAATTGCCATATGACTAGACATTTTCTTGCCTTTTTATCGGGCTGTATCACTCTGGAGCACTTTCTACACAATCTATTTCTTAAACACATTACTCCGTGAAAAACATATGTATTTTTGGAACAATAGCATAAATTATGAATGGGAAAGAAGGAGGCTAGAACTTTTAACTTTAACTATTTCATCATTATGTAGACATAAGTGTTAACCTTAAAATATTTTAACTTAAGTCTAAGAAGACAGATGGCTGATGAGAATACATTATTTCTGTATGAGTTTTCATCAGAATACACCACAGGTAGAAAAGAATTGCACTATTTTCTTTATTTTTAAGGAAATTATGTGTGAGAGAGCATATTCAAGTGTTAAATTCTGCTCTGAGTCATAATTATAGACAACAATTCATTGAATATTTTCTCTATAGTCACATAGGAAAGATGCTGCAAATTAAAACTTATCATTTGAATACATCTCTGAAAGTACTATAAATTTAAAAATGCTTTTTTAATAAATATTTTAAAGAGAAGTGCACTATTGTCCTCTTTTGGGAAATAAATAGCCATGATGAAAAAAAAGTTGTTTGGAGGCCATTCTAAAACTGTAGAAAGAGCTCTACACTGTGAATGAATTTAGTATTTTTTAATACTTTAAAAATGATGTTTGTATTTTTGTATTGTGCATATCTCCTCCTCAAATATCTCAATTTATGCAATTAGCCCAAAGATTTTACAGTGTGAAACTCAATATATTTGACTACTAAACGTTTCTGCATTAAAAATATTGAATAGTTTGAAGATGGTGATCAAATTCAAAAAAAAATCAACAGGAAGCACATTTAAAACAGAGAATGTAATTTGCAGGTTTCTTTAAGACCTTTCCTTTTCCAAAGAACTAAGGGAAAATCATATTTTTCAGAACTCTTGCCTTTTCAAAATTGTAGCTAGTATAGCTTTGTTTCAAGATCATTCAAAATTCAATTCAGATACATATACAGATTATTAAAATTGTGTAGAGATGTCAGCATTTATACCATATAAAATATGTAGCCATTTTATTTAAATAACCCATCCAGGATATTACAATTTCTGCTTTTGTTTTTGCTGTTTGTTAAATTTGTAAGAGTTTTTATACTATTTTTAAACAAATGCTTTATTTGTGGAACATATTTTCTCATTTTTGCAGGATTTATTAAGGAGCAGATAGTTTTATTAGACCAACATAAGACAAGCTCATGAACTTCTTTTGAGAAAAATATTAGATAAACTTGATATAACCTTAAAAAAATGGGAGAGAGAGAACAGTTCATATGAACATCTTCTAAGATACATTTGCCAATCTGTAAACACTTGGTAGTTATACTGTGAATGTTTATTTATATAAAATGTATGTATGGCTTGCCATCATCAATCTGTGTTCCTACAATCAACCCAAACATATTTAGTTGACTGGCTCATGGAGGCAAATAGAGTGTCTATAGGTTAAGGCTTGAAATAAAATAATTTATTCTAATCACATTTGAAAGACTGTTAGTTTTGCTAGGAAAGAAAGATCTCATCCTAGCTAATCCTGAATTATTATACTAATTTCTCTGTCTTTTCTCAGCACCATATCAGACTTCCCTTGGCTTTGAAATAACTTCAGGTTTTGTTTATGTCTTCCTGACAGAACTCTCATCTTTCTTGAGATGCCCAGTGCATGGACTTTGTCGAGTTAAGCTGATGACATGACCTCACTGGCCAGAAATTCATCACTAAAGAAAAGGAAATGTTTTCACCTGGAAATGTTCTCACCTAGGCAAGAGCAAGGTCCAGTCTCAGAAAATTCAGTTTTATTATTTATAGAGGAAAAAAACCTGTCAAAGTAGAACAGTCTTTTAAAGATGTTGTAGTAGCTACACATCAATGGGGCCTTTTTACACATATTGTTTACATAATGAATAGTTATCTTCTAGTTCCAAACCTATTGTTACTTACAAAAAAAAAAAAAAGGATATTTAAACTCCACTTCTCATTTTTCTTACCCTTGTATGAAGTGTCAGCCCATTAGCTTTCTAATGGATTGACAATTTTAATTCAAAAACATAATTTTAGATGCTGGAGTTCCAAATGGTAGGGACAAAAATTAAATATCTCTCTGTATTTGTAAGATACCACTTTTTGCGACTGCGATTTACTTTTAAATCCACTAAAATGGTCACCGGCATTGTTCCTTTCATGTAAGGAAGTGCATTTCCATGTTTTCTTCATATGTTTAACAGTTGGTTTCTAACCTTTTTCTTAGGTTGATACAATTACCTCAATGACTAATGTTACCACAGTACATTTGCAGGAACTGATTTCTGTCATTGGCTTGTCATTGGCTCTCAATTCCTGAAAACCAATGGATGTATCTTTTCCAGTCTCACAGAGACAAAGATTTTTCATTTAGTCACCAAAGCTGACCAAAATTATATTCCTCCTGGACTGAATCTTAGATCTTATCTGTGAGAAATACTGAAACATGAAGGCTTGTAGTTCAAAATGGTCTATGTATTCAGGTGTTTCTGCTAATATTTGGGCAATTCAGTCCAAGTTACTTATCCAAGACACTTTATACTTTTATGGGGTCTTTATACAAGTGAAGGTGTAGGTCTCTTCTTGTCAGCAGACAGGTAAAGTTTTTTGAACCCTGAGGATTCAAGTGTTTTCTGACAAAACTTTTTTCAAAGCCAATTAGAATTTTCTTTCATTTTTCATTTCTTTTTACTGTGCACAAGGTGTTTTAGACCAGGACATGCTGATCCATTATAATGCCACTAAAAAAGGATGCCTAAGTGTCTGTAAGATGACATTTAATATTGTTTTCATTAGAGTTAACACTATGAGAAGGGAATAGTTTTATGTTTGTCACTAACCCCTTGATGCACAGTAGACTTATGGTCAGTGGACTTACGGTCACAATACAAGGTCTGTACTGATTCCAGGGAAGAAGAAGACACTGGATTCTCCTCATATTGAGTAGGACAGTGATTATCTTGGTTTTTTACCTGAATTAAACATATAGACCATGAAAAATAAATCAGGAAAATATCCTAAACAAACCAAGATGACATGGGAAAAAACCCTAATAAATAGTCAATTTGCTACGAGAGAAGAGAGAAAAATTGGGAAGGTATGGGAAAATACTTGTATAATTCCAGTCCTCTGTAATCTTAAGTGTGTTTTTCAACAGGGATTGTAGTATTGAGGAAATGGGACAAGGCAAGAGGACAGAGGATCAAATGAGAACTTATCTCAGATTTTTAAAAAAATAACTAAGACTGGTAAATTGGAAGTTGTGAGCAGACTGGAAACACTTGAGACCCTGGAAACAGATAACTCAGTTGTTTATTCTGAATTAATTTGGGCTTTTGAGACGTAACAGTGATGCTAGTTAAGGAGTAATAGGAGACCTGGTAATAGTTATTAATTTTTCATGAATTGCTTTGCCTAAAGGAAAAACAGAGAGTGGATGCAGACATGCAGCACTGGGGATTTTCTATGTCTGTGTGGTATATGGAAACACCACTGATAAATTTAAGTTAGATAATTAGGCTATGATCTTAGTATGTCACAGAATTTGCAATAATTTTGCTGTTACTTAGTGCTTTCTGCAGACTTCCTTTCTTATTTTAGGAAGAGACAAAAAGGGGGAAAAAAAGCTTTTACTTAAAATAAATTAATATGGTGGACTGGAATACACAGCATTTGCTTGCCTATTTATGATGTTATTTTTTATTTCTTAGAAATAGCTGTGCTTTTAAGCTCATTAAGATTTCGAGTTCCCATTTGAATGCTGTCACTTACAGCTCTAATGATTGTGAATTGTATCCTTTTAAAACCTCTACCTGTTAACTTTAAGATTTGGCTTCCAAGGAACAAGTTTCATTGTAAAACATAATGAAAATGTAAGAGCATGAGATCTGTCCAACGTAAACAACAATGCACTTACACTCCATTGGTTTCCTTTCATTGTGACTCTATGTATAAGCTGCCCACACTGACACCTTCCAAAACAGGCACTTGCCTTGGTCAAGAAGCCACCTTTCTCCTGAACAGGGTCCTTCTCCCTTTGATTACCTTTACAAGAATGTCAGCACATGTTTTTCTGGGATGGTAAATTAGTCTGCTGAGGTACAGGGAGAATGGAGGTAAAAGAAAAAAATACGTCCTTAATGTCTATTGCCCTTAGGTGAGTATGTATAACATTGGATCGCTTTTGTCTTCTCAGCATGCTTCAGCTGGTCGGCTGTCACAGTCTGAGATGAAAGTGGCAGTTTATGGTTAAATGGGCTCAGATAAAAAAGCACTCTTAATAACAAGTACATTTGATGTTAATGACGCATGCAACCTTCCTGCTCCATGGCCAGCATGACACAGCCAAGGAGAGAAGGTTGGGAGCAAACATGGTAGCCTCAGCTGGTGGCAGCAGACTGCAGGGCTTCCCTATCCCATCGATATGCCATGCACACTCCAGGAACCCTCACACATCCAGAAGCCTCGGCACTTATAGGATTGGGTGGAGAATACCCAGTTCAGGTTGGTTAAATCACATAGCCCCTGCTGTGTTGGCTGTTGCTGGATGGGCATGCACAGATTGACTTTCTGTAAGGTTGGACATGTTAGGTCTTAATAGAGGGTGTCTGCACCATTTTGAATGCATATTTGCTGCAGACAATTAAGTGGAAAACACCCTTCTGTCTTTCAATCCCAGCCTGGGATCAGTAACAGGACATGATTATAGTTCCAAACATCTGTAGCCTCTGTGGGGAAACCCAGTAAGTAAGCATGGTGGATGTTGGTACTGATTTATTACGTCTTGTGTACAAAATCCCACTCAAAATGCTACAGCTAGCAAGGAAATTAAACCACAGTTGATAGAGAAACATCTATTCTGTAACATACACTGGAGTTGTAAAATATTGTTGAGGAACCTACTGAATATTGTGAATTTTAATAATGGGAAACAATTTTCGAAATTGATGATGAGACAATGATTAGTTGTTGCTTGTAGGATCTCATTATGAGGATCATTATTTTATGGATTAATAAAAACAGCATACCCTGCCAGCAATACAATTAAGGTAATAATTAGAAAGGTGTTCTAAAAAATAACTACTGCTAATAAATTTACCTTTTTTTTTTTATATATAAAACAGCAACACTAAGAAAAAGCAACGGTTTCCTTCATGTTTTTTCCATGTCTTTCAGCTTTCTTTTTTGTGTGAATAATAAGAGAAAACAGTGGCAAAAATATTTGAACTGATGTCTGGCCAAATTTAGAGCAAATATTACTCTAACACACCTTGCAAGATATCCTATAATTTTAGGTATGCACCTCAAATCCCTACCTTTTTTATCAGTGGCAATGGTAACTCTGAAGCTTTTCAGTGAAGGTGCACCTGTCACTGTACCATAGGAGGTCAAATTTACCTAAACAACATAAATATTCTTGCCTTGTTAATGCATAGAAAGGAACATTGTGGTCTGAATACAAGCTGCCCGTAGTGGGTTTTTTTTGGTCCTTTCCATGAAGAAATTATAATTTTGACCTTTTGATAGAGGAAGAAAGAAGACAAATATTGTCATCGAATTGGCACTGTAAACAGTAGCACAAACCTGACTGTTTGATCAACTGGATGTTTATTCAGGAAGTCTTATTGGAGCAGCAGCTTTAATCATGCCTAACAGGTAGAAGGATCAATGCTAGGACTAGCTCCCAGAAATAAAACTAGGAAAAAACTTCAGCACAGGTAGTAAGCTAAGACAGTATCTTTCCCAGGAGGAAGAATGAGAGGACATGTATTCAATTTCAGATTGTACTCTAGCATATTGTGTTTCTCAATTTCAGTTGCTTTATATACTGAGTCCCATATTTCAAGGGTTTGAATAGTCAGCTAGTGTAAATGATGACTGCAAAATCTCTAGCGCAATATGTGCCCTCTAGGTATTTGCATGAAATGAAAAATAATAGGATAAAAGGAAAAAATGTTCAAGTATGAACAACTCTTGATGTGCAAGAAACAATGATGAGTTTGAGATTTTATAACTGAAAATTAAGTTCTAGGTAGCTTCGTTGGAAGTATTGAGCAGTTACCATTATGGATAAGATTTCATAACCCCTTTGAAACTCTTGTTCTATAGGTTTATAGTCTGTGGGACTCAGTTCTCATCTACATTTAGTTGCCCTTGTGTATAACGTTATGTGTGAGCCAGTTGTTTAACTCCTGTTCCTGTTGCAGTCAGGGAACCCTGACTAGTACAGTCAATGGACTTCAGTAGGGTCTGAAAACCAAAATGGAAATAGTTTGCTGAGCTTCATGGAGCAAATAAATCCCTTGAAATGAATAGTACTTGAGACCCTACATTATTTCCCTACTGTAGCCAAGAGATTGTTGGCAATCTTGAAATTCCTGAGGTTCATGCTTACTCTGCCTTATGTTACATATAATAATAAACAAGCTTCTCAGGAAGATTTTTGGCACAGTTTTTCTTCATACCAACATTTTACAAAATGTCAAAGAATGAATGGAAAATAGAACCAGATATTTGGAGTTCCTGGGAAGCTCAATCAAGTAACTTTTCCTTTAGAGATACTTCTTACCTATTTTAAAGTTATCACTGGGCAAGAAATATTAATGAATACTATTTCAGTAAAGCCAAAAACACGAAGCTATGAGTTGGAAACTAAATTCAGACTAGGTTTTATCATGAATATTAAATGACATTTTTTTTCCCTTCTGTATACCTTCACAATAATACCAAAACAATGACAGCAGCAATTTTTGTCAGTATTTTATTAGGGAATAAAAGATCAAAAACAATACCTTTCCTTTTGTTTTAACTATTGACCCCCTGAATTATTTTCCCAACATTGTGGGTTTTGTTCAAATTATGCATGTAACGTTGAACTACTCAGAGGGACAACTGCTTAGGAATGTTTTGAATCCTGAAGGAAATTAATGCCTTGTAAGTCTTGGGAATTCATCAGAAATCATGCCCTATTTCTTGTTTTAACAGATCTTGAAGTTCTGTGCTTGAGAATAACAGATAAAATTTTCAAAGTGCCAAAAGAGTAAAAGAATCAGACCTAAGTCTCATATGTTCGTGAACAAATTTTGAAAACTACAAGTTCCAAGCACTGGAGAAAAAAAAAAAAAAAGGCAACCAAAGCAAAAACAAAAGGAAAGATTATTAAAAGAAAATGAAAGTTTAAATATGAATTTAATCAATTAATGTGAATTCATAGCCAGATGCATAGTATGTGTAACGTGAATTTAGCCATATGTTGTATACTCTCCATTCAGGTTTGAGAAAGTTTGATAGGCTAGCTCTATTTTTCAAGACTTTTAAATTATTGAACTATATGTATTTTTTTTATAGCTGTTATTATCCAGAGAGAATTTAAATGCTTGTTCTTGGTGAAGACAGTTTTTCTATTTTCAAGACTAAAAGTCATCATATGACTCTGGGTGAATTTTTTGACATTCATGTACCCCAGTAGGCTGAAAACCAGCTGAAAACTCTGCAAGCTCTGCAATTGCAGAACCAAATGAATTAATATATTTGACCAGAAAAATAGTAATCATATGAACTAGCCTAAGTGGAAAGGGTTTTGGACAGCATCACTTTGGAAAAAAAAAGGATTTGTTTGAGGTTTTAAACTTTCATAGCCTAAAATGTCAGAAAATTATTGTTATGCGTAATAGGAAAAAATCCCAATGTATTCAAGTTGGGCAGTGCATTACTGTGATTTTTAAAGGATATTTATCCATTACAACTTCATCATCAAATATTGCCTGTGGCCTATGGTTATCATCACTGTGCATTTTCATTTCAATTTTAAAAAAAGCCACTTTCTTTTTGTCTTCCCTGATTAACATTTTGAAGCTCTGTAATTTTCTTGCTGCTCAGAGAAACAAAGCACCCAGGCTCACAGAGAAAACCCATTCAGCAAGATGTAAATATTTGCTATTCAGAAAGTCTCAATGACGGTTTAGTTATTTTAAACTAAAAAAAGAAAATTACTAATAATGATTGGTTTCAGCTAATGAAATGCTTTTATGCAAATATGTGAACCCTAAATATGACCTGGAAACAAAAGACTGCTTAACAGTTACTGTTAAGCAATACATTAGGAGATCAATTAAACAGAACTCTTTCTAATGAATAAGCTCTACAAGAGTTGCTATGGAAACCTGGAAGGAGAAAGCCCTAGAATACCAATCTGCAATTTTAAGAACATAAAGTATTAGAGATCTGCTAGTGGCTGGCTGGCAAGTCATATACCAAAGTTGGAAAGTGTCTCCAAAAACTCTCTCAAAAAAGAAAAGTAAAGGAATGAAGCCATAATATTAATATCCAAGAATGACTTATGAACAAACTGAAATGGAATATTGTATCTGAAGGGGTAGTTATGAATACATCATTCTAAAGTGAACCATCAGAGGGAGCCAGAAGTTTCAGTTTCTCCATGGAAGTCCATTCATGATAGTCTAGGCGGGAGAACAGACACTTGTGACAGGCACAATGGTTGAAGGACTATCAGTACTCTTGGGTTTTTCAACATGCTTATGGCATTTTTCTATTTTTAAAAAAAATATTATGGACAATTACAAGATAGGAGACCCAAAAGATGTATTGAAGTGAAGGTAAGAGAACATGAGGGCCCAATAATTTCATTCAGAAAATTGATTGCATTTATTTTTTGACATAAATTATTTTTATTTTAAAACGTGAAGAAAAAATGCCAAGTTTCAGAGACAAAAGATTTTTTTAAAAAATCAGATCAGATACTTCTGTTTTCCTTTAGTGTATGGGTCAAGTAAAAAATTAAGACATATTTCATAACTTCTACTTCAAGATACTGCAACAGCAAAAAAACTGTTTAATTTTTCACACTGACTTCAGTGGCAAGACAGTGAAACCTTTCCACACTAGGCTTATATTTGAAAAGTAAAAGATCTTTTGTTAGGCACATACAGTCTAAATGTTTAATCAGAAGATAGAAGCCTACTGTTTCTAACCTTGACTTTAAGGCTATGTCTACATTGAATTTTAAGAGGTCGAGGGAGGTTATGCTGGCGTAATGTCTTAGGGTGACTCCATGATGTGTATCCCATATCACTGCCCTATGCCCACAAATTAATTTTTGTGCTTTTCTATGCCTTTAAACTGAGCCTGAGAGGGGGAAGGAAAAAATGGAGCAAAACTTTTTCAAAGCAGTTTGCAGCTTGTTCAAGGTCACACAAACATAGAGACTTTTTTTTCAGCTGTGGCAGGGGAGGGAGGAGGCACTCAGCTAGCTGCTTTCCAGTCAGCTTTTGGCCAGTTGTGCAGCTTCTTTTTCTCCAGAGAGAGACTGAGAGTTGAACTTTTTTTCTTCCCTGGAATTTCAGATTTTCTCCCTTTTCTACTGGACTGCTTCAATATCAGAACACATCAGGAGGACTTTCCGCCGAGCACAGAGGGCCTGGCCCTGGGCCAAGCCCCAGCTCCGAGAAGACCAAAGGGAGAACTCTAACACTTTCCCAGGTTTTTTCTCCACATCGAGGGATTTTTATTATTTAGCATTGTTTTCCTTTTCCCGTGTGTTTGTTAAATAAATAGTTTTTATCTCCTTCACTTTCCTTTGAGGAAAATTTATTTTTCCCAAACCTGGTGGGGGGAGGGGTGGTTGTGCCTTCTCTCAGAGGACACATTTCTAAATTTGGCTAAACCGGAACACACCTACATTGAGTGAACACAGCAGCATGATCAAAATGGGGCTTAGTGAAAACTAGAACTCTAGAACTGAAACACAGTTCTTAGTTGTCCCTGCTACTTAAC
Organism: Corvus kubaryi; assembly: GCF_017639235.1. Classification (NCBI taxonomy): domain Eukaryota; kingdom Metazoa; phylum Chordata; class Aves; order Passeriformes; family Corvidae; genus Corvus; species Corvus kubaryi. The sequence continues at coordinate 7,482,788 of NW_024581096.1, forward strand.
TCAAGGATCAGTTGCTTGGTGAATGGGAAGGCCATGCCATGTCCCACTCTCCCAAATTTCCGTTTACCCACGTATTCACACAAAGTGACTGCCAGGTCGTTAAACATTGCCATCTGCAAAATGACTAGCTATGACTTATGGATGGTGGTAGTGCTAGAAGACTGACCACAAATATGCTCTGCATATTTGCATGATGTGGATCTCTTGGTCCTCACAACAGAATAAACAGTCTGATTTTATTTCTATTATGACCCTGGTTTGTCACTGGAAAACTAAAATAAAAATATATCCACAAGCATATAATTACAGAGCTGAGAGTGAACTCAACCTCCATTTCATTTTTCAGTACCAGGAGATGGGAGATAATTGGTGTATTTCACAGACATTCTCTGAAATGTAAAAAGTTTGACTACCCCAAGTTCAGTGAAAACTTTTCTTAACTAATCTATAAAAAATCTCAAGAGATGCATCGTTGGTCCTACTGGTCAATGACTGCCTTTTTACAGTTCAGAATTGTATGATAACTTTAAAAGATATTGACTTCTTAAATAGTGCTTCTACCAGTTTACAGCTGCTACCTAGGATAATGTAATGGTATGTTAGAAGTGACAACTATATTGGTGTTAAATATTTCCTTTATAAAATAATGACTTATATTTTTGTTTGGAATCCAGAAGCATAACATAGGTATCCCAGTCTTTAGAAATACTGCATTGAGCCATGGAAAATTTCATGTAGAACAAAGGCTTCAGATTCAGATTATATCCTCCTACATTCTATTTAGGTTTATGTAATTCAGAGAAATGACATTAGGTTTCTATCGAAACAATATTTTTCAGTGATACTTAATATAAAAATATATATAATAGAAAAGAAAAATATTGTTATCAGAATTTCTAAGGACTGGATGATTAATACCAAACTTTTAGGAGAGATATGTTATTCAGTAGATTATAATGGTTGGATTTATTCCTGTCTTTTCACATGTCTGAAGGAGACCACGCAATACATAATCTTGAAAGTGGTGTTTACAGTGACATACATTACTTCCTGAACTCCTTTTATACTGTACTCACAATTTCTCCTTTCAACAGAATAGATTTCTTCTTACCTACAGCCAGCAGAATTACTCTGTGATGCTATGATAAATGTTATATTTATTAGAGGTGAGTGTACACTAGCACAGACATCCCTATGCACAGGTAGAAAGATTGTTTATTAGACAGCATATGGAAAAGAGTCATAGACTGGCCTCTTTCAATGCAGTTGCCCCCAGATTTAGGAGGCTGATAACTTAGCCCAGTGAATCTGTAAAATCTGGCTAATTGTCAGAGCAAGTTTATATCTCGAATACTCCCTACCATCTATCTCAGCAGAAATATGCATTTCTTCTATTTTTATATTTATGAGAGTTATCTACTGAGATTAAGAGGCATGATTCAATTTATTTTTCAATAAGTATTGCATAATGACTGACGATATTGACAAGAAACAGGGAATGCAAGTGCTAATGTACATTGACTATGAAAAAAAGGATAACTTTATGCTCAGGATGAACTCCTGGTGGAGCTTAGCTACAGCTAAAACAGCATTACTGTAAATAGGAGAAATGCTGTAAGTGCAGGATCTTGGTTGCCTGTGAATTGTTATGGCTATGGTGATTATGTTTCTTTGGTGACACTGCAAAGAAGAAGCCTTGGAGCATGTGCCAATATGCGTCACTAGATCTGCTCAGTAGTGATAGCCAGGACTCTGAAATAAGTGAAAAAGTCCACATAAATGTGGTTATGGTATAGATACTTCTCACAGCTCTGTGTAGCTCCAAGGCTCAAAGAGCAGAGGGAAGAGATTAGGCCATTGCTCCACACTCCAGCACCGCACCGAGGCATAGCTGCCCGGTGGAGCAACTTGTGCTCCCCTCAAAGGACCACAGTGGGAAGCTTTGCCTAAGTGACTGAATTTAGTCATTAGCTGCAGTGTCAGCTGTGGAGCTGATGAGGAATTTTCCAGGCAATCATATTTTAAAAAACTCATCAAATCATCAGAACAGAATCTTCCCTGTAAAAAACCTGCTTTTAACAGTTTTCTGATGTAAAAATGAAAGCAAAAAAACCTGTCCTTGATATTGAATTCCGTTTTCTAAGCAATGTATGTTATTATTATATCAAAATGGCTTTTTGTCAAAAACATTAGATATAATTTAAAAATGTTTAGTCTCTTCCAAATATTGACAAAATTTATTGACTGTTTCTTAAACTTCAACTCCTTATAACTGCTTTATACATGTGACCCTGGTTTTCAGAAATTAAGACTTTAAAATGATAGAAAAAAATCTTCCATCACAATTTTAGTGAACTGCCAGTTCCTGGCCATCTCTTCTTAAGGGATTTGACAATCTAAACCAGTTTTATTAAAATTCTACTCTTAAACAAAAAAGTTCTACATTTGCATTATTCTCTTATGCAGGGCTTTTTTACTAGCTGTGAACTTGACCCATAATTCTAGTCTTTCATTATTACCAAAGGAAGAGCAGCTCTCACATTTAAAGGTGCTAGTCTGAATGTTGGAACCCTGGATTCTGAGAATTTCAGTAATAGCTGAAGAATACCTTAGTCCCTAATTTACCACCAATTTATTGACTAAAAGAAGTTACCTGAACCTGAAAAATCTTGGCTCAAATCTTGATCAACAAGATAAACAATTATTTTTACTGGTATTTATTTCAGAGGTTTTTTTCTCCTGCTCATTAACAAATTAAAACAGAAGAACCCCAAATGTGGCAAAAATAAATGTCTTATAGCAGGAGTTGTAATGGCTGTGAACTAGAAGTAGTGACTGTAGTAAACTCACTTTTCTAAAATTTCTTAGCTATCATACTCTTAACCTGCCCACTGACTCTGCACTCAAAAGTAATACTATTAATAAATCCCTAAGAACAGACAAGTGATTAACACAATACTTTAGTAATTGAGACAGCTTGTTACTTGAGCCAGACTGTGGCAAATTAGTTTTATATTTTCTTCTGTGGTGACCATACTGTGATATGTAAGGTGTTAATATGTAAGGTTAAAAAATCATTGAAAATAAAAGGCCTATGTCAAGTAATAGAGATGGGATTCACAATACATGAAGCAGAAAGAAATGGAAAAAATTGTTTGACTTCACTTTTTTTCCCAAATATTTTAAAGCCAATAATGAATGCTATATATTTCCTATTTACTGAAAATTATTCCTTCTGAGACTCAAGCTGTCAATCATGATTTCTGTTTAGTAGAGGTGGTGCAATGCCGTCAGTGTTATAGCTTGACATTTTTTTCCAAATGTGGAAATGTCATATTTAATGACACAACAAAGCCAGAAATGGTGAATGAGTTGAAGTAAAAAATGATGCATTCAGTTGATTAATTAAAGGGTAGACTAAATGCATCTATATAAAATCATACCTTTTAATGGTTCTGTCTTTGACATTCTGAACACAAGCTTGTGTGCCTGCTTTGTCTGAGAAGAGAAACCTGGGAAGAGCATATTGGTTACAGTCATAGAAAACAAAGTTTTTCATGGTCCATTTCTGCTGCTGGCTTTCCCCCCCCCTGTTTCAGCAGGTCAGGGTGCCAATTCAATAATCGCCGGTGTTTTGAATTAGTGTCCTGATGTCATTTATTTAAAGACTAGGTAATATTTTCCCTCACTGCCTGCTCTTCTCTCAATATATTTCTTAGCCATAGCATCCTCCTAAGAGGGGAAGAAGCTGAAACATGTTTGATACTTGTAGAAGGCAAAAAGTACTTGCCAAGGAGATGCTGTGTGCACTTGCTGGAACTTTTAGTGGCTTTGGGAGGAAAGAGTGTAACCTGATCCAGGGTAAACACAATAAAGATAATAGTTTTGCAGTGACTACTGGCGCTAAGATATTGATTCTGTATTACCAGGACTGTTTGAAGTAGGCTATGAGCATTCAGGAAGGAAAAAACCCCAGCAATTATTGACAGCTTTCACCAGGCATAAAATGTGTGGTGGCAAAGACAAGAAGAAGTGGTCTTTCTCTGTTATTTGGGTGTCAGACAGTAACCTGACACAGGAGCCAGTACTGCTGCCTTCATTTAATGCCCTTCAAATTTCATGAAATGTGATAAATAATTGACAATCTGTGTTACCCTAAAAAAAATTAACTCTTTTTTTACATATTTCCATTGTCTTTTTCCTGCAAAACTATTATGAAATTCAGCCTTTGCACTAACTGTATTCCATGAGAAGTGGCACAAACCCTTTTAATGCCTTTTGAGAGACAGTTTTGTTCGAAAAGGTGCTGTCAAGGGTCTCTTCCAAGACTAAATTATATTCAAGATAACTCTCTTTTCCAGAGTTCATCTTATAGGGAAGCATAGGAGTTCTGAAAGGGATTAGGATACTTGACTTGTTTATGTTAATAAAGTTCTTTTTACTGCTTCTAGTATAAATTTTACTGTCAAGCATACACCTATAATTTTACATTTCTTGGAAAATGTTTTGTCAGGAGATCTTGAGATTTTATTTATGAACTACTCTCCACAGAGGAGTTAAATCTAACTGATATGCCCTGCCTCTCAGGATGCCATTAACTCTGTGACACTTCACAGCCTTTGTTAATCAAAATTGCTTTAGCTTACTTTTAGTAAAACAGAGGGAAATACAGCCTTCCTTGTCAGTGCAAGCTCAAGGTATGCAGATTTACAGTCTTGTGATGAAGCTGGTTTGGAAACTTCATATCTTTAGAAATTTCATATCTTTAAATTTCTCCTTTACTTTTTCCAGTATATTCCAGGTAGAGTTTGTCCCTTAGTCAGACTTGGAAGTTTTTGTTTATATCTATTAATTTCAAAATGCAATTACTGAAACAGAAAATTTGTACTCAGTTTTATTTTCACTATCTTCTATTCTCCTTCCAAAATAATAGCACCTAAAATAGCAAATCTCCATTAAATGTGAAATTGTAGGAGTTAATTTAAACTTGTTACTCTGGAAGCAAAATCTGGCTTCTGTGGAAAATACTGCATTACCTCCATGCTTTCCAGACTGCCAGCTAGCTGTGCCTTGACAGCATGTTTGCCAATGCCCAGACACCTAAATTGCATTCTGGCAACACTCACATCTCTGTTCTAATCCGGGCAAAGTCCCCAGAGAGAATATCTTTTACTAGGCAACCATGTCTTATAAAGAAAATCTGTGCAATCCTTTGACAATTTATATTCCAATAAGTTAACAGAAATTAGATGGTTCCCAAAGTTAAATATCTCCATTTCTTGAATCATATGTAGATACTCATTAACCAGGAAAGGCAGATGACTATGATTCAAGATGGCATTCTGCATAGAGCTTGTACCTGACTTCAGTGGATGCTAATATATGAGAATAAGTTAGAAACAGGCCAAATAAGTACCTTGCTTAAATGAACACTCCTCAGTGTTTACAGACCTGCAAGAAATGAAATTTAACTCAACCCAATAAGCTTTGGGCATTTTTCAAAGCTAGGTCTGACTTCTACATTCAAATATTCATGCTTTGTTTCAAATTGTATTCAGTCTATGCTCTTGGACTATATAGCTTATTATAGCATTAAAGCTCACAAATTAGATTTACAGACATACTGAGTCTACACAACAGACACCAACTACACAGGATTATAAGGTTACAAAATAGGCTTGTAGCTACTAAGAGAACTCCTTCTTTAATAAACATAAACAAATTGCACAAAATGCTATTACTAATGGTTGATCTAAATGAGGGCAAAGCCAGCATCTGGGGAAGGGAAAGAGGAACCTTTTACTTTTTCCCTCTGTCAGAAGCCAATTACATGCTTTTAGATCCTGCTGAAATCTCTCTTGTTATCTGTCATCTCACCTGCATCACTTTTTGTTTCCCTTTTATCCAAATGTACAGCAATTCCAGCATTCAGGCTCTTCTCCTTCCAACTTTCTTTAACTGATGCTGCTGCTTCCTCCCGGTGGAACCTCACCAGCCTCCTGTCTCTGGTCCCAGCCTGCTGTTTAGATAGTCTCCTTTCCAAAGCCACAGCTAGAGTGGTTTTCCTTGTCTTTCATAAATATGCAGTTATGGAAAATAGGACTGTTTTGCTTCCCTGTTTAGAAGAGAAAAATATACTTTTTGTTCTTCCCAGTTGAGACGAGGAGTCACAGACAAGATAAGTATACATTTAAGTAAGCATAACTAAATTACTGCTATTTTTTCCAATGCAAATAATCTGCTACTAATCAGAGAACAACTGCCATTTTCAGTAGTTCCTGTGCCTGAAGTGCCAAATGCTGCCAGCCCCAGGGTGGCTCCTGTCAGCTCCAGGGTGTGCTCACTCTCCCCCAGGGTCACAGGGCCTTTTTTGCAGAGCTGCTGCCCAGGCAGATCCATGTCCAGACTGCCCTCCTGCCTGAGGCTCTGATTTCCCAGAAGCAGGGCTTAGCATTTCTCCATGCTGAACTGCAAAAGGCCCATGCCAGCAGCATGACCCAGTTCCTCTGGATGGCAGCCCTGCTCCCCAGTAGTGACCAGTGTTCCCGGTTTGGTGTCACAAGCCAGCATGAGAAGGAAGTGTTCCTTCCCCACTCCCTGGCCATCGGGGAAGATGTTAAACAAGATGTGTAGTGGTATGGACACCGCGTCTTACCAGACTCTAGGCAGCATACAACCCATTTGCCGAGACTCCAGGAGACCAGCCATCCAGTCAGCTTTTTGTCTAGCTGATGGCTTTCCATTCCCACTGTGGCATTCTAACTTACATAAAATATTGTGGAAACTAAGAGTCACAAGCCTGGTTGTGCTAAATGTACATGATATCCTCAAGTCTTTCCTTGCCCCTAAACCTAGTCATTTATCATAGAAAGCAATCAGCTCATTCAGACATGATTTAGCCTTGCTAAATTCATGGTTACTTCCGAAACACTTCTTCCCTGAGTGTTCAGAAATGTTATTCTGATGTTCATCCTCCATGAGTCTTATAGTGTCTTGCAGCAGATGCTGAGATTGTCAAGACAGGTCTTCAAGCCAACATGACTGCATAAATTCAGAATCCTTCTTTTCAAAAAAAGCAACAGTTTCAAAAGGATGAATGACAGCCTTTCAATGGGCATTACAGGTTCTCAACACCTGAAAAACAGAGTTACCAGGCACTTTTCTGTGTCTATGCACAGTGCCTCCAGACAAGCTGGGAATTAAACCCTCTTTTGGGAATGATCTCTTTGGGATTCATCTTCACCAGTATAGGGCAGTCATTTCTCTCTGCACCATAATGCATGGATTTAGCTTTTGCAGCAGTTGCTAAAATGCTAATGCATCCAGATGTAACAAAAAGAGGTGTGAAACAAAGGCATGTGTTCAGTGTCATCAATCAAACAGTATATAATCTGTCAGTAAACATAAATTGGAGGGCATCTCAATTAATAAAAGGCAAGTACAGCCAGACCCAGCTCTTTTGAGAGACTAATTAACCAAGAGCTGGCTGTGCTGAACAGGCAACACAAAGACTCTCCTGAGCATTCTCTGTCTACTACCTATATGTCAGAGCTGATATCCTCTGGACCATGGTTTCATCACAAACCCTGGCTCTCCACACCAGCAGCCAGGCACCAGCAGCCTATATGTGCTGCTGCCTGTATGAGAGCCAGAAGCACATTTTTAGCTTTCTGCCATAGGGCCAGGTATGAACATTTGATACCTGCTACTTACAGCTGGAAGAATATCTAAGAGATATTTATTAAAAATGGATTGTTGACATCTCTTCATTCATTTTGCTGTGAACTCCATGTTCTGAGGCATTTTCTGAGAGCATCAGTTGTCAAGAATCAATAAAACTCAATTTTCGTGTAAGACTTCATTAGTAGATGAGAATATTTTTTATAAGCAATTTAAAAAGAATTTAGATGTGTCTTTATTATGTTGAAATGACAGTTTAAAATTATTCTAATAGTTAGGTATTACAATTTCCATAAAGGTTTCTATTAAATGAAATCATGGTCTATGTTTGTTTTTGCAGAAACATCTGGAATCTGATTGCAAAATCAGGTCCCATTGCTCCCATTTTGACTTTAATAGTTTCATTCAAGTCTGGATTTGAAATTTGTGCTTATAGGTACAAAAGTCAGATCTGAGACTCTACTGAACCTTTCTAGATAGTGAGGGAATTGAACCATTCCAGATTCATGGCACAGGTTGAAGGGCTGGTACCAAAAGACAGTGGCAGAATATATGTCAGAGAAACAACCACATATTGAGAAGGATTTGATAGACGTTAGATAGTATAATAATTTAGTAGATAGTCTAAAAGATAACAGAAAATCAACTTAGCTGTTCTACAAAACAGTCATGAGTGACATTTTCACAGAACCACAGAATCAATTAGGCTGGAAAAGCTCTGAGATCGTTGAGTCCAACCTATGATAAAATACCACCATGCCAACCAGACCATGGCACTGCCACATCCAGCCTTTTGTTAAAGACGTCCAAAGATAGTGACTTGACCAGCTCCCTGGACAGTCCATTCCAATGTCAAATCACCCCTTCTGTGAAGAAATTCTTCCTAATGTCCAACCTAAACCTTCTCTGGTACAGCTTAAGACTCTGCCCTCTCATCCTGTCACTGCTTGCCTTCTTCTCATATAAAATGAGATTCACAGAATCCCAAGGGTTTCATTTAGGTAAGAGAGGAAAAATAGATCAAAGGGAAGCAAATTGATGAAGAAATTAGACCTTGACCTGTAAAAGGAGGCATTCTGCAAAATTTAGTCCAAACTTTAAATTAAAGCCAAGCCTTTCAAATAATTCTAAAGTCAGTCCCCAAACTGCCAGACTCTAGAAACATTTCCAATTAAAAAATAAACCACAGGAATAAGACTTAGACAATATTGATTGTATCAACACCATACACTCAACAGCCATAAATATAAATTCTCATTCTTTAGAGAGCAAGCTTTTTGCTAACAGAAAGGGATAAGGATGACGCACTTTACAAGCTTACTGACATATTTTTCCTGTGCAAAGTCTTTCTTTAAAATATGCCTGAAACATCCACTACTAACCAGTATCAAAAAATCTGACATTATCTTATTAAATGAATATATGCAGTGACAGTTAGTAATTGCTGTATGAGCTCAACACACTGGCAAGTTTCACTGATCATGGACATGCCAAGTGATATTGTTATTTGTCAAATACTGTGTCAAACAGCATCTCAGATGAAGAGAGAAAGACAACTGTATGCTTTGAAACAGAAAACAGTTGCTTTATCTACTGTAATATTATGGTTGCACAGTCATTTATTAGTAAAAACTGTGAAGGTGAAATCACTGAGGCATGAATGTGGCTGTACAGAAAAAACAGTTCTGCATGGTAGCAATCAGCACTCCACACAGAGCACAGGGCAAGAAAGGCAGCACAGCAGCAGCAAAACTGTTTAACGCAACACTGAGTCAGGCTGTGTGAGACAGGGTCCAGAGAAATGGCAGGTAAAATGGGACACAGCAAGCAGGGAAGGCTGTGGAAGTGCTGACTGCTGAGCATCTGGTAGTTATTTAATACTTCAAGATAGATGTCCAAAGATCTAAGAATCAGCACTCTGGGTTCCTACACAGGTACTTTGAAGAAAGGTAGATAGAAAGCATATAATCTGAAGCAATTCCAAATTGAACATTGTGATTGTAAAAGGGACAATTAAAATACATAAAGCAACCCTAGACTATAAATTGGCCATGATGTAAAATGCAATAGGAAATGGTATATATTTTACAGTTCAGCTCTGAAAAATGAGCTGTAGATAAGTCTTCTCTGTACTGACCTGTGATTTTTCGGTAAGTTTTCTTTTGGCGGCAGGTGTGAAGATAGGTGCAGGACTTGGGGATTTTTTATGTGCACTGTTTTGAAGAAAATATGCTTTTAAGTCAGTAGAAATCTGGCCTCTACACTGTAATATTCTACATCAACAGCAAAGACAATTACTTTGGTGAATTTAGGAGAAATTTATCCATAATGGTTGCATAGTTGCCTTAAACCAGAACAGACGAGGAAGAAAAATGAATGTCTTAACACAGAAATTATCAAGTAAAATGACCATGTGTAATTTGGTTATGGATATTTTTCATATTTAGGCTGTTTTGATGCAGCACCTCCCAGATTAACTATTTTCTTTAAGTTTCTTTCTTTGCTCTCTGAAGCTAAGATTTCAATGCTTACAGCTGCACATATTATTCAACAAAAGTTTACTATATGAGTATTAAAGTGCAATTTTTTTCCCAAGACAAAACAAGATTATATTTTCCATAAATCCTATAATATTTTTTTATACTGACCTCTGCAACTAGTAGCAAAGTATTTAATGATTTATATTGATTTTGTCAATAACCCAGATAAACTTCTCTCAGTCGTGCTTTATTTCTTAGAAGGTGCCCAACTTCCGGCAACTCTCTTTGTGCATGAAAAGTCTATTGAAGGCTTTGTGTTTACATGAAAATGAGCAATTTACATATTTATTGCCTGTGATTTGTGTGCTAGCTGAACCATCAGCAATGTTCATAGAATGCTATGTGAACTGGAAGGGGAGTGATTCATGTGGCTCTGAATGAGACCAAAAGGGCAAAGAACAAGTACATGTATAAAGAGATTAGCAGCTGAATATTGTTCTGAAGAGGAAGGAATGAGTATGTATGCAGAAAAAATATGAGTGAAACAGTGTATTTCAAAGTCTATCTATCATATTTCTAAGGTTCTTATCACAATGTCACCTAATTACCATATATATCAAATCATTTATCTCCCTGGATTTCATCTCTTTGTGATTCTACAATTTCTCTTCATATAGAGTTCCTGAATAGAACAGACGTCATTTAATTTTTAAAGATATGGATAATATCAACATCCTTCTTTTATCGGGAAATGGTGTTTTAACTGTTAGCTACACAATGGTATACAGTCCCAAATAAATAGAAAAAAGTAGCAATTACATCATATGCTGATCCACATACATAGTCTCACATAATCATATTTACTGATTTAATCTCATTGAAGGAAGTCGCAGAGATTTCTACACATCTGTAGAATTCAATTTGCAGGTACAGTAGACTGTCAGACTTTTGTGTGTAGAGTCTTTGAATGTAGAGACATGAAAACAGGTCAGTAAATGAACTTCAGTACACAACCTAAGGTAACTTGCATCTACCCCTTATTTATAACACAGTCAAGTAGGAGTAAGGCATACTGATAATTTGCTTTTGAGTGGATAAGAGAATGTGACAAGAGTTATTGCAATGCTGTTGGCATTTTTTCTTGTGTTGTATATCTTTCATTTAAGTTGGTGACCCATAGGCATGGGGTTTTCATCAATAGCAGAATTTTTTCATTTTCTCTAAAGCATTTGCACAGGTCCCTGCTGCGGTCAGAAGCCTGGACCAGGTAGATTTCAAATTTTGTATCATACATAACTGTTGTTTGCAATAAAAAGAATTAACTTTTTCACATGAAATGCAATTACATTATTTAAGTTAGTGCTGTTAGATATAGGATAGAGAATTTGTAGAAATCTTTTGTGTTAGTTATGACAAATAGGTCTGTTATGCTGATTTTCCTACGTCAAAATGTTGGGTGTGGTTTTTGTAAGGGCTTCAATTCTGACTTTTTTCTCCTTTTGTTGTCACTACGAACAAACTTTTGACATCAAAGGTAGTGTAGGTTTGAGATTTTTTTCCATTACATGAGATGGAGCTTTCTTCTGATCAACAGACACCAGAGCTTGTTTAAAGGCAAGCATTTAATGCAATGCTTCAAGCCTTGTACCCAGTGGGAAGAAGAAAGTGGAAATTTCTTCAGGATAGCAGTACGAGTTGTCTCACATGCAGGTAGAAGATGGGAGCTGTCTCAGTGTGAAGTTTTCTCAAATACCCTGACTGCTGGTGCACATGTGTACAATAAACACTTACCCTTATGAAACTCATTTGTCCTGTATATTACACACAATGCAATCGACACATCATAAATGTTATCACCCTGTGTGATAACTGCTTTATATATTTACTGATTCTTATTCCTCCTTTACAGGAGGAATTTGTTTCAGATAACTCTCCTTTGTGTCACTTGCAGCACTGACAAAGTGCATACACAATGTGCACCGTCAATTCTTGTTAAAAGTTCATTAGTTTTACCAGATTGATAATGATTGCACTTTATCATTTGGCACAAAAGACTTGTATTTAAAAAGTATATTGGCTAACTGGGCACTCATTTATAAGAATTACATTGTTAGAAGTCCTGCTGGTGACTTCACCATGGCAGACTCCTTTGAAGTGCAGACTTTCTTTTAGCATGTTTGCACTTTTAAATGGACATATCACCAGCCTCTGCTTACATTTTGCTTCACGTATCTCCGGGGCCTGGTAGTTATGGTGGTAAATATTAGCACTAATAAGCTGGCAGGCTGCAGATGTGTACATGTGGGGGGGTTGCTGATGGTGGTGATGGTGATCGAGTATGTTAGATAGTTTTCTTACTGTCTGCTCTTAAGAAAGGACCTAAATCCTGCAATCTTTACTGCTATGTAACTTAGCAGCACTGTAAAATTATTGAAAAATTTCCCAAACAGGTAAAATGTGCACCTGGAGCAGAAGTGGAAGGGTGACAAGTTTGCCTCAGATATTTTCTTTTGCTCTAGAAAACATTTCAATCTGACTGGGGAATATCAGGTGCAGATTAATTATGTTGGCTAAATTTAAATTTGTTACAGTGTGTCATAAATATGACATGTGTTAGCTATTTACCTATGTCTCATTAGCAGTGTCTGAGAACATTTGAGGCATTTCTGGAAGGTGTTATTTAACTTCCTTCAGAACTGGGAGATTTGAGTAACTAGAGGTTAATCTCTACATTTTAAAATATTTGGATTATGACTTCAGATGCAGAAGCAGATCAGATTCAGATGTCCTGGTGCAGACTTCCTATAAAAGTTAAACAAAAAAGGTAATTTCATAGAAACTGGGCAGTACCCTCTTTCCAAATCTGAGAAAAAAAAATCATGGGAAATTTCATCTGAAATCATGTTTATGTTGTGGCTCAGCATATTCTTGAGGAACAGGATTTATTGCATTGAATAAAGGATTTCTTGAGCATGGTTTTGTTGCTTCTAGACCTGATATATTCAGGGACAGCTGTCAGTCTCTTCAGCACTATAAATTCCTCAGCTGCATATTTTGCATGCAGATGTTTAAGATGCAAGCAGACCTCCTAATTGTCTGTATGTTTAACTTCATATATTCAAAAGTTCCATCCTGTCATCTTCTTCAAGATCAAATAAAATGTGGAATAGGAACATAAATGAAAGTCTCTTAAGGTAACCTGCTAGGATGTTAACTACCACTATTCTTTGTAGACTTGACAAAACAGTGAAAAAAGAAGATATTCAGATTTTAGACAGAAAATATTGAGAATATTTTGATTTATCTAAACAGTTTCTGGGTTGTATTCTTATTCTGAAGGGTCATGTCATTATATTGTCACCCACTATTATGCTATGAGGATAATTCTCCAGCCAAGAACTCCCAAATAAAACTATTGTGTGGGAATCAGTGATACATAAGGTTATATAAAAGACCTCTATAAGCTTGGCTTTGATAAACACATTTTTCTCCGGTCATAACTATGTCTAATATTACATGTTTCACAAATTCTTAATTTTCATAGGCAGTTTGGTTGATTTTAACAAAAAATAAAATAAAAAAATTTTATTCCAAAGGAAAAATTTAAATTAAATTTGAGCAGTGAAAAAAAATGTTCTGAGAAGGCATTTTAAGGAAACAAGTATAATTTATTATCCTTGGAACATGGAGTGCAACTCTGCACTCAAAAGCATTCTATGAAAACTGAATACAATAATAACTTTAAAAGCAAATGTGGCAGAAAATGTCCCCATTAATCTGTAAATTCTATTTTATAGGAGGATGTTTCAAAATCCTTTCATCTTTATTTTGCTTATCACTATATGCTGCATGCCTGTAATGTGCCAGGGTATTTTTAGGGCTGTTCAGTAATATTTATCCAATCTGTCTCCTTTTTGGCTGTTCTTGCCAGTGTTCTCTTCTCGTTAGTATAATTTCTGTTTATTTGTCTTCCCCTCTATAAGGGGGAGGCATATATTTCAATTACATAATTTCACCTGGCCACACAGCAATGAGTGCATCTGCTTTTGTCTTTGAAGGCCTCTGTTCAGATAGACCACACTATTTCACTATAAAATAGTACAATAAAAAAAAATCTGTCACTATATTTCCTAATTAAGGCAACTGTTATGGAGGTTTTTCTAAATTTTGCAGACTTAATATGTACTTTTCAATTTATTACAACTTTATTTCACAAATAAAGCCCAAAAAATTAGGAAGAAAGTAAAGATTTACAAATATTTTTAATCCATAGACAGCTGATACATATTCCTCTGGAGCTAAAAAAGTATTATTATTGCTATTTTACAATTAAGAAAACCAAAACAGGAAAGAGATATGTAATGTCCAAGAAATTCTAAGGAAAAGGCACAGATCACAGGCACTAGTGCCTTCTAATTATATGTTTGTTTTTCTAGACAGTTGTGAAGAAAAAGTGTTGGAGACGTAGGAAGATACTTTAGGATTATTGAATTCATAATCTTGAGGAACATGGGCTTGGCAAAGAGCCAAGGACACTGAACTTTATAGTGGTAAAATTCCATCTGTTTAGAGAACCAGTGGGTGAGATTCCCTGAGAAACTGTGCGTAAGGACAGTGGGGCTGGCCAGAGCTGTCACCTCTTTAAGGTAATTTTTCTTAGCGTACAAGAGCTCTCCATCCCAATTTGTAGGAAAACAAGTAAGGCAGGTCAGAAAATGGCATCGCTGAGGAAACACCTGCTCCTCACATTGAGGAGTAAGAAGGAAATACACAGCCAGTGGTAGCAGGGAAATGTTTCCTGGGAAGAATACAGGGATAAGGTTTGGACGTGTAGAGCTAGCGTCAGGAAAGCTGAGGGACAGATGGAATTGTAAATTATTTGAGAAGGGATATGAAGACTAATGAGAAGATTTTCTATAAGCAAATATGTCAGAAAAGACAAGCCAAGGAGAGTGTACCCCCCAATAAAACGAAGGAAGAACAGGTAACAAATACAGAGAAGGCTGAGATATTCAATAATTTCTTAACTTTAGTCTTTACTGGCAGTCTGACTTCCCAGATCTCTCAAGTCCCTGAACCTGCAGGTGGGGATGGGGGACCAAAGTCCCTCTCATTGTAAATAAAGTGCAAGTTCAGCACAACCTGAAGAAGCTCAATAGCCACACATGTATCTATGGGTTCTCTCAAGGTGGATTTCAGGGTCCTGAAAGAACTGGCTGATGTTGTTGCCAAGTCACTCTCTATGGTATTTGAAAATTCATGGTCCTCAGATGAGGATCCCAGTGACTGGGGAAAAGGAAACATGGCTCCTGTTTTTAAAAAAAGGGGAGAAAAGAAGACCTGGACAACTACATACCTGTCACATTCACCTCTGTGTCTGGGTAGGTCATGGAGCACATCCTTATGGAAACAATGTCAAGGCACATGCAAGACTAGGAGGTTATCTGAGGCAACCAGTGTGTTTTCACCAAGGGCAGTTTGTGCCTGACCAAGCTGGTGGCCTTCTATAGATGGAGTGACTGCAACAATAGACAAGGGAAGGTCACCTGATGTCATCTCCCTAAACTACTAAAGGTTTTTGACAGGGTCCCACATGGATTTGAAGGATGGACTGTTCTGTGGATAAGGGTGGACTGTTCTGTCTGGATGGACACAGCCAAAGAGTTGTGGCCAATGGCTCCATGTCCAGGTGCAGGCTGGTGATGAGTGGTGTCCCTCAGGGCTCTGCCTTGGGACCAGTGCCTGTCAGTATCTTTATCAGCGACACAGACAGTGGGATCAAGTGCACCCTCAGCAGGTTTGCAGATGGCATGTAGGTGAGTGGTGCAGTTGACACAAGAGAAGGATGGGATGCCATCCAGGGGTTCCTGGTCAAACTTGGGAAGTGGGCCCACAAGAAACCTTGTGAAGTTCATCCTGTCTAAGTGCAAAGTGCTGCACCTGGGCCAGGGTAGTCCCAGACATGAGCCCAGACTGGGAGAAGAACTTACTGAGAGAAGCCCTGTGGAGCAGGATGTGGGAATGCTGTTGGACAATGAGAGGCTGGACATGAACCAACAATGTGCACTCACAGCCCTGAGGTTTAGCTGCATCCTGGGTTGCTTTAAAAGAGGATTGGCCAGCAGGTCAAGGAAGCTGAACATGTCTTCCAGGCTTCTTGCCATTTAAACTTATCTTCATTTTTTGTGGTACCATAATAAACTGTATGGGGAAAAAAAAATAAAAGGTACCTCCCAATTGTCACTCTATGGGTAAAAAATCATAGTACTTATATGACTGATGAGTAGGAAGAGAATAAAAGAACTTCCCTCTAAAAGGATACTGCTCCTGAGTGCATCTTAACTCAGGCCTTAGGCCAAAAAGTAGAACATTCTGGATGGATACACAGAGCAGCAAAGTAGCAGCAGCTGCCTGTAAAAGCCCGGGACAAGATGTGAACAGATCAGATAACAAATCTAGAAAAAAAGATCTCAAAGTACTAAGGAAGAAAACTAATTGCTGGTGCTCGTAAATAATAAAAGCATTGCATTGTACCCTTATCTTTCAAGATTCCTGGATATTGAAATGACTAGGGTATTTGCAAATGCTAGAAACAAATGAGGAAAATATGCCCCCAGACAAGTAAAATCCATCACATACATCTTGACAAACCATTAGCAAAAAGATGGAGATAGTGTACTCCTATGTTTTCATTACTTTTTACACCTAACATCATCCATCTACTAAATAATTTGAGCATGAAAAGTCAAATCAATAAACGAGTGATCTCAGCTTTTTTGATTCACATTCCTATATTACATCATCTATAAAGCCTCTCTTAGTACAGCTTCTAGTACAGATGTCTGAATCTGAAGAAATTGGACAGAATATCTGTTGAGGTGATAAACAGCTATTGGTTCATATGTCTACATTAAGTGATCTTGATAAGTGAGCTTTCCACTTGGACTAGTACAATTATTCAGCACAAAGGAGTATGTGCATTACCTCATCAAATCTTTTGGCTTGTCACAATATCATGTTAATTCAGATCCAAGACCATTCTGCATTCCATTTCTGATTCTCCTTTCATGCCTTCTTCCCCGCTCTTTCTTAGGAATGCATAGCTACTTAGAAAAAAAGTCAATGTCAACCTAATTTCACAGCTGCCCTGCATATAAATAAAAAACAAACAAACAAACAAAAAAAAACCCCGACATTTTGTTACATGGGTTTATGTTTTCTTTAGGGAAGAAGTATTGTCTGAAAACTAGGGGAAAATAAAAGGCCAAAGTAATGTAGCATAGAAAAGGAAATAACATCTGTGTTGTCTATTTTTTTTTTTTGCTATAGCTTCCTGCACTATATTATAGTCCTCTAAATATAAACCTATAAACACAACATAAACCTTAAGCCATAGAAACAGACATCTAATCTAGTTAATGTCTGATATACATGTCTAGTGTACTGTGAAGCCTAAAATGTTGTTTATCTGGAAGAAGACAATGCATTTGCAAGGTGAGTTGCAAAGTCTGATTGTTATGTGATTGTTATGTGATAAAGAACAAAGATGAGCATTGTCACAGTATTCTATTCAAATTCATTCATGAAATGCTTTCAAAAGCTGTTCAAAGTGAGACTGAAAACCAGCATGATAGTATTCATTGGAGCACATATTACATGAAGAACTTAGGTTTCCAAACCTGCCCTGAAAACAAACAGGAGTCTGTCTAGTCAAGAGGTAGAGAATTGTAAACTGTATTCAAAATTATATGCCTTATGCTCAAATTCATAACCTCATCTCAGGGAGCTTCCAAAAAGCCACTCTAAAATTAGAATAATTTTTTACTGTGCATACAATAACTTCTAATTTTTTTTCTGAGACAAGGTTAAAGAGCAGGAACTGGGAGGATAAGAAAACAGATACCATCCAAGTTCTTTCTCCCATCTTAGAACGTGCGTGGATCCCAAATTTATTTGACTCAGAGTACTCATTGCTGTGAATCTCAATAAGGCAATATTAAGGCCATATGTTAATATCTAAATTTTGTTTATCTTTCACCTGTGAAAGAGCTAAGAATACAGGTATCTTCTAGACCCAAAAGAGACTTCAGCAGTTACAACACTTCAAACCATTATAATAAAATACAGTACCTTGACTCATGCAGAAAGTATGTTGAAAATTGTATGATAAAGAATAGATTTTTTTGGCCAGGAACAGAGAAGCAAAGTCAAAGTGGAACATCCTGTTTGTGGTATTTTTTTATATATAGCTAGTATGTACTGTTTGTCTGGACTTTAATGTACACACTAACACATTTTTTATAGTGATCACTCTCCTGAAATGCAAATAACACATTCTGCTAAGTCTTTCAATGGGCTCTTGATTGTGTCATTATTTCACTCTTTGGTGAAAAAAAGTTAATAAAAGATAAGGTGCTTTTGAAGAAGGTGAGATTACATTATTTAAAAATTATACATTTTATAAGATAAGGTTTAAACACATGTCAGGAGAAGTCAACATCGTGTTATGAATGGTAGTGATTGTGTTATCTGTAAACTTTGAAGCTTTACATACTGATGTGAACAATTGACTTCGTTGTTTTGTCATTACCATCAGCATTCCTCTTTCAGAGCTGCTGAACTGACTGCTGTTTGCATAGCAAGAAGTAAGGAAAGTTTGTTTATCCTCTAATATTTCATTGACTGTTTAGCCTGTGTGGACAGTAATTTTTCACCTTCCTGTCTGCTGGATCTTTTCTTTTGCCTGTATTGTAAAATTGACTGGATAGCTAACTCCTTCACCTGAATCCTTAATTTGAAATAAAATTTTACTTAAATTGCCAAGAGCAAATCCTAAAAAACCACATTTTGTTAAAGGTTACAGACATTGCTACTACCATTTTAATCTCATTTCTTTATTCTACTATATTAGAGGACAGCACATAGTAAATATTTGGCCATTAGGTCAATGTCTAGTGGCTAAAACACAAGAAGACTTTTTTTTTAATTGCTATATAGATTTTGCCTGAAAGTGATAGGTGTTTTTATGATGTATTCTACAAACTGCAGTGTTTTGAGGGGATGAACAATTTAAAGACTGCGCCATATTCCCTTAGTGTGTTTGATAAAGTCTATCAGAAAACATATGAAAATCATTTTCCCTTCTTCGTTTTTCTCTTCTCCAGGCTTAACCTTCCTGCATCATTACTCAGTGAATGGGAAGAAAAATTAGCCCCATTCAATCCCGTTTCAAATCAGTTTAGATAAGAAGGGAAGAGCGGAAGTGGGAAAATCTTTGGCTAAAATTATGCCAAACCAATAGCAAGAGGTCTTATGACCCAGAGATATATTGCATGTTCCTTCCAAAGAAATTAATGAGGTTTACTTTGTGCACTTGGACTATCAGTGGATATTTTTTGAGGGTTTTTTTTCTCCTTTTAATCTTGTTTTCTCAAGTTTAAATTGTTACAATGTAGATGGCAAAGAATTTTTTTCTGGAGATGTTTAAATTTATAAGTATTTAACTGCAGATTTTACATTCTTAGTGCTCAGTTCTCAAAATTTAAACTAGATTTTATTGTTAACAGTGAAGAATATTCAGAAAAACATGCTGACAAATGTTCCTTTATAAAAATCCTGTGGATACAGTGTATTTATTGCCAGAAAAATACAGATCAATGGCTTTTATGTAATGAGAACACTGAGATTTTGTAAGCCAAGTAAGGCCTCCATATGAAATCCACTACCATGCTATTTTGTTGTCCATAGAATGTAATAACAAAATGTATTGTTCACTGTAGTAGCACAAGGGCTTTTTTTTCTGGTCAAAATTAAAATACAACAGGAAAACAAGGTAGACATTTCCCCTGCCTGCCACAGGACTAGTTCAATATTTTTCAAGAGCACTGAATTTTTATGGTACAGCAAACACATAAATTCAAGTGCATTAAAGAGAGAAAGGGCATGCAAATAATTTAAGTATTTTCACATAAATGAACTTTTGAATGGACTATAATGGCGAAGAAGTGTCATCGGCATTTTGACACTATCTGTATGACATTAATTGTTTGATCTACTGCTGTTAATTTGGTTTGAATTCAAAGAATTTACAGGAATAGATTATTTGTGCTTTTAAGAAAATAAAGAGAATTGTCTCCCCTCCTCTAGAAGGTATAAAGATTGCATACTATTCCAAAAATATATTATATGAAAGAAATAGTTTCTGTAGTCACAAATATTTTAAGTATTTTTCTGTACTGGATAAAAATGTAGCACTTTTTAAAAGTCACATAGATTGCCTTTAGAAGAAGAAGAAGGAAAACCCAAATTAAAAAGTCGTAAGACTTTTTAAGTCATAAGAGAAACCTGATTCCACATTAGTGTTAGAATATATTTACAGGTATCCATGCCAGTGAGTTCAGAATTACCAGCAAGTTTTATTTAAAGGAAGTGTTTGTTTCTGCAGGAATAGTGCCTACCTGTGTTGTTACTGTATTTGCTTTGTCCTGTTTTTCTTTGATAGGAAATTTATGATTATATGTACCAGAATGAAAATATGTAAGTGGGCAGGTTTGATATTACATGTAACCCCCACGTTGAAGTGTGCAGCTTGCAGAGTAGGAACTTGGGAAACTAGGAGGACTTCTGCCAAATTCACTCATGTGGCTTGTAAGAACGGATTTTTAAAGGGGGATTTTTTAAAATTAGAACATAAAGACTTGGTTTTCATGGTAGTTCTGACAGTCTTGGCATACTGTAGAGGCAAGGTGAAATAAGGTAATTCTGCTGTTTGTTGCAGCGACAGTCTCCCTTAGAATTAAATGCTGATTTAGTTGACAATTGATTGGATGACGAGGACAATTAGGAAAAAGGAAAAGGCAGCAGTGAGCGTTGATCAGGATTAAGTAATATTGCTATGTGAGAATGTTAGTGTTTTCCCATTTCTTTTCTTCAAATGGATTTTGTAGTAAAATTTGTCTCTTACATCCAACTCAGATAGTGTGTAGCAGTGTCAAATAACTAAGACCCTTGTCTCTACTTTCCTTTCTGAGCAGGTGATATTTTTTAGTTCCTAAATGCCTCTTTCTTGTATTTTGTACTATTGAATTTAATTTTCTATTGCTCATGTTTGTCCTGTAAGATTTCCATCCTCTCTTTAGTGAGGCTTCCCTGTTCTCTCTCTGTCACCAGCATGTACCCAGCTGTTGTGCAACTGAAATTAGTAAGGATATAAAGATGAGAGCCTTTCAAAGATCATTCAGTGAGGGAATCCTCTAGCAGACCAGTAACTACTTCGTCAACACATGTTGTCTCTTTTCGTTATGATTTGCTCTTTCTCCTCAAAGGACTTATTAACTCACCTTATAATTCAGGTACTAATCCATTACTTCCCTGTGTGACCTCAAAAACTCCCACACAACACCATGTCGAATATTTTACTGAAGTCCAGATTAAAATTATTGTATTTCCTCTTTTTAGAGTAATTAATCTTATCAAATAAGTATACTTAGCTGTATTGGCACAACTGACCCTCAGTAAATCATTTTCCATTTACTTATGTAGCTTTATTTCTTGTCTAGTTCAGAATCCATTCAACAACCTTGGTATTATACTTGGTGAGTCATTTTCTCCATTTATGAAATGGCAGTCAAAATACATGACTTTCAGATAGAAATTCATTGGCATCGCTAAAATGCTTTGTGGTCCTTAGCAGAAAATTATCTGAAATACAAAGTACTCTCACCATAGATTTCATATGCTACATTCAAAGAGATACCTCTAACAGTTGTTTTATGTCTATCATTCAAAGGGTACTTCTTTGAGTGGATGCTTTCATTTGTGAATGCTCTTTTTAACTTAAAATATTGTTTTCCTATTTGTCAAACTATATCACTTTTGTAAGCTGTCAATCAAGAATAAATAAACTCACAATATCCTTGTGTTGTATGTAAGATATCAAGCTTTGATCAAAAAACTCAAAGTATATCTTTGTATATATATGTGTATATTTATACATATATATATGTATATATAAGTATATATATATTTACGTCTCAAGAATTGTCATATGAATCACTTCAGACTTTTATCAGTCTGGTATTTGATACCTTCTGACTAAATTTTGAAAATTTGATTATTTTTAATTTTAAAACTTTCTAATTAATTAAAATATCCATTTATATATGTGTAACTAGAAAACAGCAAAGTAAATTTTATTATTCCATTATTAAAGAGATACATTTAACTAGTCTAGAGTATGCTTAGGAAAAAAGGAAATTAACACAGAAAATTTTTAGTAAATTCACATAATATTGGTTTTATGATTACCTTTTGGAAAAAAAATCAAGTCATAGCAATCATTACACTATAAGCAATTTCTTGTACTTTTCTTCTATTTCAAGAGTTGATTTGAAACCTAAATGGCATGTCTTTTCTCCCTCTGTCTATGTGCCTAAGAGAGAAAGGAAACTATTGAAAAGGAAAAAAAAATTAAAAATGAAAAAATGAACTTTTCTCTTGAACTATGCAGTGGAATCATTACATTTTTCACAATAAATTGTGTAGATTTTAAGAAAACTAACATTGAAAAGTGTTTTGCAGAAAATATTATAAAAATTCACAGAACTGAAGAAGCCCTAATTGTTTTCTAAGGTTTGAACTATCTCAAATGATTTTATAATACTTTGTATTTTTCTTGTCATTATTTCTATAATTTTATTATTTAAAATTAAATAATTTCATTATTTAAAATACAGAATATAATTGCAATTTTTTGTCAACTATCACCCAATATTTTAAATACTGAATATTAAAAGTTGAAAAAATAAAGTGTAGCTCAAGCATATTTATTTCAATAATTTAACGAAAGTCCTGAGCAGTTCCACTGAAATTTCCTGAGCTGTCACCACTCCTTCCTGGCATTAAGAGCTTATTTCAGGTTCACTGTGTCCATATCAGTGAATGTGGCTCTGAGAGTGCGTTATAGGAATGCACAGGGATTCACAGAAAATCAAAGATATCTTAAGGTCATTTTTACTATATTACCTGAATTGTTTATTCAGTTAATTCCATAAAACTTTCTTGTTTCAAAATACTATTTCTTTTAAAACACACCAACAGACATAATATTGATTGGTAAATTTTATAGCATCATGCCTTTTTTTGAAAGACACACAACATCATTTTAATGTGTGAATTTTTCCTACTTTGGTTGTCAGTGTTCTTTACGGAAGAACCAAAAATATGTATTAAGCCCTAGAAACCTGTCATAGGTTTTCAGGTGATCATGAGTGGATGGCAGTCTAAAATGATAACTGTAGTTGAAAATCCCAATATTTAAAATCCTATGTGCAGTTAGACTACAATTTTAAAGGAATATAACAGTTGTACTCTCAATTAAAAATTGTTAATATCAGTAGATGCCAGACTATAGCATTTGTCACTTTGTAACATGTCTTATTTCTCAGTTTAGGTTTGTCTAGGGAAACTTTATTGTAGAGGAATCAAATGGAGTTTTCTCAAAAAAATGCATGGATGCTGGTTGCTAACTCCTATCAGTTTGAGAAGATTCCCCTTGAGTAGCACATAACATGGAGAGTGGCTGCAAAAGTTCTGTGTACTGGTGGCCTACTCCAGGTGAGCCCCCCTACTCCAGACCTACCATCCCAAAACCACCTTTCTTAGATATTTTTTTCCTCAGTGAATTATTGCTAGGAAACTCAAAATTACTCTTTGTTAGTTGTTTAATTTTTAATAATTTTGAATGAGCTTAACCAACTTTCATTCCATGTTTCTTCTGTATGCATAAGTTCAGATTCATAAATGTTCCTGGTATTTCTCCCTTTCTCCACACAACTTCCATTGTGAATGGAGCTCTCCCATGACTGCCCTTTAAGAAATGTTATTTGTTGCTTACTCTCAGGCAGTATTTGTAAAGAAATTATTAAAATATTAATTTTTAAAGGAATTTTATTTTCAGGCATACTTCTTCTCACTTCACTTTTTTGAATTGACCTTAGTGTGCTAATGAACCTGATTCTAAAAGCAATTAATAATAAAACTGTTGTGAATAAGTACTCATTCTTGTTTCAACACTATGTTGCAAATTATTTTTGTGGGATAAATTTCATAACTAACTTTTGGCAATATTTGTTGCTCATCACCTTTTATTTCTCAGATACTAATGAATGAGATCAGTTACAAAGGAGGAAAGTTGTTATGAAATTGAAACTTGAGATTGCTTTTGACAGTTGCTGCCATAAAGTGTAAACCCAAATGGACTGTACTTCAGATGCTAAAATGCAGCAGACAAAACTATTATTTCATCCCCTGTGGGCCACTGTCTCTGTTCACTCTTACTTTTATGTCATCATGTTAGTTTGACACCTGTGATATGTTTAATAGGTTTTTCTCTGATGTTATTATTGGCTAATTATTCTACTTTTCCCTGGGGATGGCAAAAATGAGAAGTCACACTGGTTTGTTTTATGTAGCTCTACAGGGACAGTCTTAACCATAGTACTCCATGGGAGTATGTCATCTTAAATCAATGGATGGGAAGTTAGCCTTTAACATTTGGATCACTTGCTTCAGTTTGATAAATCAGGCTAGAAATTATATGTATCTTGATTAATGTATTTTGCACTTTTATTATTTAGAGAGAACTAAAACGATAGATTTATAAAACATTGTCAGTGTTCTTCATGCAACAATTTGTTTTCTAATAGAACAGTTGTCTCATGCTGATAATAGCTGCAGATTCTGTGAGATCTTGTTTCATTGAATGACCTGTTTTATATCTGACTCGTCGTATTGATCTTTAAGGCTTTCTCTTCCAAAATCATAGGCAGGAACAATTAAATTACAGCAAGTTTTACATTTCAGAAATAATCATAGGAAAAAGATAAAAAACATTACTACAAGTTGAGTTATTGGCAAGCTTGTTACTATAAATCAGCAGTAAAATGTGCATCCCCAAACAGACCAAGTGTTCTAATGAGCTCTTCAGTAATCTTAAATTTTTAATTCATTTTCACTTAGAGATCAAGGAATAACAAATACAGTTAACTTTGCATTCTGTGAGCAACAGAAAAGCTGTTCTAGATTTTTTGTGTATTTGATCTTCACTCCAAAGCCTTTCCACCTAACTCCAAACAATCCCTCATTGGCTGTAATGCTTCCTTAAAAAAAAAAAAAAAAAAAAAAAAAAAAAAAAAAAAAAAAAAAAAGAAATCTTAGGAAATATGTTTTGGTGGATCATATGTGGTGTTGCAGTGAAGAACTAACTTCAATACCATGGTTGGTTAATTCCTTCAGTTTTTCAACTCTGTCTAATAGACGGTCAGCTGCTCTCTGAGGTAGATGCAAATTATTATTTAGCTATAAATAATAAAAGCTGTTAGATATTCACCATTATTAAAAAAGGTCATTGTTTTCAAGTCTATAACTTTACTTTCTCTAAATCAAGAGTGGCTCAGAAAATAATTAGTGATTTTTCAGTAAAATTTGAAAGCATTTCACCGTGTATGTTTGCATTATCTGCAAAATAGCTGTGAAATGAAAAATTAGCTCCAGAAATATTTTGGATTAATTTCTTATTAAAGAAATATTTTAGAGAAGTTCTATCGAATAAATATTAAAAACTAAGAGCAAACATTTGGTTAACCAAAGAAATATGTTTCAATTGAAGAACCTATTCAAAAAATACAACTATAACATATATACATTTTAAAGGAATATTAATTTTCCATTAAAGAGTATTCACACATATTATCAAATCTGAATTTTCTTGCTCTTCGCGCTGGGAAAGTTCAGATGGGAAGGCATACAAGGAAGGATATAACAGTAAGACAGCCCATCAGAATTTGCCTTGTGTAGATTTTATACAGTCATAACATGTCTGAGCATTTCCATTTTGTAGGTGAGGTGGGGAACAATGATGAGAAAGCTGGGGAGATACCGTACTAGAGTTAACAGAAAATTGCACATATGGATCTTTACCACATATGCCTTTCCACATTATATGTATATATACTTATGCTGATAGTCTAGCACATATTCTAAGCAGGAATGATCCAGCTTGTAATTACACTGTCCAAAAAATTATATTTGCTATACACATGTGGAAACCTATTTCCCCAGACTGATACCACTACCACAGAAATTGCTAGAAGTAGTAGGAAGCCAAATAAAGAGCAGACAAGCAATGGTCAAAGTGTATTGCCGGATATTTAGGAAAATGTCTTTAGCGTCATTAATATTTGATTCACTTGTATGAGATCTGGATCAGAAAACTACAACGTCTTGGATAAGAGCTTGAGACACCTGCAGTTAAAGCCTGCTTCTGCCTAAACAATATAGAAGAAAATTAGGTGCATAAGTTAGGAATATGTGGTAAACTAACCTTTAGTGTCTGTTTAAGCCTTAGTGTTCCTTAGTGAAAACTATTTTGGTTTTTTTTTCTTTAGCTCTTCTAAGAAGAGCAAATCCTAAATGAACTCAGAGATAGCAAATCCACACTAATCTGTAATGATTGATCTTGATCTGTTTGGGAAGAAAGTCAAAAGTTGTGAACTTAAGAATTGAACACAGAGTAGTAACTAGGATCAAAAAACCCAACCCTGTTCTTTCTCCCTGAGCCTTCCATGCTGTTTTGGCTCTCAAAGCCTGTAACACCATATAAAATATTTCAGTACTTAAGAAAAGGAGTACAGTTGCAAGTTGGTTTGGGCAGACAACATCAATTAGAAACAGAAGAAAACAGACAATAAAAACAAACTTTCCAAGTCAAATGGTGTGTTGGTTTCTTCATGCTTATCCAGGGTTTTATTTATTATGTCCTTAGGGTAAAAGAATGTTTAATGTCCCATTTCTTTCATCCTTTATATGTATAAGAGGGAAGAGGTGCTAAAGAAGATCCTCTGTGGCCTTAAGGGAACACTAGAATCTTAAAACATCATTCTGTTGAACAGCAATAATATTCAAGTTTAAGATGTTCCAAGAACAGATTCATGGGAAAAAAAAAAAAGGGAAGAAAATACTAAATGAAATTTTTTTTGTCTCCAAATATTTGCTACTCTGAAAGGGTTTTCTAAGGTAAAATGGTGGACGGTAAAAAGACATCAGGTGGGGTACCAGAATATTTTGTACTCCTTTTTAAAATGGGCCTTTGCTATTTTTATGTCTTTGTACTACATCTTCCTCTGAAGCATCTGACAATGAAGTACAAGGGTGACAGCTTCTGTGTTTCTACGGTCATTTACAGTTTGGTCAGAGTCCCAGTGGTGTTCATAGGAGATTTGCTTCTGGCTTCTTTGAGAGAAGTGTCAATTCTAGGTTGATTCAGTGTAACATTTAAAGTCACATTTTCAAGACTTTACAGAATAAAAGTGAAATGTTTGCTGACAATTTTTGCAGGTCTTCATGATAAACAGCTACAGTAACAGAGGAGAAACCTTGAAATTCAGTGAGTAGAGAATTTTCCCTGAGCCTCCCTATGTCAGGCTTTTCTGATTTACTGGTTATAAAGATGGTGAAGAACTAGATATGGGCTTCTAATCTGAAAAATCAGGACAAAAATTATAGAATAGATGAAAAAAAAGAAAGAACTGAGAGCATGCTGGTCATAAAATTGATTTTCTGAATCTAACTCAGGTTCTGCTTTGCCGCACTAAACCCTGAGCAGCACCTCATCCTAAAAATAACTTCACTAACCTGTCCTGTAATAAATACCTTTCAGAAAATAATTTCAGATTTCTTCCTTGACAGTGATAATTAGTGCTATTTATTTTATATTTTTAATGTATATTATTTGAAGAAAGGGTTTCTCCTTGAGTTTATGCCTCTCATATTTTGCTCACTTCAGCTTCTCTCCATTTATATCCATTCCATTTAGGCACTTAATTACAGATAGAATTCAGGTGAATTGAAAGGAAACTTACCAGCATTTTGCAGGTTTACATTCATGAATTTTTCTTAAAGAAATCAAGAGCAAATTTACTGGCAAATGCGAGTTGAAAAACAGCTAAAAAAGGGTTATTTCAACAACCTCTCCCTTTATTCATGATGAGAATATCTCATGTAATTTGACAGAGAATGTCTAGGTTGCTATATACTTAAGAAAGCCAGAAGGATTGAGAAAGAAATGCTAAAGATTCTCAAAGGTCTTAAATGCTATACCCCTAAATTGCTCCCTGGGGCTGGGGGTGGGGCAGCAGGAGTGTAATCCAAATGCTTAAAATAAAAATAAAACAAAGAGGTTTTTTGTAATTCCAATACTGTATATTCATTTCACTCTCTAAAGTATATTCCATTTAAAGAAATGAAAGTTCAATACTCATGTTGTTTTTCATGCAAATCCTAGCATGAGTTCTCAGACATGCACCAGGCAAGAGAAAAAGGAGAAACTGCGACACAAGTATTGCTTGTTCTCCCCCGGCTATGTTGCCAGTACAACCATCCATCACTGAAAAGTACTCAGTCATAAATTTGAATTGAATAGGAGAAGTGACTGGACTGTCTGCTGCTTCAACTGAAACCAAAAGGCTTTTCAGTAGAGTTTGGCTTTCTTCTAATCACTAATGATATGATGCTTTCTTTAACATGCTGGCACTAGGCTAAAAATAGAGAAGAGGAAAAGGCCATTTTAAAGAGCACAAGTGACATGCCAGCTGACCTCTTGACTGCATGTATTACAGCTACAGGCAACCCAAATGGTGCCAGGTGGAGATTACACAGGGCAGAGCAACATCTGCTTCACTATCACAAGGGTAAATGATAGTTCTTCATGTTATGCCATAAACAGCCTGAGGTAAGAAAGACTGGTAGAGTTCCTGTCACAAATTAAACTCTTGCCAGCAGGTAGGATTCCACTCCATCTGTCCATGTAAGTAGCTCAAACAGAACAGAAGCTACATAAAATATTATCCAGAGAGATAAAAGGCAAATAATGCAATTTATTTATGGGATGGAGCCAGAAATGAAAGCAAAACTAAATAGAAAGAGAAGATGTTTTTCCCTATGATGAATGGAAAGTGCTGTGCTGTTATATAATCTGTTTTCAGAAGTAGTGGCTAGAATTTCTGAAGTGCTTTTTCTTTTTTTTTCCTTTTTCTTTTTATTGCAGCGTGTTTTGCACACAGACAAGCCACAGAGGCAGAAAGCATGTATCTTGGACAAACACATCTCATAGCTCCCAAAACTATATTCCAAATATTTATTTGGTCACTTCTTTTTTTTCTTTTTTTCCTACTTGAAGGGGTTAATAAGACCAAGATCAATAATTGTGGTTATTTAGACCAATGACAACTGTGAGGAAAACAGTGTGAAATAATTAATACTAAATGCCTCCTTAATGCTTAAAAAAATGCCTAAGAAATAACTGTAAGTCCCAAGGTGCACTTATATTTTGAATAGCAATCATGATTGTGTCCAATGGTCTAAACAGTCCTTTACTTGCTAGATATTTTCTTTTTTGATACACAGATGAGTTTATTGAATTGTTCTCACCTATTTGGAGAAAATAGATAAGTTTAAATTTCTCAATGAAAATGCAGGATGCGCACAGAACAAATACATTGGGTGGGATAGAACTAAGTTATGCAGTGAAAATTTCTTTCAGTTTCTAGACACTGAATATGCTCAATTGTAACATCATTTCCATTTCTGTGAATGACCAGTTGTGATATGTATACAATATAAGGAAAACACACATTTTTATATCTAGGGAAAATGTATATTGAATATTCCATATGTGTTATTTTACTGCAAAACACGCAAGAAGAGGACATAGGATATATTCTAACAAGAAAGTTTTTAACATAAAAACGTGACCTACTTACCAGATTTGAGGAATTATAAATAATTTGAAACCGCAACAGTATTTTTAGTGAGTAAAAATTATCAAGTGTTTTGTAAGTGTGTGGTATATTTTGGAAGTGTCTTAAGCTGTCATTTTCTTAAGCTTCACTCAAAGCAGAAAGAGCCCTGAACAGCAATTAGTAGAAGTCAACTTTTAAGATATCTATCCTAAGAGTGTGAATCAATCCTAATGGGACCTTCAATATCCCATTAGGATATACTCATAGTTATACACTATCCCAATAGTTATGTCTAAATAGTTCCAAAAAAATTTTACCTTTACTGAAATATTTTTAGAATCAGACAGTAAGTATCTGAATCTGTTAAAACATTTTGGAAAATATTTCCTTTTACTTTTCAAAATAATAAAATGTGTTGTATGTTAGGGACCGAGTCCGGAGAGCTGGCCGGGTAAACGACACGTACACCGATATGATTTGAGCATTGTTCTCCCTTTATTGTTCAACTATGCCAACTTATATCTACTTTTGCAAAGATTCACGCCCTATTCCCATGAGACAGCCTCTAATCAGCGGGGGAGCCAACCAGTGTATAACTTTGCCAAGGACTCTCAGGGCTGCCTGCAGCCAGGTGCTTTCCAGGCCTGCCTGCAGCCAGGGGCCTGTTCAGGGGCTTTTCCTCAGCAACCCTGGGTTGTCCAATCTTTCCAGGGGTATCATATGCCCCTGTTCCATAAGGAATCCCTCTACTGTTGTAGACTTGTGAATCTTGTGGTTTCTAAGAACATTTCTTAAAAGTCTGATTCTGAAATATATAGCTTGTTAGTTTATTTGGTTAAGATTGTATTAAATACACTTCCAGAGATATCTTAAAGCATTGTTTTTGAAAAATGGACACCGTGTTGCCATATATTTTTAAATGGCTTTCTGAAACAATAAATTGCATTAGTTTTTAAGGTCATCCTGTGCTCCTTTTAAAACATTTGAAAACCTGACCTAAGTATTCTTTATGTGCTTTTAAGCTAACTGTGAATTAAGACAGTGTATTTCTTGTTTCCTGAATGAGAACAAGGAGCAGATATTCTAATTCCTCAAAGAATACCTCTCTGTGTGAATGGCTTTTTATTAGAACAAGCCAAGCTGGACGTCACAATCTAACACCAGATATATATAAAATTATCATTGTGGTCAATATTGTTGAGGTTAAAATATCAAAAATATTGAAGTATTTATGCATGGAGTCATTATAACTAAAAGAAGATTTTAGTGGAAAATTTGCATAGGAATGGTTCTACTCAAGTAAAAGAGGAGTCCAATGCAACTGAAGGTACAAAAAATTAATGAAAAAACACAGAATTAGGGTTTGATTTTCTTTTGGTAGAAAGGCCACAAGTCAGGAGCTATTAAGGTAGAACTAAACATAAGATGAGTCAGTTGTTTTTTGGAATATATTAGAAAAGAAAATAAAACATGATACTCACTACACTTTCTGTATTCTAACCTACTAGAATACACAGTGCTATAAATTAAAAGTAAATATAAAAGTAAATATAGGACTAATTTTTTCTTGGAGCCATTAATTATATTGCCTTTAGTGTGAACAGTCAATGAACAAGAAACTTTCATTACTGCTGCCATAGCAGACTGCTATTGATCCATCACTGCCTTCATAATGCAAAAATAATTGTTATTGTAGGAGATATGCTAACACCTCAGATGATGAATGACAGTCATATTTTAAAGGTATCAAAGAGAATATCTGCAGTTATTGCTAGGTTATTGGCCCTAAAGAACAGTAGGAAGAGGAAGAGAGGGAAGAGCTTAATAAGAGAACTTTAGAGATAATTTTGAAGTGTTGAATGTATCTATACAAAAGGAAGAAGAGAAACTCAAGTAAATTTTTCAAAATTAAATTACCAGACCAAAGAAGAAAAAAGCAACTAATGAGCTCAAAATTACTTTGGAATATGACAGTTTAAAAAAAGCCTAGCCAGGCACATTAAGGTAGTAGGTGGAGACCTTGAGATATTCACTGACTTCAGAAGTAGTACAGTTTGCTACTTTTGTATTTTTAAATTTGGTGAATGTTAGTCAGGTGTTAAAATAGAGAAAATAGAGTTTCCTGATGATAAAAACTCATCCAAACATGGTGAGAGTGGCCTAGAAATTTTTCTTCTAGCATTTTTTCAAATAGGAGTAGGTATAGGTCACTGAGGATCTGAGAAACAGAAGAGCATTTCACTAATGACCACAGAGCTGTTAGACAGTGCTTATGTTGCTCAGCAGAATACAGATTCCGGTTCTGTCTCTGGAGACAGTAAATAAGGATCTTTGCTGGTTAAGGTGTTGAGGAACACATTCAGTGTGGGTAGCTCTGGGTGCAGCTGCAGTGGAGCTGCAGGTTGAGCTCTGTGTGGCAGGAACCTGAAGCAAGAGGCCCTGAACTGCTGACCCTTTGCTTAGCAAAGGCCCCTGGGACCTGCATCCGGGGGACCGACACTCAAGAGACACAGCAGGAGCTGAAGGCTCCAGACTTTCCCGTGCTTAGACTGAGAGGTTATTAAGATACAGGGATGTCCTTTGTTCAGGCTCCCTCCTTGGAGCCACCGAGCTCAAGCTGGTATTTTGTTACGTATATATTAAACAATTTGAAGGATCTTAATGTCTGAGACTCTGCTGTGGGAAGTCTGGGGTTACATTGGTAAGGAAACTCTGCCTGACAGTGTGAGCGGTGTGTGTAGGGAGTCAAGTGGGGCACCCATCAGGTCACTGGAGCCACCAGAGGCAAAGGGGCCTCAGTCCTAGTTCAGGCACTGGTGACTCTTGGATGGTCGGACAGGGAAGTTTCCTGAACAAAGGTAGGTTTTGAGGTCTGTCCTTCCTATGGAATAACCCTGCATGATTTGGTTAAGATATGCAGCTCCTACACGGGAGTGAAGCTAGAGAACATCCAGCATTGAAAGACATCTATTTTCAACCTTGTC
The DNA here is from genome assembly GCF_017639235.1 of Corvus kubaryi. Classification (NCBI taxonomy): domain Eukaryota; kingdom Metazoa; phylum Chordata; class Aves; order Passeriformes; family Corvidae; genus Corvus; species Corvus kubaryi. Next base: position 7,515,728 of record NW_024581096.1, read on the forward strand.
AATTTTCAACAATTTTTGCCCTTTTCCTTTGCACTTTCTTCGTGTACAAGTTGCATTGTTCCCTCTGGTCTGGTGACTTCATATGATGATTTGCCACAGGGATTTAACTATTCCTATCAATACAGTGAGGTTTCTGCCTGTCAAAAGCACACCTGCTCTCAGTGTGCTGTAGTATGCCATACATATTCTGTATGACACTTTGAAGACCTCAGTCTCCATGCCTCTTCAATACACTATGATAAACAGTAAATTTCTTTCATAAGACACACACTGAAAGAGAGGGAACATTGCTGTTACTGAGAGCAAAAATTTTATCAATCAGTAAGTTTTATCTATCATTAGTTTTAGGAGGAACTAAATCAAATGCATATTCATCTGAGAAAAAAATTTTGAGGAAATAAAATCTATAGAGCAACCTGTAAGTTGATGAACAATATAGTTTCTTTAAATGCATTTTTTTAAAATATTACTAATTACATATGCCTACCTAGGTATATGCTGTGCTGAAATGATTAATTTTAAATTCCCTGAATATTTCTTCACAATAATTTACATTTCAGAAGTAATAGGGCTCTGCAGCTGTAGGTAGGTGGCTGCCAGCAGGGAACCATGCCTCTGCTTTCCATACATGCAGGTCTCCAGGCAGCCCCCAGGCAGCTTGTCTAGGTTGGTCCCCCTGTGGCCTGAAGTCTGCTCCCTCAGCACTCGCTCAGCACTCTTGGACTCTGCATTCACATTCGCTGTCCATTTGAACAGCAAATCTTGTTGTAAGGATGGCCTTGGGGCTATTCTCAGAGGACAGTCTAGACATACATTATCGTGTACAGTCCATCTCTTTTGTATACAAGAGAGAAAGAGTTCAGTGAAGCTTTTTCCTAATCACCACGTAGCATACTGCCAGGCACAAAGCAGGATAAGAATGGCATTATTATTCTATATAGGAACTAGGAACATGCAGTGATTACTCCTTTATCTCCACTATCTCACTTGCTGTTGTACCATTCATGTACTCGGTTGCTCCTGTTCACTCAAGATGCAACTTGTTTGAAAATTCAGAATTGCTTTTGCTTTTTTGTTAACTGCAGTGTTTATTAGAAAATAATGTTAATTTTCTTCATCCAAAACTATTTGTAAACAGCAAGTGCTCTATACTTACTCTATGGAGAAAAATAATACTAAGAACCAGACCTCTTATGATTGTAAAGGTCAACAAAGTGTTGTTTCTAGGACATTAGTAATTCTCAGCCACATCTGGGGGTAAAAAGGGTAAAAATATTTTGTCTGTCTCTCTAGTCCACTTGTAGGTGTTTATGCTAACAGATAAAGAGGCTGCCACATACTTCTGCTGATTTGTGGCAGAGTTGCAGTGCTTTATAAAGGAATTGCCATGTTTGGTGAGAGATGTCTACATTTTCAAGGGACAGAAAGAGTTGTCTGAAGTGAGTTTTCATGTTGTCTAAGTATTAGAAAGAATTTTGTGAGGAAAGATTTTCTTGTCCTTGAGGTAAAAAAAAAAAAATAGTATAAAACTAAGTCATTGTCACTAACATGGAAAAGACAGTCATATATTATCAGAATATTAACTGAAACATTGGAAGCATAACAATTCTGGTTATGAAGAACTTTGAGTTAAAGGATATAAATTTTAAAGCTAGAAATTCTATGCTTGTTTAGTTTTGTCAAAAAACCTGTAGACAACTCCCCATGCTTCATTCATCACTACTTGGTACACAAGTGGCCAAGAAAGACAACAGTATCATACCGGGGATGCATTAGGCCAGCAGGTCTAGGGCGGGTGATTCTGCCCCTCAACTCGGTCCTGGTGACACCTCACCTGAAGCACTGTGTCCAGTTCTGGGCTTCTCAGTGAAAGAGGGAGAAATCAAGCTTCTGAAGTGAGTACAATAGAGGGCTATGAAGTTGTTTAGGGAACTGGAGCACCTTATTCATCCTAAATACTTGTTCTGGGAGTGTGTGCAAACATTTGAGTTGTGATGCTATCAGGAAGCTTTACACTTAAATTCTGAGAAGATTCCTGAAACAGGCACCCACCAACGTATTTTCTGTGTTCTCAAAGTCAGTCCAGAAATTTATGTAGAATGAGTTTACTGGATTGATCAGAAAGGTGGAGAGAGCTTCTATTTTCTCCCAATGCACTCCTTCAGGTCCTTCCTCTTCCATTGGCTGTTTGCATTTGGAATTTGAAGTCAGTTACTGTCCTTGCCTCCTCAAAACTGAGTTACAAGATATTTTCAGTTGGGTTCTGTGTTCTGAAAATATGCCCGCTCTGATATACGTTCTCAGACAGACCTGTTAATCTCTCCCAGGTCAGATGTTTTACTTTACAGAAAATCCTCAACTATTTAGTTCCTTTTTCTGGTTTTCCTGTATATGTGATAGGCGCCTAGAACAGATTTCATTCGTTAGACTTTGATTCATCAGGGTTTGAACATGGGCTTACTACAAACTGTGATTTATATTGAGAAAAAAAGTAAATTATAAAAAAAGATGAAAATAGAAGAAACAGATATCTACTACTATTATTTATTATTATTATTATCTAATAATATATAATGCTAATATTACTACTAATAGTATTCAAGGTATTATAGTGCAGGTAAGGTACTGCCTTGGAAAATTCAAAGGTGTATTTTATAGGGCTATGAATCCGCATAAACTTCTGTAACATAGGGAAATATAAACCTCTTAGGAGAATGAAAACCCCTGAAAGTGTCTCTCTTAGTGACTGAAAAATGAACTTGAGCTTTAAAGCTCTAACTTGGTCACTGCAGATAATAAATTGAGGTGTGATAAACGTGGGTTTTGGTGCAAATTCTTTTTTACTTTGCAGATGTTGTTTATGAAATGTATTGCAATATAATGTTATTTCTGCAAGGTATTATTTACAGACCTAGTTGCAACTTGGTTATAGCACACTCTTAAAAGCTTTAAGTTGTAAGGTGTTCTGATGCAAGCTTAGGCAGTGTCTGCATTTAAATTAAGCTGGAATCACCTCTTTAGATTAATATTTAAATAAAAGTAATTTATTTATATTTCTCATTACTGCACTGATCCTCTAGTGTGTTTCACTGAAAGCAGATCTGTACCAAACAACATCAAATGAAATTAAGGTCTATTATGTCAGTGATCATCTTAATATATGAAAGTTAGATTTTTATTATGTTTGAGAAAGGAAAAATTACATTAATTTCTAATTCTGCAGCAAAATCTTGCACAAATTGTTTTTTACTCCTGTTTACCTAAATGAAATATGCATAGGGCTCTGCCATTTGGTTGTTAGATGGTAATTGCCCACTTTTGGTCCAACTTGATTTCACTGTTCTTGTAGTCATATCATGAACCTTCTAGTGCTCAAGTTTCCCAGGCTGAACCAAAGGACATAACATGACATTAATATTTTTTATTTTGAATAGACAAAAAATATTTCTTAAATTAAGGGATCACTTTCAGTCCTGGGGGAGTTTCTTTTTGAAACTCATATGAGAAGGAGAAAAAAATGTTAATTGAATCTTCTCATTTACAGCTTCCATCTGTTTTTTGTTCCAGCTGCATCTGCTTAGATACTTGAGAAGCAGGTCAAACTAACACTTAATGGGTCTCAACTGATTATTGTAGTAATTTAATAAAATTGCTACAAGTAGAAAGTGGAATGGGAAAGAGTGCTTACATTTTTATATTAAACAGAGAAAGTTTAAAGAAATTTTCTTGGCTTTAAAGGTTATCAAAATCAGTTGTGGAAAAAATGCATAATTCCCTTCCATAACGAATTTAGTCTCCTTTTTTTTTTTGAGCTTTGTAGACCTTTGTCGTTTGTTTTCAAATAGTAGTTCTTATTGAGAAGTTGCTATTTTGCCTACATTTTTCAGCAAGTACTATGCTTAAGATTTTTTTTTTCTTCTGAATCTAAATTTTCAGTCTAGTATTTTGTCTTTTCTTTGTCTTTTTAAATTCTGTATGTTTAAATATTTTTATATTTTATATGCACTCTTGCAGTCTGCATGGTGTGTCTGAAGATATATGATATGATAAGATATTTTTAATGGTATTTAACTTCTACCTTTGGAAAACTAACCCCTTCACTTCAAGGATTTAATGTTGTAATTGCAGTAGTTTAATGATGTAAGTGGAGCATATTGTTTAGACATGTAAAGGATATTTCTTTCCTTCTAAATATTCCTCTTTTTAAAAAATGTTTTTCTCTTATGAAGGTAAATTTCAGGTTTGTATCACCTGCTTCATATTGCTTGAAAAAAATTATAGTTTCCTAAGGAAGAAAGATTTACTTTTTCACTGGTAAGTTTTATATTTTTCAACTTAGTCCATCTAACAGTTTGTTTCATTGATTATTTCTTTAGCAGATTTTGAGAGACAAACACCAGTAGAAGTTAATTCATTCCACCTCTGGACCCCATTCACAGAATCAAATATTTACGTACATATATGTAATTATAATTAATATACCAGCTAAGTCAGTCTGAGCATATTAACACTTTGCTATCCTGTGAGGACTTGTCCAATGTGAAAAGAATATTTGTGAATGTGCTGAAGATCTGCTACCTATTTCTTACTCACAATGATATGTACTGATTAAATGTTTGCAACTCAATGGAAGGAATTTTGCTCCACAAAACAGTGGGCCACTCTTACAGAGCATCCTGTGTGAGTAAGAGGAGAAAATGTGGCAGAGGCCATGAAGAAGTCAACAAAGGCTTTGGTGAGGTAAATACTACCGGGTGCACATGTAGTAAAAAATAATGATGGCTGTTCTGAGCACCTTTATCAAAATAGGCACATAGGTGGGTGTTACAGTGGGGATTCTGTAACATGGTGTATCAAACAAGGAGGCCCGCGGAAAAGAAATATATATGGACCGATTCTTGATTGATGTTTCAGAGATGTTTATTTCTCCAGCCGCATGGCCGGGGCTCTGCCGAGGAACTGCTGCAATCACGGGACCCGAGGGTCCTTGCGCAGGGGAACACCAAACATCCAATGGGGAACGAGGCTGAGCAGGGGCAGGGAAACCCCGTGTCTCCCCCCCAGGGCGTCTCTCCCAGGGCTACATGGCGGGGGGGGGAGGGACCCTGACATTTCACCCGTTTATTTTTAACAAAAAGAGATTTAAAACTTAACATTGAAAACAACTGGATAAACATAACAAGAACAGTTTCAAAACAAAACAAGCCACCCTCCTGAGTCTTTAAATGTCCAAACAGATTCTGTGGAACATCTTAAGACTGACAGAAGGGAGACAGGACTCTCTGGGCATGCTTTGTGGGGAAACTGAGGCAGGAGAGGGTTTAATTTCTTCCCTCCCCCTTTTCATCGCCCCCTCGGCATCGGAGAGGAGTTGTAGGGAAAGGGAATTGTATAGGGAATCCATGGGGTGAAAAACGGATTAGGAATAAACTGGGGATGGGTTAAACTTCAGGAAAGGGTTCATATTGGGTATAGGGTAAAAGGGGAAAGTAGGCTGTGGGTAGGGAAATTGCTGGAATGGATATTGTTTATAATTTTGTGCAGAATGGCTGCCTTTGACTGGAATAACCCCAGGCCCAGTAACATTTGCTGCTTGTAAACCCTTCTTTCCTTGCACTATATCAAATTGTACAGCTTCCCCATCTCCTATACCTCACAGGTAATTTTTAGGGTTATTCCTTTTAATGGCAGTTCTATGGATGAATAAATCTTCTCTTGTATCATCTCATGTTTTAAATCCATAGTTGCTTTTGACATTGTACCATTTCACAGTTCCTGTGATTTTCATTGCTACAACTTCTCCTATCACGTGCTTGCGTGTTTGTCGTGGCTGCTTGTCCCACGTGGCGGCTGCCTTGCCGACTCCAATGTCTTGGCCAGGGCCTCGCATTGCGGCTGCTGCGCACCCTCCGAGCGGCGCTGCTCTGGCACGTGTCTGGGCTCTGCACGGCCCCGCGTCGCCATCGCCGCCGGCCCTGCACCCTCTGGGCGGTTCCGCTCCGCCAACTCCACGCTGCTTTGAGAGCAGCCCCGTTTTGGCTCGGTGCTGCGCTGTGCGGCTTCTCGTGACACTGTGGAAACCACTGCTTCTCACTCTACAGGGCTCTCCAAGCACTGTGCTCAGAGTGGGCTTCCATGCCGACCCCCGGTTCCTGGCTGCTCGTGGGGGCCGCCTCTCTGCTGCATGTGGCCCACGGCACCCGCGGCGCCTGCGGCGTCGCTCCCTCACTTGAGGTTGAGCAGCCGGGGACCCTGAGACAGGGATGGGGTCCGTGATAAGATACGCACTCCTGAGGGAGCCGGGCGCATCCAGCACAGGCACCTCTGCTGGCACGGCTGCAGTCACACGCTCCTGGGATGGCTGCTGCATGGTCTCCATGGGATTACAGCCATCCTCTGCTCTAGGGGTAATGGGACCGTACAAATGCTCCTGAAGAGCTTCAGTGATTACAAGGCATCCACAGAGAGGTTCTATCACTAATGCATGTTCTGTTTGATCCTTCATCTCACACAAGATCTCGGACCAAAAACACTCGAGACTAGTTCCAGGAGGATTAATATCAAAAAGTAAGTCTCAAGAAATATAAAAGAAATTTTTGAAAAGCCAGTTAAAAAATGTTCTAGATCTCCCGGGACAAATACTTTCTTGTTTTGTTGTTCAAAGATTCCTTTAACTTCTAGATATATTTCTTTCTGTGGTTCAGAGAGCCACATTTCCCACGATTCTTCCATAGTCCAGAGAGAATATCCGAACCAAGCTGAGAGGACAGAGATCTAGAGATCTAGAGTGGTTTTTACTCATGCTGTCCTTAGGGATTGGGGATCGTTCTGCTTGCAATTCTCCACCATTTATTACAGTGGGGATTCTGTAACACGATGTATCAAACAAGGAGGCCTGCGGAGAAGAAATACATATGGACCGATTCTTGATAGATGTTTCAGAGATGTTTATTTCTCCAGCCGCATGGCCGGGACTCTGCCGAGGAACTGCTGCAATCATGGGACCCGAGGGTCCTTGCCCGCGCAGGGGAACACAAAACATCCAATGGGAACGAGGCTGAGCAGGGGCAGGGAAACCCCATGTCTCCCCCCCAGGGCCCCTCTCCCAGGGCCACATGGCAGGGGGGGAGGGACCCCGACAACAGGTGGGCAAAGGTGGAAGCGTGTACATGTCTTAACAGACTGGTGAAGGTGGACAGGAATATCCTTCACCTGGTGGGGCTCAGAGGTGTAGACCACAAAGAATCTAGACATGGAACTAAGCTAAAAAAAATCAGTAAAAATAGTCCCTTTAACAGATTTTCTGTGAAACATTGGTAATATAAAAAAAAGTGGTGGTGAAATCTTAAAGATCAAGGTTGGTGTGAAGATTAGAGAGCAGGCTGGTGATGCAGAGTTGACAGAATGGCAAATGAGGATGCTTTTCTTGTGCTGAATTCGTAGACATTTAGCTGAATGGTTTGGAAGTCACAGGGTCTGCCTAAGACAGAACAAGAGGAAGGTTGTCAAATCATTAAAAATAGCAAATGAGATGAGTGTTGAGTACCACTGGAACTGGAGTAGAATCTAAGGTTTGTATGGTATAGATAAGGTGAGTAAGGAGGAACACACAGGAAGACCTAAGTGCCAAGGAATTAATGTATAAAAATTCTGTTCCTTTTCCTCCTATCTTTTTATTTAAAACCAAATTCTCTAGCTTCACCTGGCAGTAATAATTATCCTCTATGTTTATTCCTGTTCCGAGAACTCATCCTTTACTTAACTGTACCTAAGCATTCCTAAATACTCTGGTTTACACAGATACTTTTCTAAACAAATACATTTCTAAATTTCTTTGCATGAGTATAAAGTTTAGTTCATAGTATATAATTGGTTAGAATGTAAAACACATACATGAAATCCATAGAAAAGAATTTGAGGCTGATTCAATATAAAGGGTCAGAATGATGAATGGAGGTTCAATGAAACCAGGCTTCATGGGGCTGGGAGGGGAAAGATTTTGAAAAGATTTGGGGGTTTTGCTTCAGAAAAGTTTTGAAATCATAAAACAGTGCAAACCCCCAAACTTAAATGAGGATATACTCTGGTCACAGCTCAAATTATGTGTGTTTTAAACATTATTTACATAAATCAAAATAGAATTTCTTCTGAATATCGGCCCTCTGTGGAAGTGAAACTATGACATTCTTTGAATGTTTCTGTGTTTTCTGACACTGAGCAGACTACTTTCCCGCACAGAAAGTGAGTCAGAAATGCAAGCTAGACAGAAAGTACATGAGGTCACACTAAAAGGAGGGTATCTGGGAAGGGAAGAAAACAAAAGAAAAAAACAAAACCAGAAAACCCCACCCCACCACAAAACCCACAACAAAACTAAGAGTAGAACAAGAAGCCAGGGTTTATTCTTTCTGATTACTAACAATTCCCTTCTTTGCCATGGCTCCATTTTGTTTAGATTCCCATGAAGAGGAATACTGCAGAAGGCCTGTCTTTTTTCATATAAGATACTTTGCTCCTGTTCATTGAACCATACTTTTGTCTGACTGATGGAGAAGTAACAAAAGGCTCACAAGGTTTAGAAGCAGCACTCCTGATAGTATTTGTGTTAAGAACACTCTTAGAAGCCTTCATGCTTCTTCTCACTAGGTACCTCAATACTGAATGCAGAGAAGTACCTCTTACTTCAACTGCCCCTTATAGTTTTTGTCCTTTTTGGAACACTTTTATCAAAAGGTGCCACAGAAGATGGAAGAACTAGAGGGTTCAATTAAGTCCTAGTGGAATTCTTAGGTTCAGAGAGTCATGCCCATAATTAATTTGATGTCTCTTTTACATATCAAGTACTAATCAATATGTACACAGAATAGAATTTGCAAAGATAATTTTTTAGACTGTAAAAAACGTGCTACCAATGAAACGCTCTACTAATATCTAGCAGAGACCTTGAAATAATTTTCTCGTTATTTTTAAATGTTATTATTTGTTCACAAGCCCACTTTCAAGTGGTCTTTAATATTTGAAAAAGCGAAATGCATCTTTTAGATATCTATTGTTCATGATAACAATAATCAGAGCTATCAACATTTTGAACTGATACAGTGTTGTTTTTTAACCTCAGCCAGCCACTCGCTTGCTCCCCCACCAGGGGGATCAGGCAGAGAATTGGAAGGGTAAAAGCTATGAAAATCATCGGTTGAGATAAAGGCAGTTTAATAGGGAAAGCAAAAGTTGCATACACAAGTAAAGCAAATAAAAGAATTAAGTCACCACTTCCCATGGGCAGGCAGAGTTCAGCCATCTCCAGGAGAGCAGGGCCCCATCACACTGAGAGTGACTTGAGATGACAAACTCCAACACTTCAAGTGTCCCCGCCTTCTTCTCCCCAGTTTGTTCACTGATCATGATGCCATATGGTCTGGAATATCCCTCTGGTCAATTGGGGTCAGATGTCTCAGCTGTGTTTCCTCCTAGAAAAGGCCTTGCCTCTGTGTAAGCCCTGCTCAGCAGTAAAAACAATTGCTGTATTATCAACACTGTGCTCAGCCCTATACCAGCCACTGTGAAAGAAATTAACTCTACCCCAGCTGAAACCAGCACATACAGTTAGCTTCCTACCAAGGATCAGTCTTTCACACCTTCAAAGCAAATAAAGATTGTGATTATTATCATGATTTTCTGCCATGGGCAGAAATTGTTCATAATGGCTTTTATAATCAGGATATATCCAGTAGAGTTTTGACATCCAATTGAAAGAAAAGGCAACCAGCTGTTCTAGAACTGACATTGCACAATCAGTGCAGATTATATTTATATTTATTTATGCATTATATATTTATACATGTGTTTATTAAGAAATATGGCTGATTTCCTTCTCAGACTTCCATGTACATGTACCAGAACAACATGGAAAAGATATTTGCATAACAGTAGCTGTGAGGAATCAAATTGGTCTTTACTTTCCTGTTGCTCCTTTTTATTTGTTGGATTTATTACGTTTAGGGGCATGATCTTTCATTTTGATGGTTATAATGGCACATCAAGAAATTTTAATTAGTAGCAGAATTTCAACACAGCTTTTATGTAAAAACTAAGATTTATATACATCTGAAATAATCATGAAGGGCTTTAATATTCACTTTTTCTTTTAGCTGCAAAAGGTACAAACTATCAGAACCACTTTTCTGTTTCACTTGTATCTCACCTAGGGTGAGTAAGAGGGAAGAGTTATTCTCCTTCACTGTCCAAATCAGGAATGAGACTTCTGATAATGTTATGAGAGAACTCTGGGTTTCCTCCCTCCTTCTTGGCACTTAGTCTTGTTCCCACTTCAGCCTTTTTTGTTTGTTTGTTTTTATTTCCTCACTCTAGTATCCCTCCCTCTCTTTCCTAACAGTTGTATTTCAAACCAGGTGGTAGGAATTTTTTAAAAGCATGCACTAACTTTGGCTGGCCCTCTCCAACCCACTCTCTTCTCGGGATATTATATTTCTACTGTTTTTGTTAATCACTGTTATAACACTTCACTCTGCTAGGTATTTGAAAACTGTTAAAATAAAAAAGCCAGAGGTCTTACCTCTCCTTATGTCATTTGTCTGTGCCCATCTGCTTTATTTTCCTTGGTTCCTCAAATGGTCTCATGCAAGGTCTGCAGAGGCATCAGATGGGAGAGCAGAAGAAAATACAAGTACTGAGAATCTTTGAAGGTACAAGTGCTGTCCAGAAATATTGAGGTAAAAAAGAGATTGAAAAAACCTGAGAAATTTCTTGATCCTTATGATGCAGAGCAGAAATTAACAGTTTATCTTCACTTGCTTCCTGAATGGGAATTTGGGGTTTAATTCTGGGAATTCTTTTCTGTTACCCTTTTACTGAAAATATAGCAGGAGTTTAAAGACAGGACTTTCTTGAATAATTTATAATTTTATTTTCATTATCATTCTTTGCATTCATTTATAATATGTGGCTGTAATTTTATCTTCAAATAGATCTGATAAAAATGTGTAAAGGAAGGAATCGTTTGTAGAGAGATGGTCTTGAAACAAGCCCCAAATAAACAAATCCTGAAAACATGATTTGGATCCTGTTCCAAATATCATATTTGGTAGCTTGCCTCAGTATGTCACCCTGCATATCGTGCTTATTCCCCTCCAGTGATATAACAGGAAAAAGCTGCCAACAGGATGAGAACATATTTCTGTAATTTGCAGGGCAGTTCAGGCCACAGAAAAATTGCTCTGAAGTTTGCTCTTCAATGGAGGCACTAGTCAGCCAAATATTTTTACACACGCTGAACATTATAGGTGTCCTTAAGCTTATTCAGTGAAGTACTTACAGACTGACTGACAATGGAGCATGTTTGTCTTCTTTAATGTGAAGCATCAGTTCAGTTGGGCTGTGGTCCTATTCTCTCATTGCTGGGATTTTTAGGAGAGGAGGAGTTAAAAAAAAGCCCAAACAACTTTAACTGGCCTGAATTACACTCTGATTCTGAAATCATGGAATCATAGAATACCCCAAGCTGAAAGGGACCCACAAGGATCTTCCAAGTCTGACTCCTGGCCTGGCACTGGACAACCCAAAGAAGCATACCATGTGCCTGAGGGAATCGTCCAAATGTTTCTTGAACTCAGACAGGCCTGATACCATGGTTGCTTCCCTGGGGAGCTGTTGCAGTGCCCATCCACCCTCTGTGTGAAGAACCTTTTCCTAATGTTCAAACTAAATCTCCCCTGATTCAGCTTCAGGACATTCTCTTGGGTCCTGTCACTGGTCACACAGAGAAGAGATCAGTGCCTGCCCCTCTGCTTTCACCCATGAGGAAGCTTTAGACCGTGATGAAGTTTTCCCTCAGTTTCCTTCTCTCCAGGCAGAACAGACCAAGTGACCTCAGCCACTCCTGGCTGCCACAGTACTGCTGACTCTATTCAATTTGCCATCATCCAGATCTCCCAGGTCACTTTCCGTGGAGCTGCTCTCCATCTTCTTGTTCATGAGTCTGTATGTACATTTCCCATATAAGAGTGTATGGATGTGTTTGAAAAGTAATTAATGCGACAAATGATTTAGAGAAAAATCAGTTCATATTATTAAGAGTGGTGAAAATTTTTAGAGCAATTCCACTTCCAAAAGTCCTTGGTTAGATGATAGGAATAACAGTCCATATTTTATGATCTAAGTCTGTTGATAAGTGGAAGGATTTTTAAAATCACTGCTAGTTCTAAGTAGCTTTCATGCTATACTCAGCTATTCATAAGGTGTTTGAACCATATGTGTGTGCATTACTATTGTTAAATTTTAAAACATAAAAAGAATTAATCATGTTAGTTTTCCTCAAATTCCTTTTAATTTGTCTGGCATTTTTTGAGCATCCTGTGTCTTTGAATGTCAAATACCTGCACCTGGTAAGCCAAATGTAGTGATGTGCTGTACTGTTACTGCTTTCCAAAATCAAATGAACTTTGTTTTGAAACCTCCCTGCCACACAATCCTTTCATTTATCTTGGAATAAAATCATATTATTTTATTTCTGTCATATGTTCTTACTAATGCTATTATAGCCTGACTCAATGGTTGCAAGCGAAGCAGAGATAGATTGCATTAGGACCCTAAGCCATTACTGTATGCACTCCCCCAGCACACAGTCCTGCTGAGTGAGCTTGCCATTTTGTGGGACTTAGCTTCTGCTGACAAAGACCTAATGCCCTTAACACTGCAGAAGTCCTTCCTTACTCTTTGGCTGTGGGTGGGCCTCCCCGTGCTACAAGAAGGAGGTCTATTAGGTGTGGTCAGAAGATTTTGCCTCTTTGATTTTTATTTTGGCATGATGCACTAACAATCTGTCTGTACTGCCTGGAATTTGACATTATTTGAAGAAGAATTGAGCACTGTTTGAGGAAACAGGCTTTGCTGCCAGTTGCTCAGCTTTGCAGTTCTAAAGGAAGATCTTCCTACACCTTCCCTATCAACATAAACAAGCAGAAATAAAACTAAATTCCTTGAAACACAAAGTGAGGCAAGTCTGGAATGCTACCAAGGTTCTTTGATGGTTCTTCGGCTATACAAATATCACAAGTCAAGCAGGTGAGGCAGAAGGCTGGCTTATCTGAACAGGAATCTTCTCTTGGAAATAAGGCAAAAAAGGAAAATGTATGTCCAGTGGGAGCAAGGTCAGGTGACATGAGAAGAACACAGAGATGCTGCTTGTCATTGTAGGGAGGAAATTTGTGCGGCCAAAGCTGAACTGGAATTTAAGCTGGCCAGAAATGTGGGAGACAATAAAAAGACTTTTTTTCAAATATATTAATGGCAAAAGGCAGTGTAAAAATAGCATCAGCTCATTACAGGATAAGGGTGGTCTCCTGAAAAACAGGGACATGGGCAGTGAGGTGTTTAACACATTCTTTGCCTCTGTCTTCAACATGAATGATGGAACAAAGGGATCTCAATGCCCTCAGCTGGAGGACCATGACTGTACAAAAAATTATCAACTCCCATCAACTGAAACTGTGCAGTATCAACTGCTGCAGCTGGATCCCTAAAAATCTATGGGCCCTGATGGGATTCATCCCAGGATCCTCAAAGACTGGCTAAAGTAATTGCAAAACCTCTATCAATGATTTTTGAGCAGTCTTGGGAATCTGGACAGGTCCTGGCTGACTGAAATCTGGTGAATGTTTTCCTGATTTTCAAGAAGGGCAAGAAAGAGGACTGCAGAAACTACAGGCCTGTCAGTATACCTACAGTCACTTCAGTACCTGGTAAAATCGTGGAGAAGATTTTAGGGAGGGGACTGAAAAACGTTTGAAAGACAATGAAGTCCTTGGTCACAGTCAGTACAGCTTCATGAGAGGAAAGTCTTTCTTACTGAATCTTACTTCCTTTTATGACAACGGAACCCATCTACTTGATCAAGGGAAGCCAACTGATGTGATCTTTTTGGATTTCAGTAAAGCTTTTTTTGCTGCTCTCACTGTATCCTTTTTCTTATCTTTCCAGCACACAGCTGGACAAACACATCCTGTGATGGGTGAGCTACTGGCTCATGGGTCAAGCACTAAGGGTTACAGTGATTGGGGTGACATCAGACTGGGGACCTGTGACCTGTCACATGTGGGGCTCTGCAGGGCTGCGTCCTCAGGCCTGTGCTCTTTGATTCTGCACCTGGCATGGGGCAGCCCTGGATGTATGGACAGACTGGGGAGTGAGAGGCTGGAGAGCGGTGCCATGGAAAGGGCCCTGGGGGTCCTGGTCTGTGGCAAGTTGAACATGAGGCAGCAGTGCCCTGGCAGGCAGGAGGGCCAAGCGTGTCCTGGGGGGCATCAGGCACAGCATGGCCAGCCGGGCAAGGGAGGGGATTGTCCCCTCTGCTCTGCACTGGGGCGGCCTCACCTCCAGTGCTGGGGGCAGTTTGGGGTGCTACAATATAGGACATTAAATGACTAGAGAGAGTCCAAAGGAGGGAAACAGAGTTGGTGAAAGGCTTTGAGAAAAAGAGCAGCTGAGATCACTTGGTCTGTTCAGTCTGGAGAAGAGGAGACTGAGGGGAGACCTCATTGCAGTTACAACTTCCTTGTGAGGGGAAGAGGAAGGACAGACACTGATCTCTGCTCTGTGATGACCAGTGACAGGGCTCAGAAAATGGCCTGAAGTGCTGTCAGGGGAGATTTAAGTTGGATATTAGAAGAAGGCTCTTCACCCAAAGGGTTGTAGTTGGGCACTGGAACAGGCTCCCCAGGGAAGTGGTCCCAGCACCAAGCCTGAGAGAGTTCAGGAAACATTTGGACAATGCTCTTGGGCACATGGCATGATTCTTTGTTATGGTCACATGCAGGGCCAGGAGTTGGACTCAATGATCCTTGTGGGTCTCTTCCAGCTCGGCATGTTCTGTCATTCTATGATCTTTTTGCATTAAACAAAGACTCAGTCTTGAGGTACACAGAGGTGGCAGCAGTCAATTCTATAGCTGAGTGCTGCATCCAGGGGTACAGGAGTGTTCCCAGCATAAGGGAAACCCAAAAGAGAGCACAGAGCCCCACCTGAAGCTGGCAGCTCTAGCAAGGGAAGCTGATGCATCTTGGGCTTCTGAGGAGCAACTGCCTGTGGGTAAAGTTGAGACCAGGGAGGGCAAACAGGAATCAAGAGGGTCCAGTGGTTTGTGCAGGAGGGCATGTGAGAAGGTCCTTGCACACTTCCTGTAGTGCCACAAATCAGGGAAGTGCTCTAGGTCCCTGTAAGGATGGTGAACACTCACCTCAAAGTTAAAACCAGTGTTTCTAAAGCGAAAGTGCCTGCGACATTTTATGCTTACACTCAGATGCTGTAGATAAGGAAGCAGACTAGCCAGCAGGTAGTAATAAGTGCACAGACCCTCCTCCTAGAGGAAAGGCAAGTACCTGCAAAAAATGTGGACATATCTGTTGAATCAGCTGTCTGAGCTGAAGGAATCAGTTAGAAGGCTGTGTGCTATTAGAGGGGCCAAGATTGGGATAGACAAGTGGTTTCAGAACCATGTTCCAATGAGGGACACCACCAAAAATACAGCAACTTATGACCCACTCAAACAGGATTCTATTTCAGTCTCCGTCCTTTGATTTTTTACAGTCAAAACCAGATATGAAGCTTTAACCCATGAGCAAGGTCTGCAAGGAGAAGCTGTACCAGAAACACACAGAGTATACCACCAAGTGGAACAAGAGCACATAGTGGGTGACTCTGTTATGGGGTACTGAGATGTGCATCTGCTGGCCTGACAGGGAATCACAAGAGGTATACTGCCTTCCAGGAGATAAGGTCCGAGAAATATTGGCTACAAATCAATGGGCCCTGAAAATATCTACCAGAGGGTGTTAAGAAAGTTAACTTCATTGCAAAGCCACTCTCAGTAATCTTAGAGAGATCAAATAGATTGAGGCATATCTCAGAAGAATGGAAGAAGATTAACGTCACCCCCATTAGCAAGAGGGGGCATAGAAGAGGATCCAGGAAATTACAGGCTCATGTCTAGCTTCAGTCCCTGGGAAAGTTATAGAATAAATACTCCTGGGGACTGTCACAAGTCAGATGAAGCATGTGACTGGGAAAAGCCAGCATGGATTCACCAAGAGCAAATCGCTAATGACAAACCTGATTGCTTTCTATGATAGAGTAACCTGATAAGCTGACACAGGACAAGAAGTGGACGTGGTCTACCTGGATTTCTCCAAGGGTTTTGTTATGCTTTGTCACAGCCTCCTCCCAGAAAAACTGCTGTGTTACAGTCCAGCAAAGTGGTCCATGCAGTGAGGGGGGAACTGGCCGACAGGCAGCACGCACAGGGTGGTGGTGCATCGCTCCTTTTCATGCTGGCAGCCTGTCACAAGTGGGGTCCCCAGGGATCAGCTTTGGGCCCAGTAGTGTTTGATTTCTTCATAAGTGATCTATGGTGGGATCCTGATAAACCCGGATAAAAGTTAGCTGATGATACCAAACTGAGTGGGGAAGTGGACACTTCGTAAAGGTGACATCCTGCAGGAAGACCTTTTTACATGGAGTGGCATAAAAAAGAGCCTAATGGGCCCAAGCTGCTCCTGGGGAGATTACAATTGGACACAAGAGGAAAATTTTTCACGATGAGAACAATCAGCTATTGGAACAACCTCCCCGGGGAAGTGGTGTATTCCCTAATATTGAACACTTTAAAGATTCGTGTGAACAGGATGCTGGGCCATCTTGTCTAGAATGTGCTTTTGCCAAGATAGATTGGACCACATGATCCTTGAGTTCCCCTTCCAACCTGGTATTCTCAAAGGCAGTTATCAGGTAGAGAGCATGTTTTCAATTTCTACACACAAAATGCCTTCAGAAAAGCACATTCAATTATTTGAAATATCTTTATATGGAAATGTATTTATAGATTTATACATTTTAGTAAAGAGGCAATACGTATTGCCTAAAAATCATAGTTGATTTTTTTTTTGCTTGTTTTTCTTTCAAGAATTTTCCCAGATTAACCAGACAAAATCAGGTTAAAATATTTAATATAATTCAAAAATACAGCTTTTTTCTTCTCATATTTATGATCAGACAACTACTGATTTCCCTCTTCTATTTTGTTCAAAATGTACTCTTTATTAAAAAACCCCAAAACATTTAGAAAGCATGAAAACTTGTACTTGATCTCTTGCTTCTCCTTGATATATTTTACTTGTTGTATAGATTTAGAATTTTTTCTCTTTTGAAACTTTCCATGAGTTTTTAACTTCCTGCCTGGCAACTGCTGGCTACTGAAGTGCTGAGCACAGCACTTGCTGCAAACCAATAAAAAGTCAAAGACTTGATGTCAGGCTCTCTTAGACTTATTTAATCACTATGAGTGGAAAAGAAGACAGGTTTTGATTAAGACCAGCTAAACCGATCAATAAAGTCCTTGAACTTGCATAAGTCACTACTGGTTACTTTCAATAACAATGATAGCCTGTACCTAGAAAGAAATATTCATCAGTTAGGATCTTTACATATGAGACATACATGTGGACAACTGCTGAACGCTCCTGTAAGAGAGTGCATTATATTTCTTAACAGTCCATTGCTGTTGCTCTTGGGGGTATCGCTTCAGCCAATTTCTTTTGCACTGAATCTCTGAGAAAACTGAACTGGAAAATGACACTCAGATACTGTATATAAACACAAAAGGAGACTAAATATATAGTGAGCAACATGACAACCCTGAAATGTGCAATTTTCACTAATACCATTCTTGATATACTAGTCCAAGTTCTAACAGGGGAGAAGGTCAGGGTGGAGGTGCAGTACTTCAGGATCCTCTAGATCCATTGGATATGAGACTTAAACAAACAAGAAATTACTTTCATTGATTAAATGCAGATTGAATTAGTGGGAAAAAATGACAGGCCCTGCTAAGGTTGTGTCCCCCAGTCATTGTTTAACTCAGCGTGACAGATTCAATCTGCTCAGCCCAAAGGAAGGCCAAAGATGTCACTCACAGACTCTACACAATGCTGCAGCCATAGAAGAGCAAAATCGAAAAGTTGCACTTTATCAACTCACAGCCTGGAGCCACTGTTCTCATTTGGGTTGTGTTAGCAGAACAATGAGCTACAGCAGGCGCAAGGCCGCTCCACATAATAATTATAGGTATCCCACAGGCAAAGCTCTTGTTGCTTTTAAGACTTGACAGAATGTGTCTTGTAGGCATGACCTAGCAGATGGGGGACTTTTTTCTTTCATCTTTTCCCAAAAGCTACCTAGGAGAAACATATAAAGAATCCTGATAAGGGATATATTTTCTCCTAAACAGGTAGGTTGATTACTATAAGCTACTCTTCTTTTTCATTCACGCTTAAAATAATTGGAGATTACCTTAGTGGAAGGAAGTCAAGTATAGCAACAGAAACAGGCATAGACCTTTTGCTCTATCCTGCTAATTTGTGTCACCTACTGCACTGCCTTATGTATTGATGGTAGAAAAAATGAAGCAGAAAATTAAGTCTGAAAGGCATTTTTGTCCTGCTGTCACTTTGTACAACATTTAGTTCAGTTGACATGACACTGTGCCTTTTGTTACATAAAACTGTCACATTGTCCCCTTCTGGTTAGCCACAGTTGCCGACCAAATCAATAATGTCTGTCAAAACTGCCAAATAATGAAAACAGCTAAATATATCCGTTATAATAGATAATATTTTTATGACCATTAAAGGATACACACAAAATTATGTAGCCAAAAATATGAGCAAAGAGGTAAGATAAACTTAGCAATTAGCACAAACTGAAGAAGGATTCTCTCTGATATATTGTCATGTCTGGACCTTTTCATTATTTCCTACTAATTTTTGATGTTTTGGTATGTTACTACTCTTTGAATACAGTTTATTATTGCTGCAGGACACTTAAAACATGAAAGTGTATGCATTGGTTTTGCTAGAGTTGTTAGGTACAATTTGTTCTCTTTCAGATTCTACAGATAAACCATAAACTACTAGCAGCCTTAAAGAATACAGAAGGAATCCAATAGAAATGCACAGAGACTGATTGTCTTTTTCCATCTTCCACTCTTGCTTGGACCATGGTTGATACAGAAATTTAAGGACAAGAACAGTGAGATTTGCAATCTTATGATTGTATTTTCTTTTCACCTTCCATTATTTCAGATTAAAAATCTCATGATGCTTTTTTGTTTATAGTTTCAACCCAGAGGATCTGGTAAACATGTAATTTATTTAGAATGTGGAAGAGAAGATTTTTGCCCCAAAAAGGCAGTTTGTCCAAAAGACACCGCAGTGCTGGCATGTGAGATTGAGCTTCCTGGCTGGATATTGCTGGAAGCCACACAGCCAAATTTGCCTACTGTTCCTCCAAACAGCCACAGCCATAAATATCAGTCCCATCCCTATAACTTTCAAAACATTGTAATTTTGTTTAGTATATATTTTTAAGAGTGTCATTTGGACTTCAGACTTAAAAAAAAGTTGGTTCTGTGGTTATTTCAGATTCTTTCTGAAGACCCAGCAGGATATGTAGGACTGATATAAATGGTCTCAATTATGTCCTGTTTTGTAGAGAGAAATACATGTATTTGAAATCCTTCTGTAATTTTTTAACCTGGACAAAGACATTCCTTAATTTTTTGTCTTCAGTGTTGTCACAAATGTGATGTCAGCCCCATCCTACTAACTAATTATCTTTACCTAGTCAGGGAAATGCATCCATTCTTTTATATGTACTTTGATCACATACAGCTTGAAGAGGAAAGAAAAGATTAGGCAAAAAAAGCATTCAACAGATCCAAAACCACTTTAAAGCAAATTAAAATCTATTAAGAGGTTGTCTTGTGTCAATAGATGCCAGTAACAAGGGAATTCCTTTTTGCTTTTTTTTTCAGCTCAGGTAAGTTTTCTCTGTAGATTTTTCATCAAAGAAACATAGAACAGATTGGGTTGGACAGGACTTTTAATGGTCATCTAGTTCCAATCCCCCTACAATGCACAGGGATATTGAACTAGATCATGTTGTTGCATGTCCTGTCCAACCTGACCTTGAATATTTACTGGGATGGGATATCTATCACCTCTCCAGTTAACACACTCATTGTAAAAAACTTCTTCTTAAAATCAAACCTAAATCTCCCCTATTTTAGTTTAAAAGCATTACCCCTTGTTCTACAGCAGCAAGCTCTGTTAGAAAGTTTGTCCCCACCTTTCCTGCAGGCCCCCTTCAGGTACTGAAAGTTGTAGTAAGGTCTCCCTGGATCTTTCTCTTTCCCAGGTTGAGGAACCTGAACTGTCTCAATCTTCCCTCTGAATATCTTTGTGGCCCTCCTCTGGACCTGCTTCAACTACTCCACGTCCTTATTTTGGGAGCCCCAGAGACAGATGCAGTACTCCAGATGAGGTCTCATGAGAACAGATGGGAAGCGTTACCTCCCTTCACCTGTTTTCTTTTGATGTAACCCAGGGTACAGTTAGGTTGAACCCAGAACTCCTTTCACTATGTTTCAGTGCTGTAAATGTGGAGGTTTTAATTGTGTACACTCAAAATTTAGATATATGCAAATACCTTTTGTTTATAGCAATAAAATTGTAATAATAGTTTAATTTTTAAGTATTTTTTTCATTTTGAGGGTGTTTACCCCATCATTTAGATGCAATTCTGGTTTTACTAAATTCATTGATTTAATTCATGAGCTGTGAGATTCCTTAATATAGAGTAAATTAATTGGAATAATTCTCAGTCTGAGAATGTCATAGGTTATGTTTGTAAACTCATAAGGTAAAATAAAGTGTTGAGGTCTCTGTATTCTCTGAGTTCTGTTTAAGATCTTCAATATACGGTAATAAATTGCCTTTATATTTCACGAAATTAATTTATTAGACTTTTCAAATTACAGATTTGGTTCATACATTTTCAAGGTTTAAGTCAGCACAAAGACAGAAACTTAATTCTTGTGAACTGATTTCTACTATTTCCCAGTGCAACAGGACAAGAAAATCCTACTACAAGAAAAGCCCAAATGACAAGATTTCATTTTACCTGATTTGATCTAAGATTATATTTTGTACTCTTATATCATATATGTTATAACATATTTGAATTATGTAGCTGTAAAAAGTAACATCATATTTTAGCATGTATCTTGGAGAATTAAAATTTTGAAAGATTACTATTCTACTGACAAAGAAGTATGTTTAGAAAAGTGGAGCTTATTCTCTCCTAGATGAGACCATCTGTAACATTCTCTATTAATAACTTGGAATACTAACAAGGAAGTGACTCATTTTTTTTTTTTTTTTAAACCCGTGTAAATAACTTGCAATGTTGCTGAATCAGTTTTCCACAATGTCCAAAAAAAGAAAACTTCTGTATTCTCATAGAATATAGGTTTTTTTGGACCATGTTCTATAGACTATCTTGATGAAAATAGGCAGAAATTTTGGCCTGCAAATTTCCCAGTGTTGAGACATAATTTTTGGAAGTCCATGCTCTACAGTTCCTATGAAGGTCTCTGACATTCTTTCCTGCCACTATTTTTGTTTCAGTGTAACTTCAAAAGTGAGGTCTGACACCACTTCCAGAAAGAAAAATTCTCTGGGGGAACCTCCACAGAATTGTTGTCTGGTGGAGATAAATTCTACCTGTTTTTCATTCTACCTTTTTTATATTCTACCTTTTTTTTTTAAACTGTGAGATGAGCAAATTAAGTTCCCTTTTACCTTCTAAAAGTGTAACTGACTGGAACAACTCTTCATTTATAAGTTGAATTTCAGCCAAGAAGAAATGAGTGAGTCTTCAATTCTGATTAGTACACTTGTTACAATTCTTCTTGTGGTGAGAATTGAGTGAGTTGGGAGCCATCTTTCTGTCCTACTTATTGATGAGCACATTAAAATTTTCAATATTATAAGGTACTTTGACTCCTTGACCACTTATGCTGCCTTTTAAAGGCCTCATGAGTCACCCAGGAAGCTTCCATATTGAAAACACACATTCACATTGATTAGATACTTTCTTATGGCCCTTATAAGGAAATCTAAATAGGTTATGTGGCCAAAAGATCTATGACTCTTGCACAAGGTGCTAATGAAGAGCTGGATTGTCTCTAGGACTGACACAGCTGTGCTCAGGAGTGGGAGGGAATGATGTCCCACTTCCCCATCCCTTAAGAGCATTGTGGCTGTGGACACCTGTGATAAATTAATCAAAGTCCTAATAAACAATATTCTTCCCCCATCAGCAGATGGATGGGGAGCATGTAAATGGCTCTACATAACAAGCAGGCTCTCCAAGTGAAATTCAAGGAGTAATCTACAATCTCTGAAAGGCTTTAAACAATCTAAACAGTCTTCTCTTTCCTGAATACCTGCCAGATCTGGAGGGTGATTGTGGGGGAAAACCAGGACAAAAAAATCAAAACCAAAACCAAACCAAAAAACAAACTCCCTCCACTACCTACCCCACCCCTGGAAAGAAAGGATCATTATACTTCTTGTTTAAAATATGATAGTTTTTAGCCCTTCTTCTCTCCTCAGTAAACATCATAAGTGGATGTGGGAAAATTATTGATATTTTTTTATTTTCTAGATGAACTACAGCTTCTTAAGTTCCCCAACAGATCCTTAAGCTGGTATTATTTGGACTACCCCAAAAGTCTGAGAAAAGTCCTAATATCCTTAAACCATTCTGCAGCTGTTTAATCCATTTTTTGAATATTTTATGTAATTGATAATATGTTAAAAATTACTGAAAATTGACCAATACAATAATTGAAAATATTCCAACAAAGAACCTGTTTACTAGAAATAGAGCACTGAGATTTACTGTATTTGAACTTCCCTTGAGGGTCTAGATTTTGTTAAAAATAGATGAAATTTTATTGCATTACCTTTATATTGCAAAGCAAGAGGTCTTCACACGATTATATTTCTCATTTCCTACCTTCTAACATGTCAGAAAGTCACCTTCAAATACTGCTGTCTTGTTTAACAATCAAGATTCATTTGAATGAACCTTTTTTTAATTCTATTGTGCTCTATGTTGTCATCTTGATATTGTCATCCATTATAGTGGATCCTCAAAGATGATAAATATCTATTTACAGGTTATTCATGTTTCAAGAAGCTTGGCAAAGCAGAAACAAGTTTAACTGAGTAAATTAAAGTATTAAAAGCTAAACTAAATGAATAAAATGGATAACTGGAATACAATCAATGAAGGGAAGCAGTGGGGGTATCTAGGATGTTAAAGGGGCAAATGTAGACAGGAATTTGGATGCCAAGAATATTAATCCTTTTCTTAATTAAAAATGTTGTGTCCTTGCTGTTTATGAGTATTTGCGGCAGAGATGAAAGGAGTATTTTTTAAAATGTTCGATCTTTTCTTCAGCTGCAGTAATCTTCCTGACCTCTGTAGTGACAGAGCACTGGAGCTGTCAGGCTCATTCCAAGCAAGGAGGCAGTTCAAAACATTGAGTCACAGCCTTTGTCAAATATTGAGCACCAGCAAAAAGCCATTTATGAATCAGTTCAGCCTCAATAATTATGCAGGCATTATTTGGCATATAATTATGAACAACAAACATATCCAAGAAAATTTCAATTTATTTACAGATTTCACCATTTACAAACAGAACAAAAAACAGCACTTCTCATACACTTTTTTCATTTTGAAGTAAACATGCTCAATTTGCAATCAGCACCAACATGGTCTATATAAAACAAAACTCTTATTAGTTAATCCTCAAATACACCTTTCTCATATTTTCTTTTACTTCTTTGCAAGCATTGTTTATGCATAATGTGGCAAATTTTTTAAGAACATACTGTTATGTAGTAATTTAAGACTGGAACTGAAGAAGGAATGGTTGCTGTATTCCATGGGTTTGAGGGAAGAAATTTACCATTTTTCTACACAAGGAAAATTATTCAGTTATGATGATATTGAAATCACAGTGAGTATTTTTTTTCCTTGACAAGGTAATTTGCCGTTTCAGTCTTCTTTTCACAAAGGGCCATATATATTTAACATGCTTCATCAGTGATTCATTAGTGTAATGAACCTCTGCAGAAAAGAACAGGGAAAAGATCAATGTTGTAGTAATATTTTTTTAGACACAGTGTTAAATTCTTGCCCACTATAACATGCCATACTGCTCAAAAGAATATTATGTTTTAAAACAAATAATTTTTTCAAGAATGTTTACTTATTATGAACAAAAATACCGTGACAAGTGGGTCCATGTGAATTTCACGAGGTTTAACTAGAGCAAGAGCAATATGCTGCATCTACTTTAGGGTAACTTCTGACTGGGGGATGAACAGATCAAGAAAAGCTGTACCAAGAAGGACTTGGAGGTGATGGTGGATGCTGGACATGACTTGGCAATGTGTCCTTGCAGCTCAGAAAGCCAATTGTACCCTGGGCTGCATCCGAAGCAGCGTGGACAGCAGGGCAAGGGAGGCGATTCTGCCCCTCTGTTCTGCTCTGGTGAGACCCACCTGGAGTGCAGCATCCAGCTCTGGGGTCCCAGCATGGGAAGGACATCGACCTGTTGGAGTGAGTCTAGAGGAGGACCACCAAATCAATCGGAGGAATGAAGCATCTCTCCTGTGAAGAAAGGCTGACAGAAATGGGATTGCTCAGCCTGAAAAATTCAGGATGACCTAATTGCAGCCTTCTTGTACCTGAAGGGAGCCTGCAGGAAAGTTGGAGATGGATTTGTTACAAGAGCCTGTAGTGACACAACAAACCTACTGAAAGAGGTTTAGATTAGCTATTAGGAAGAAATTCTTTACTGTGAGGGTGATGAGATACTGGAACAGGTTACCCAGAGAAGCTGTGGATGCCCCATTCCTGGAAGTGTTCAAGGCCAGGCTGGATGGTGCTTTGAGCAAGCTGATCTGGTGTAAGGTATCCCTGCCCATGGCAGGGGGATTGCAACCAAATGATCTATAAGGTCTCTTCCAATCCAGTCCATTCCATGATTCTATGATTACAGTTCTATCCTACTTATTGGTATGTTGGAGATTGGTTAGCATTTGGAAATATACCTGTCCATGAGATTAGCAAGCCTCCTGACCTCTAGGCTCTCATGGTCTATACCAGTCCACTCCCAACATAAGGGGGCACTTCTTTAGCAACTGAAAAATTCCTACACCATCATTTCTATGCTTACTGACTCAATTTGTTGAGAATGTAAAGGAAAAAAAAAAACCACATAGAAGAGGAATTATAAAGACCCGAAGATATTATGGAGAGAATAGCCTTTTTCAGATTTGGAACTGAGCCTTTCCATCAAAAGAGAAATATGTCGAACATTTTAGTTACTTTCTCTCTAGTCATTAATACTGATTTCATAATTTGTGTGTCTAAAGCAGGGAACAGATGGCACTTGAATCTGGTCTGAGCTGGTTTAACTAATTTCTGCCAATCAGGAGGGCCCATTTCCTTCAGTTATGATAAGCAGTAATGATAAGAAGGTAGCCTTCTAATTGACTGTGACACACAGACATCCTAATACTTTTATCTCTTTCTGCTCAGAGATTTTTCTCAAGACATATTTCTCCTAGGTTTCAATCGGTACTTGTTATTTGCCTTAGTAACTGTTACAGTGTAACTGAAAAATAACTCTATTTCCTTCTGAAATGAAGACTTTTTGCATTTACAATTACCTTTAGAGTTTCAGCTGTGAACAAACCCTGGGAGAGAAGTTGGTGTGTGAGTAAACAGTCTTCCATTGCCTAGTTGTTAAGGCATTCATGTAAACATGGAGATCTCCTGGGGCAAGCTTCTGCTCCCACTACCATTTATGGTTTTTGTGGGTGGTTGGTTTTCCTCAGTGGCTATGTCACTTAAAATACACAAGAGAATCTGAGGGCAGGGATCAGAGGTAAGGTCTTCCTCTTCCCATACCAAACCACTCCAGTTTAAAGGGTAACACTCACTAGTTGACTTTCTGCCCTGCTAAATTCTGAATGTTTGTATGCAGAGTTATAAATAAAATGAGACAGGTGGGGAACAACCTTCCAAACACAACTGCTATTATTTCGTACTCCAGATATGTTTATGTCACAGAAAAAAATACTGAGCTCTTTGGTCTAATCAAAAGTGTAATGTTGGAAGGACAACCAGAACTTCAAATCTGGGTCATCAATTGAACTTGGGCTTCTACGACCAAGTAAAGGCCGAGCGGAGGATTTTTCAAAACTGAATTTTGGACACAAACAGTCAAGTCCTTTCTTATTTTGTGCCCTTACTAGGCATAAAATAGAATTTGATAATGAAGGAACACATCCTTAATTTGAAAAAAAAATTTATTGAGTATTTTCTCAGCCGTAAAATGGCCAGTGCTTTAAAGATCCTGAAGGTTTTACAGTTTTAAAGGCAAATTAAACACACTGGCTATGAGTATGATCCTTTGATAATCCCAAATTTTTTAATTAAGTCTGCAAGAAAGGAAATCTCAATTAATCATCTTCCTTGCGAACACATATTTTGCTTGTGTATGTTGTTAATTTCACTATGTCAGCTTTTAATTGCCTTTTACACTGTTCTGATTTGCTAATGAACCTCACTTCCTAATCTCACCATTTTTCAAATCCATTTTCTAAAATTGAATCTGCAAGCTTGTGTGTATTGTTTGATGCTCTTTCCTACCATGCTACCTGTACTGTGCTATTTTTTTTTAATAAGTCAAAATTAAAAGGCTATTTTGAGCTAGAGCTTTAGTTGTCAATAATGGAACACCCACAGAACAAAGTTTTAGGCCAGTTTTGTGCATTCTTCCTTTCCAAAATGGATATAGTAAGATGTATTTTATCTGTATGATTGCATTAATGCAGTGCTGGATTTTATTACTTCCTCGTGTGGAATTGAGCCATTATGCCCATCCTGATCTTAAAAGATACTCAATAACCAGAGCTCTCAAGGGAACCAACAGGAAATGCTCAGCATCTCTCAGAATCAGTCCCTACAAAGTAAATTGTCATATTACAAGAAATTAATGGTAAAATGGGAATTATTCTAGTTCTTTTCTTTATCTCCTTAACTAGAAAATTTTGCTATTTTGTAATCCTTTAAAGCTATTTCTGCATAAAAATGAGTCACCATGCTAAATATGCTTTGGTTGGTTTAGGTTATTTGTTTCATTTTTCCAAATTCTCTATTCTAATGTTTGAGATTTTTGCTTGTTTATCGTTATTTACATAATCTTACAGACAGTGCTGTCTTGAGTTTCATTGCACATTTCCTATGCACCTTTAACTATGTTGATCTTAATGTTATTCTAGTCTGGCTCATTTTTCTAGAAACATATTATCACTTTAGAAAAAGAAGAGTGTTTATAATGCATGCTCACATGAGAAAGAAAAATTACTAACTGATTTGACAAAATAAATGTATATTCCTGTGGTTCAGCTCCATACCACTTTATAATATTAGGGAAAATTAATATTTTTTAAACCCTGTTATGGAGAATCACTTGCTCTCTCTCAGTTTGTAAAAATAGGCATGCATTTCAGGAAATCAGGTGTTTGTTATGCAGTTTAGGCATTAATTTGTATGCATTTTATATATGTGTGCGTGTTTGTGTCTCTGTGTACAAATACATATTTGTATATAGAGAGATATTGATAGATAGATAGATAGATAGATACCTGCGTTGCAAAGCATGCAAACACAGTTCACTGCGTATTGCTGTACTGATATGGAGTACACATATTATATAGATATTGCACTGCTTCCAAATAATATTTGTCATGTTCCAGATGCTTGAAATGACAGTCTTTGTGTATAATATGTCTCCAGCACAATTTAGACTACCATACGCTCATTTGCCCTCAAGTGGGCCTATTTAAAGTATAATTGACTGCCCTGGCAATTATTGTGAATAGCAGCTGTCTACTGGTAAAAAAAGAGGCATATATATAATGACAGAGAAAGGATCAAATACAAGCAATAGAAAAAGAACATAAAGAAAATATCTATATAAGGTATTTTAAACCAGATTTTATAGTGGAAAGCCACAAGGCCTATTAGCCATTTCCAATTAAGGACTATCAAAAAATAAAAGAAAGTACTCAACTATTTATGAAAGGCAGCTGGGTCTACCCTAAATATAAAACTGGAAAAAGTTTATTTGTTCGAAAATTGTTACAGCTACCCCACTTCATTTATTTTCATTAACTGTGTTAGGTTTTGATGAAACCTTTGTTGTATCATGTACCTTCTGTTTCAGACAAAAACACCTTGCTTTGTTTTTTTCCTAAATAGCTACATAATTAGATGGATTATTTCATGTGTCTGTGCGTGTGTTTGCTGAAGAGAACAAGCCAGATAAATTAGCACTTAGCAGAACACACAATAGCACATAATATGCCCTTGTGTTTCATATAAAGCTTTATTTGTCATTCACGGGTGGTTGGCAAAACTGACTTTGCTTTTGAAAATGACAGGTGGTACTCTGGTGCTTTCTGTATGAAAAGGAGAAACAACCTCCACCAAAACAGTGTCTCTCAATAGCTCCTGTGATTAAGTATTCAACCCTGGGCTTGTGTTTCCTCTAAACTTTTGTTTCATTTGCATCTCTTAGGTCTGACATCACCAAGCCAGTTTAATAGTTGAGATTCTATGCCACAAGTTACATTGAGTCCCAAAAAGACCTTCTTTCCTCGAGGCCTGATTATAAGACAGGTGAAGTTCAGTATATTTCAATAAGCTCTGCATTCCATGTCAGGAATCAATAGCCCTCCTCCTTTCTTTAGGGGTTATTAAATTGCAGCTGTAACATTAGCCTTCTTTATCTAATTGATTGTCTTTTCACAGGGCTGAGAAAATCAATAGCAGTCAATGGGACTGCCCTGTTTTTCCTTAATAGATGTTTTCTCCTAATTGGCTGCCTGGGTGGCTTCAGTGAGCTCAGTATGTTTTCAGAAGTCCACAATATGTTGCAGTTCTTGTAAACTATTTTACCATGTGCAACGGTTATTGATTTTATAATGAAATCTAGAAAATTCAATAACAATCAGGAATATAGATCAGGATTCCTAGGTACATTAAAGCAAAGGGCAAACTCAGTTTGCTACCACTTCAAGCTGTGATCCAATTAAATATGTCATTAAAGCATTATGGTAGCTAAATACTTTCTAAAAAGACAGTTGGTCATCTCTTCAAAATTTCATCTAGAAGAAAAAGCAGCAAAATGTTTTAAAGTTTTTTGACCATGATGTCCAAATTACTGATAGGTTTAAACAGCAGATAAAGTAAGACTATAGAACATTTTCAACACTGTTCTGGTCATTGAGTTTTGTCCATCTTGACCTCTTGAAATATTCAAATAAGATACCTACTAGAAAATCAAGTTAGAGAGAAAAGGGGTGAGGTAGGTGTGGAGAAACACTCAGCGCTACCCAAATTATGCATTTGACCTTTGTTGAAAAGGTCAGGATGTCAAATGCTTGATTCTCAGAGTCCATTCAACACTCAGAATCTCACTTCTGCCTACAGACAATTTTTGGAGGTGGCTAAATTTCATGAGCACTTATTTAATGTCATTTCTCTGTATTGCATTTCTGCTCAAATTTTGTTCTATACCTTAGTGGGATATCTTTACCTTGTATGACTGTCAGGCAGAACAACAACATCAGCAGCACATCAATCACAGCCTACAGAGATCAGCAGCCAGTGGTGTAAATAGCAGATACTAAAATGCAGCCTATATTACATAAATTTGTTACTGACTTAGACTTGCTCTGCAATAGGACACTACATTTGAAATAAAGCTCTCCAGTTGTATACCATGATAGAGTGACAGCAGCTCAAATTTCTCTGATAATGACAAGAACTCAAAATTTCTCCATTGAGGAGAAGCAATTCTCTCATTTAAAGGATAGGAAATATTTCACATATCTTTGTTTCTTAATCAGCAAAGAGAATGAAAATAAAGGAGAAAGAAAATTCCATGTCACTAAAATGACATATAGAATAGTATGTTCTCTGATTTTCTTCCTTTGTATCTCTGTTTTATGTCATTGTTGCTGTTCTAAGTAAACAAACCAAATCTTTTCCTTGTTTCCCATCTTCAGCAAAGGGATCTTCAGTGAACTGGGTCATCCTGACATGGCAAGTTTTTGGTTGTATAAAGAGACAGTTGCTTATACAGAAAGATATATTATAATGAAACACGTTTATATCTTTACACAAAAGAGTGGTCAAGTACTGTACCATTAAAAGGAAGTAACTTTAAAAAAAACATATGGACTGTAAACAAATCACCAGCCTATTCTAAAATCACAGAAAAGGTGTTCTTAGTATATATTCATCACAAACATTATGGAAATCTGCAATTAGAAGTATTGAATTCCCCATAAATTTTCCTGTTTTATATGAAAGTGTCAACATTTTTGAAACGAATGAAAATTTGTATCTCTTCTGTAATTTGTATTCGGCCATAATGCAGAACTACATGCATAATTTAAGACATTGCATAATCCTTGAGAAAAGCCAAATAAAATGTGTATCCATATTAAATCTGGAAACTGCATAGCCTGTACAATAAGAGTAACATAAGAAAAATCCTGAATCTGCAAAATAATAATCCTTGGACATGCTTTAGCCAGAAAGCAAATGTTTGTAAACATGCAATAAAATATCTTTGATTTTATCCCAGATTTCTTCTATTCTGCACATAGACTATCTTAATAATTGTCAGACCATCTGTCTATATAAAAACTTTTCTTATGCTTGCCACTGTGTTCTCTGTGCTGCTAGCTCCTTCTTGCCAACCCAGCACACAAACTCTGTGTATGTCTTCTGTGGTTGTTGGGAAACCATGTCAGATCATCCCTGGGACCTTCCTGAATCTTTTGGGCACACAGAACATGTCCATTTGCCTGGCTGCAGGAAGAGAAAAATGGCTTAGAGGAAGCATTGTTCCTTTACATTCCTGTTTTATTTGGGCTACATGTAAGTAAGAAAAAGGGAGCCTGACCTGAAGAGATGTTGGAGAGAATCTCTTCAGCATGTTCTAATAACAAATCCTGTTGTTCTGCCCAATGGCACACAGAAGCATAAACTTGCCTAATTCTTTTGTGGGGCTATGGCCTTTAGGTCCAGTACGGCAGAAGGACATTGCAAACCTTAACAAAAATCTCTCTGTTATTCTTGGTGGAAATTTGATTCTAAAATTAAAGTGAGGGGTTTTTTTGGCCTTTGTTAGAATATAGAAATGTGTAAGAGCAGCAAGAGAATACTAAGCAATAAGTTCAGAATAAGGTATAAGCAATTTCTTTTCTTTTCAAAAACCAGTCCAATTCCTGCGGCAGAGTGGGGGAAAATCTTCTATTCAAACTTAATTATGCCTGTAGTTAATGTGGTCAAAGCAAGAACAACAAATATGAATCAGATTTGTGCTCTGTCCAGCTGATGACGTAGCTGACTGAATGTAGGCCAGAACTCATCTAGATTGTTCCTAGCAGCACTTCCACCCAGTCTGAAATATGCGGAGAAATGGTGCTTGCTACACTCACTTCTTGCTGTATTTAATTATGGATTACTATATTTTCAATCTCATTAGTTACTTGAAGGATCACAAGTTAAAGACAATCCATCTCACTTGGATGAATGTATCTTAAATTGCTATGGTATTTGAACATTTCAGGTTTTACAACCTCATTCATTTTTGTTATTTCATTATGTTTTACTTCCACATAAATTCTTGGAATCAGTGTAGGAAGGGATATTTAGTTAAATACATATCTCCTGTGATTTAAACATTTGGCTTTAGGTTTTTCTAAACCCTAAAATATCTCATAAGACAGGAAGGAAGCATCAGAGAAAGGGAAAGGAGAAATATGAAGACAGATAACAACAAGCTGTTTTTTATTGTACCAGTAGAGGGACACAACCAAACACTTAAGCAGATACCAAAAAAGTATGTGTTTTTTCATAGTATCAGAAAACATTTTTTCCCTTTTTTTAATAAGAATAAAACAAAATCAAAATAAATCTCTCTTACATATGGGGTAAATGTGAAAAGCAGTAGTCATATACATTTCATTCCCTAAAATTTTCAGGAATTTCTCTCTTCAATCTTTCAATCAAGGTATTGTTTTCCCTTCTGTAAGACCTACTTGGATTTCATCAGAAGTATCCATTCAGTGGCAGAAGTGTTATGAGGAGAATGGCTCTGCCACTAGCCTTCCTGAAATTTCTCAGTATGGAATCATGCCATAGAATCATAGAATAGTGTGAATTGGAAGGGACCTTACAGATCATCTAGATACAATGCCTCTGCCATGAACAGGGACACCTTCTACTAGACCAGGTTGCTCAGAGCTCCACACAGCCTGGCCTTAAACACTTCCAGGAATGGGGCTTCTCTGGGCAATCTGTTCGAGTACCTCACCACCCTCACAGCAAAGGATTTCTTCCTAAAGTCTAATCTAAGCCTACTCTCTTTCGGTAGGCTTGTCCTGTCATTACAGGCTCTTGTTAACAAGTCCCGCTCTATCTTTCTTGCAGTCTCCCTTCAGGTACAAGAAGGCTGCAATTAGGTTGTCCTGAAGCCTTCACTTTTTCAGGCTGAATAATCCCAATTCTCTCAGCCTTTTCTCACAGTATGGGTGCTCCATCCCTCTGATCATCTTGGTGGCCTCCTTTGGACTTGTTGCAACAGGTCACGTCCTTTTTGTGCTGGGTGCCCAGAGATGGACACAGCACTGCAGGTGGGGTCTCACCAGAGCAGAAGGGCAGAATCCCCTCCCTCCTCTGCTGCCCACACTCCTCTGGATGCAGCCCAGGACATATTTGGCTCTCTGGGCTGTGAGTGCCATGGCTGAGTCATGTCCAGCCTCTCAACCACCAGCACCCCCAAGTCCCTCTGGGCAGGGATGCTCTGGATCTGTTCATGCCCAGCCTGTGCTGGTACAGAGGGTTGTCCCTATCCAGGTGCAGCACCAGCACTTGGTCTTGTCAAACTTCATGAGATTCCTGTGGGCCCAGTTCTTGAGCTTGTCCAGGTCCCTCTGGATGGCATCCCATCCTTTAGGTTTGAAACACAAATATGTGAGTTAACTATGTAAAAGAATATCAATTTTCCTGTAGAAATGTGAGTTTCCTACAACATTAGATGTAACCATTCAGTATTTTAGTCCTGTGACTACGATGCTTGACTGGAAACTTATTCTGCCTGCAAAATTAGCAAGAAGTAGATGTAGAAGATGAGTCTTAAAATTAGCATACTAATAATATTAATGTTTATAACAATATAACCTGGACAGAAAAAATACCTTTTTAATGTAGGTCAATGAAAGACAAATCGTGGTTTAAGAAAAAATATTATCTCATGTAGGATCTTGCAGTATTGAAGGTGGTAGCAAGTTTTTCTCCCAACTTGACTTGCACCTTTTTGCACGCTCTTCTGATAGAAATGTCTATTTCAGCAAGGTGCCAGAGTATATAATTCTTGATAATGTACTTTCATGCGCACAAATAAACTGCATGATTCTTTTTTAGAGTTCTTAAAAGTGTTAATGGAATCCGAGCAAGATTTTACTGAAAGATTTCTTAACTATTCAGTAAAATGACATTTAAAAAGTGCTATAAAATTGTAAATTACTATTACAGTGAAAATATAATATCACAATATTTTTAATTTTGAATTACCTTTCTATATTTACTCTAACCCTTTTGGTAATAAATAATTGCTAAGAATTTGCTAACAATTTCTCTCTGTGACATTTTCCCCCATATAAATGTAAGAAGTAATTAATATTGATTCATATTGTACTCCAGTATTTTTGCACTTTTCAGATAACACTCTGTTCCTCACGTTCTCAATTTCTGTCTCAGAGGCATCTCTGCTAAACAACAGACTTTCTCACTCAAATCTGCAATTCCTCTGATATATCATATCTGATGTTAATCACAGTCATTAATCTTTTTGATTCTATTTCTTCTGAGTACATTTATGCAACAGGCAGATTTTTCTGACATGTAGATAAGAATGCAAATATTGCATAATTTAAACCAGAGACTTCATCACATTCAACCATATTTTTCATTTAAATTTTGTGGTATATTTAAGTCACAGCAGAATATGATTCATTTAATCTTGGTCATTGTATTTCTATAGTAGGCTATAGAAGAAAATTATAATCGGGTTTCACGTTTAATAAGAAATGATTGTTCCACCTGACTATTTTCATCTGGAGAGAATATTGCCTTAAGTGTCTGCCAGTTTGCTATACTTCTGCTACAAAATCATAATGGTCCTTAAGGAAGTGCACACTGCATTAGGGCCAAATCTAGTAAGGGATTTAAAGGAAGCAAGACTAGGACAGAAGTTAGACACTGAAGCTGTAAACTGAGGCTCTATTCTGAGTTGCTAGCTGTCTTTGGAGGTGTCTGAATCTCATAAACTGCTCTGTGACTTTGAAGTTTCCCAGCCATCCAGCTTTCCCTTAGAGAGGTTCAATTTGTGTCCACCTTTAGAGAGTGAGCCTAACACTCCCTAATATGAATTGCATCTTTTTAAAGTATTGTTGTGTCAGACATTTTGATCTAAAGTACAACCAAAGCAAAAGCTGGTTTTGCAGCTCAGTGGATCGAGTTATTATTTTTAAAAGAAAAAAACCAATCACCCACCTGCCCCAACACACCCACACCCACGCACCATACTAGCTAGAAATACAGATTCAATCTCACTCCCTTGCTGTACTTCACATTTCTATTAAAGTGATCAGAATACAAGCTGCCTGGGGAGGAAAGGCAGACATACCCCTTCTTCTTAAGATGTGCCACTGTGAAGAAGGAATTCAAGATTTATTCAGCCAAAAAGAGCTCACAAGAGTGTGATTCTCTAGCCCTATGAATAGGGCACTCATTTGTGAGGTAAGGGACCACAGCCCTGCTCACAGGACTGCTTCTGTATTTTATCCAGTGACTACTTAATGGATGTGCAAGCCCAAGAGAGCAGGTAAGAAAGCAGATCTTCCACTCAGCAGATGAAGGCTGGCTTTTATGTTCTCTATGTAAGGATAATGAAGTGGTTTTTTTACCCCTTACATC
Source organism: Corvus kubaryi (assembly GCF_017639235.1). NCBI lineage: Eukaryota > Metazoa > Chordata > Aves > Passeriformes > Corvidae > Corvus > Corvus kubaryi. The sequence goes on from NW_024581096.1 coordinate 7,550,783, forward strand.
CCCATGTGGAACACTCACAGTCAGAACACAATATGGACAATAATAATTGTACGCAGTAACACACTTTTTAGTCTGCACAGGTTCAACTCAAGTGTGAATCACATTATAAATAATAGAATCTAATAAAGCAAGACAGAGCAAAAGAAAACAGAGCTTTAGTCCTGCAGCAAGATCCTGCAACCTTTTGTCTTAATAATTGTATACTAGTGCTGATACACACTACCTGAAATATCTCCCCTCGAAACAGAACCTCTCTAGGGTGTTTTATGAAGCAGAACATGAAAACTTGTGCTGTTTCATGTGAAAATTTGATTTATTATTTCTCTAATAGAGAATAAAAAAAGCCCAGTCCTTGCTAAGCTAAGAAAAAATTATATTCTGTAAAGTTGATAGTAGATGAGGCAAAAATTACTAGCACACTGCTAGGTTGGAACAAAATACTAAAGGATGCAAAATAAAATTACTTTAGGGTTTGTTTGACAGGCCATTCAGAGCAGGATCATTTCATGACTCTGTATTGCCTTGTACAGCTATCCAATCTGATTCAGAGTGACTCCCTCTCTGTTTTCCCTGGATACTGTGTTGAATGCCTGCCTACTGCTCTGAAGTGAAATAGCAGAGAATGAAAGGTAGGCCTTCTGCTTTGAAGTGAAATAGCAGAGAATGAAAGGTAGCCATATGTGCCAAGCAAATGAGACCAGTCCATCACTGAGGTATTGTCTCTTTGTTCTTTCTTTCCTTCTCAGTCTTTCTTTGTCTTTTAGAAGCTGCATTTATTTGAACATAAATGTTCACTAACTAACAGAATTCATCTAACAAGATTGTTGCTGAACTCTGGTGGAACGAGATGGTACCTGAATATTTCCAGAGGCAAAAAATAAGTTCCAGCAGGGGCTCTACAGGGGCTATCAATGGGTGTGTTGTCCATGGAATTAGCAGTCCTCTCTCGTGAAGGAGAGAGTTGCTTTTACCCCAGGCCTTCCTATGCCTCAAAACTACACTCTTCACGCTTTAGCTGAACTATCCGACATAGTTCAGAAAGGTGGATGGGCCAAATGTCTGTACCCCACCTACATCTCTGTCAGCAGGTGACTTCTCTCATGGTCTACAGTATGTGGGTTAAAGAGGGTATCTCAGTGCCTGGACCTTCTTGTGGTGTGCGATCCTTGTTAATCTTCTTGTTGGCATGTTCTTATTAGTTCACTGTGCGTCCTGACTCTGTAAAGGCACAGCTAAGTGATTTGATTAGTGTTTTCTGAATTGTAGGTGCATAGATTATAAAATCAGATAGTGCTGGCTAGCCCTCTCATTTGAGCCACTGAACATGTAAGACAAAAACTTCCTGCATTAAATTCTTGCAGGACAGGAGTTAGTCCAGTTACTTAAATGGGCGGGTGAGGTCCCATATTCTGATGAAAGATGTGCAGAATAAATACCCCAAAACAAAAAATCTCAGGAGGTGACTGACATCAGAACAGGGAATTAAATCAAGCTGGGAAGATATGGCCACTTCTGGGAAGTTTTCAAGAACATTTCCACATCTAGTGATAAAGGAATATTTATGTATATTGAAAGGAATGCCATGATAAAATACCAGTCATAAAATATCAACACATGTGAAATGATGATTGCTTTGAAGAAAAAAGTAGCCTGATCACAAACAAGGATGGTTGACAGCTGGACTTGATGATCTTAGGCATCTTTTCCATACTTAACAATTCTATGATTATATGAAGGATGAAACATAGCTGTTCATGAGAAAATTTAACTTGCCTGCTTTTCTGGTCAGAGTGGCAAAATGGGAGCCGTGAGATTTTAGTCAGTCCTTTGCATGGTCTCTTTACACCTAGCTATAACAGCACTAAATCTATAGAGAAAATTCATCCCATTAAAAGCTAATTTATTCACTGATCTAAAACCGAAATAGTTCCTTTTGCCTTACACATTGGTTTCCCATAACACTACTTGATACAAACCTGTGGTATGTTAGCTGCTGTCATTTCAAAGTGTTAAAAGTAATATGTATTTCAGGCACTTGATTTATAGCATAACCAAAGTTTCAGTGCGATGCACTTTTCATTGTTCATGGCAGCGCTGCCTGCAAGCAGCTGGCAGAGCATAGCCTGTGGGAAGGAGGGAGGTTCCGGTATTCGGAGCCTGAACATGGCTATTAGTATAACAATAGAAACTGCAGAAAATTGTTCCTAGCGAGTTTATTTCAATAGCACTGGAAGTTGTGTGTGCGTGTGCAGGTGTGTGTGTATGTCTTTATCACTGAAGGAACCGTTGGATGCATTTGAAGAGCAGTTTTAAAAGGTGTGATGAAGAAAAAGAACTTTCAAATAGGACAAACTATTGGAGAAAATCTGCCAAAGCAAATCTATCTCTAAAATTCTTATGACCTAAAACTAGGCTTGATGGATGGGACTGTCAGAAGAAAAGCCTGCATGCACATTGTAAGCAAGTATCCTAAAGAAGTCACCTTATGGTCCAAAATCCTGTCTGGGCACATGTCCAGCATGGAGGGCAGTTGCAAGCTCTCCTCTGGGTCTTTTCTTCCAAGAGCCTAACAGAGTGTGAAACCTGGTTTCCCATTAGCAGATATGCTAATACAATTTGTCACTGTCTGAGAGAAAATTGAAGTATTTCTCACTCCCCCTTTCTCAACTCCTTCTGACTCCTACAAACAGCTAAGCCCTTGCTGTAATGATTGGGGATGGCCAGCAGAAAGCGAAACTGTACTCCTCTCTGAGCCGCAGGGGATGGAAGAGCAATGCAGTAAGTTAGGCTCAGGTGTTCAAAGGAGCTCTCCTGCTCCAAAACTGCAGACCTTCAGACCTGTGAAAGCAGGGTTGTCCCCGCACACTGCATGCTCCCTGAAGAAAAACTGTGATAAGCAGCTTAGCAAAACAGAAAATAACATTTCTGGAAGCCTCACGACACAAATCACATGGCTCGTGTGAACAGTTCTTTCTTTGTTTTTTGGGGAGGTACCATAAAACAAGGCATAATCTAGTTCCATTCCTGCTCAGATTTAATATTCTAGAAAACGGAAGAGTTATTTGTTATTTTAGGCAGTTTTCATTCATCATGAAGCACAAGATGTACGCAGAGCTCCATTAATATTAATGTACATGTACTTAGAAATGAAAAACATATACTGAATGATTACCAACATCATTAGGCAACCAGCAATTTCCTTACTGAAAAAGAATGGTAATGAGGCTCTTATTAGATCTCAAACACCACCAGAAATACTTGTGGTGTGTTTTCTTCAGGTTCACAGGAAAGCTGGCAGGCTACCTGGGCCTAGGGTTCCGTATGCTTCCGGCAGTAAGGTCAGTTGCAACAATGCGATGTATCGCTTATGTGGCTGCCGAGTTTTAATTGAAATTTTGTGAAAAATTTCACATCCTGGGTCAGATGTTATTTTCTGGTTAAGGAGGGTTCAAGTCAGTCTCATAAAAACAACCTCCCGATTTTTTTAGTGTCCAGTGATCTGTTCCTGGAAATTGATTTACCACTGATATGAACTACTTACTCTAGGCTGACCTCTTCCAAAATTGTCAAGACTCAGGTTCATTTACAGACATTGGCTAAAAGTGCATTTTATTAAACTGGGTTTCATTTTTATTTGTGTGCAAATAGGCCTTACCAAATCAATAAGACAGGAAGCCTTCATTTTATTGCTTTAGACTAGAGACTTAAAGGTCAAATAATATAAACATTTAGGCACATATCAAAGACAGCAGTAAATGCTAGAAACCTCAATACAGGTAATCTTGGTGGCCTTTCATGGGAGAAAAAATCAAAGACAACTTTGTATCTTCTCTTCACAAAAAATAAAAATGTTCAACAATGTAATATGAGTTTGGTTATAAAACATTTACAGAGCCACTGTACTTTTATGAACATATAAATTAAAGGGAAGATTTCAATTACTATGTTGTTTAAGAGGCAGATTGTAAATTATGCGATTCCTTTAATAAACTGTGTGTGAATAGAATTAAAGTAGAAGCTGTAAGTGTATAAGGTATCTTTGTGAAGTACCTGTAGTCTTAAGAATTAAGTGCATCAAAGGATTTCTAATACATGGTCTGAATCTTTTTTTATAGATACTTACAATAGACCTGTTAAATATCTACAGTGTTGTACAAGTGCTCAACAACATAATTATTTCAAATTACATGAGTTTCCATGTAACAAAACTATATTTTACTAACTACACCATATTTGGTAAATTAAGGTTATTTCTAAATGGTAACTTTTTGCAGCCTCAAGAAATGAAATATGTAATTGAAATCTTTTGATAACAATACTAAATTAGAAAGAAATATACTAGACTACCTATGTAGAATCACTAAGAGTCACACAAAATAAACTGGACAAAAAGTTATATTTTTTATCCAGTGTTCCTATTTTTTTACTGAAAAACACTTGGGAAGGCAAAGTAGATTTATGAGAAAAAGCTAATCATATTTTGTAATATAATATATATTAAATAAGGTATATAATATATAATATATATTATATATTATACATTATATTCCTATAAAATAAATACTTTTTATGTTGAAACATCTTGTTATTCCTGCTGTTATTCAAAGAAAATAGAATTCTGACTTCCACAATTACCAAAACCAGATAAACTGCCTTCATAATTTAATTCATGTAATTTGATGAGATTTAAAAAGGCTCAAATTGCTATCTTTTATAAAACATCAAGACAATTCTAAAGCTTGTAATCAGAAATTGCAATTATTTTCAAGGGAATTTTTCCCTCCAAGTAAAATTTTCAATTGCAAGTCTTTATGGATATAAAGATATTACTTTTTTAGAAATACAGAGACACAGAAAGAAAGAGAGGGAGAAAGACACAGAGAGACAAAGAATGTAGCTGATTAAACAGTTTAATGATTTTGCTTCATAATTTTTTTCACAAGATTAATATTTTTATATATATATACACATATATAAAATGTAAGGTATAATCATTGCAGATCCAAATGCTTCTACCTTTGAAAGCAAGATTGCTATGTTCATCTGAGATTCATCTATGCCATTACAGCCTTTCTACTTCATGTTTTATCCAACTTGTCCAGACTGCATATATTCCATGTCCCTATGGCATATTGTATGCGGGAAATTACAAAGTCCCAGTAAATCCAAACTGTCCTCGCTGTTTTTGCATTTTATCTGCCATTGTCAAATTTCCTCTGGGGCATTTGCATTTTAATCTCTACCCTGTGCACTAGAAGATGGTCCTGTCTGACAGTTCAGCATCCTTTCCTGACACACTTTTTGCTGTCAAAGCGTTGTGTCCCATAAAGGACACCGTCAAGCCTCACAAGCCCTAGAGGTGGACCTTGACCCCTGCAGGCTACTAGGGACTGTAAGCTGTGGTGGCTAATAGCCAGGCAGAGGTCTTTGAGCAATTCACACCGTGTCATGAATTAGTGTTTTAATGTCCTTTAAGGATTGCAGGGGATTGCCTGAAGCGTGGAGCTGAACAAGGAAGAGCAGCAACATTTATTATACTGAACCCAAAAATGCCAGCTATCAAGCTGATCCATTACAGGGCTTCTTGTGCAGGGGTGATCCTTGTCCTTAAAAGCATTCAGACCTATTGCTTGCTCTAAATTCCACAGCCAAAGTTTACTACATCTGGTCCTTTAACATAACACTCGTGGCTGTCTGTCCATGAAGTAGTTACACAAAAATACCTTCATGGTTTTTCCCTCCAAGGATGTGGCAGAGGTCTCCTTTTATGGGATCCTTCCAAGTTTAAACACAGAAGAGGACTGAAGATCAGGTCAGGGGAAAGTATTTTCCTAATGCCTTGAATTTTTTCTTTGTTGCAATTTTATCATGAACTGTGGGGATCTATGTGGAAATTTGCTGGAATTTTAATAGGAAGAATAATTCAGTCCTTCATTTTACAGCAGGCAATCTTCAAAACATTATTCTGTCATTGGACAGTTAGAATGTGCAAATTTCTGTAAATGCTAACTTCAGTTATAAGGACTCAGTGGAGAGGCGCCTGTTGGGACACCAAACACTCCTCCTTGCTGGCAAATTTCAAAGTGTGTTTTATATCAAATAACCTTTCTCTCAATTATCATTGTGAACTGGCATAACAATCAAAAGTATTGTTCCTAGACTGGATTAATTTTTGCATGGCACTGCAAAGAAATGGTGGCATAGTGCAGTACAATGCAGAAGAAGCTTTGATCACTCAGTGAGGACTGGGAGAAAACAGGGCAATACAACATCCCTAATCCTAAATGGAATTAGCTCAACCTTATGCCACTCTTTCAGTCATATCCATGTCTCTCTAGGTGAGACAGACACCACCTTCAACCGCAGTACAAGTGTGGAAGTGCAGTGCATGCAGTTGAGGAACTGAAGTTCAGGTGCAGATTCCTAGTTAAGAAAACCGGATCAGTAAGTAATTACTGCAGCTGTAACCTGGTAATAGTTTAAAGCCAACTGCATCTTCCTCAAAGAACTGTAGCCTCAGGATGCAAAGCACCTGTCTGCTACACTCAAATATGCTTTGCTGTCTATGTTTGTCTGGCATTGCCAGCATTCCTGCAGCCAGGACAAGTTCAACATGAAAACTTCATATATTACAAACTTTGACCTGGTTAGGTATCCTTGCTTAATGTAGAACAAACCTGTGATACTGTATGATCCATTACAAAACGGTCCCTGTATTATCAATCATCAGAATACGGCTTCCCCAAGATCCCTATCTGCTCTATGGCAACTCATTAATCCAGGCTTGTATGCAAATAATTGCCTTTGCAAAACTGGATTAATTCCAGCAGGCCTTCTGGAAGCAAAATAATATTCATCAGGAAAAAGACTGACAGAACATAAGCCTTGTGACAACAAATTAAGATTCTGAAAATCGGTTATTATTAAATATTTTGCTTTCCAAACCAAGTTTCTGCTGGTAATAAAAATGCAAACAGGCTTTCCCTTTTGCCTATGTTTCACATATAATTTCTTTACACAAGGTAGGGCATTAGTTGTTCTTTTCCAAAGGATTTTTATTGTGGTACTGAATTGGCACTCTTCAGTTTTCATTTGGCTTTTTTATCCCTGGAATAATAGTTTTAAATGCAAATCAAGTGGGCTCTGCTCCTGTGTGATCCTGAGCAGATGCCAGCTGTTTACAAGCACAGGTTGTTTGTTGCAAACACATGTAAACCATTCTTCAGGGTGCATTTACTTTAGACCTTATGGGAGATGAGCAGCTTACAAGATGTTAATCAAAGTAGAACTAACTGTCTTTTGCTTTGTCAGCTGCTTCTTCTGGGGTTCTGCCATTGAAAATCCTTTCCTATTTTACTGGAAAATAAATGGCAGTTATGTCTTTCTTGCTGGCCTTGTTTCAGAGGATAAGTTCCTTATTTTCAACTGTAGGTGGACTTGAACATCTAAAAGCTACCTGTGCACTGGCACTTAGGTTGTGGTCTACTTGTCATAGGCACTTGAAGGTAATTCAATTATTTATTACTTCTGTGCTTTCTTCTCTCTACTAGGCAGTGAACTTGGAGAAGAAGTATAATTTTATTCCCTCTGTGAGAGGAAAACTTACAATGAAATGTTAGATTGACAGGTAAAATCCTTGGTCTTAAGAAATTCAGATTTTATTCTAAGGCCACATTTCTAGACAAAGTATATTCAAATGAATAATCATCAAGCAGTCAAGTCCTCTAAATGTGAAATATTGAGAAACAATTATGTGGTGTTATATAGACAAGTAGTTTTTTCCTCTCTTTGTCCAGTCATTGTTGCTAATTTTACTTATACAAATCATATACAATTAAACAAAAATACTGCAAGCCCATATCTTAGTGGCAAGATTTTTAGAAGTGCTGGAATTCTAGTTCATAGAATATGTTTTCAGCAACCATGCACTGTCATTTTTCAAATGCTGTTTTAGTGAGTTTTATTTCAGGACATATATAGATAAAAATTGCAACATTAAAGATTGTGTGTGCACGTGTGTGTGGGTGTGTTTGTGCACAAGTCTGTGAGTAAGGAAAGAGAGTAAATAAAAGGAGAGAGTCATACATTTAAGTATAAAGTCTGAGAAAACAAATGAAGAAAAATATTTTGAGGAACACAAGTATTTTCTTTAAAGTACCACAATAAGTTTGATCATCAATATTTATACCAATTTTGACTTCCAAACTTTTATCAGCAGAAGTGCTTCCTTTAACTAAACCTCTTCACATGGGATTCATGAGAGAAGGTGTTTCTAGTTCTGGTTATCAGCATGTCTTTTGGTGTGCTGAAGAGAAGTGAAGCTCTCTTCCTCCAAGGTTTCTGTCCCTAGTATCCTAGTACCTGATGTGGGTGGAAGTTTCAAAGTGCTGCAGGAACTTAATTATGTTCAGAACAAGAAATACTGAGCCTTTGAACTTAATTTTGAAACCAAACTAAAAAAAAAAAAAAAAAAAAGCAAATCACACAAATAAGTATTTGAATGTTTGGTTACATTTCTTTCTAGAGGTAGTCAAGCATAAAACACCTTTGTCTGAAGTAGTAAATTCTCTATCTTGTCGTTACTAGCCAATGAGCATTATCTATTCGTTGTCTGAAGAACTGTTTCTGTAATACAGCAAAAAAGTTACGAAGTGTTCTTTAGTGGAAGATCTGCTTTTCCCCAGAAGAGGCATTTTAATTTGGAAAACAAACTACAGAAACATTCGAAGTTATCAACTAAGCAGTAATTATCTCCATAAAATCTTCAAGAATATTTAATAATAAGTACCCTCATAAGAAAGATTTCAAAATCCCACTTTCAGCTCTATATCATCATGGGAAAAAAATTAAGGTAGCAACACAACAAATTTTAAAGACTAGAGAATGAATCTATGAACTAAGTGAATAAATCTATGTATTTGGAGGGGAATATCCTCTTCCAAAGAGCCAATGTCTGAAATACTAAAATGTAGCTGTCAGGTTTTGGAAGCAAGTAAATGATCTGTAAATGTTCTCATAAGAGACCTGTTTTTTTTTAAATGCAGCAGAGCATGTAAGAATATGTTTACCTGTATTCTTGTGGTCAGTACCATCGAAATTCATGATGAAATGGTTCACAGGACTGTTCAGTGCCTTACAGAAGCGTACTGTGTGAAATCATTATGTTAATATGCAGTCTCAAGTACCTTCAACAGGTTAGTGATAACTCACAGCACATATTTTTCTACAGTGTCAGACATCACAAAAATCTCACTTAAACAACTTTGAGGAAAGCAGAGGTACAGCCTGACTAGTAATTAGGGTACAAGACGCTTGGGTGTCATTAAAAGCACTGTGGGCTGAAGAGCTATTCGTGGTAAGCATTCATCATCAGAAGTGTTGGAAAGTTACCATGACTTTGATAACTTACAGTGGATAAAGACAGAAGGGAATGAAATAGATTTATTGAGCAGTAAAGATTAATTCCAAGTTATTGCCAGTTGCCAGCAGCAACTCTTTTCAACACACATGAAAAATCATTAATATCTTCATAATCTCTAGGTGCAGTTGTAGTAAGAGATGCATTCTCCAATGACTGCGAAAATTACTCAGGTTTTTATGAAATAGCTTTAATATGTTGTATATGTTAAGAACCTGCATTCTGAGATTTGCAGAGAAAGGTTAGTGTACTTCCATCTGAAACACAGTATTTAACGCATATATACACTTTCATTTTATAGTTTTTATTTTAAAAAAATATGTATTATATACTGTACATATTTTACATATATATTTTTACATTCCACGTTTAGAATACAATATATAGTATAAACAATTGTCATCGCACTTACAGTAACATAAATTATTGTGATTAGCATTGTGCAAATCACCTACACATAAAAATACATGAATATAATATATGTATGTATAGTATTAATTGCTTATTAGAACTTGTTTGCACATCCCAATATCTTTACGCATACATACTATTTAAATATTGTTGATGTTTACAAATGCCTGTGACATAACTGAACATGCAAAACTGTTGTACTACAATTTTGGGGAGGGGTTGTTTCTTTATCTTGTATTTTCTTACGAATGGATCTCAGCTGCTCCCGTCCTCAATTTTACTCTGAGGCAATAAATAATTCAGTGTGCTAATTTGACAGATGACTCTCCAGGAGCCTCCTACCATTACTAGCACCATTAGGCCATAATATGCATGATGGGCATAGACCATTCAGCAAATGTCCTTCACTTGTTTACCCCTAAAGAGCTGTGCTCTGCGCAATTAACTAATGAAGCATTATGAGCCTTTTTTTCCCTTTCCCTGCTATTTCAATATATCAATGCAGATTGTCTAAAGGCAAAATATATGCTTTTTCCTTTTGGCAAATGAGTATTTATGTGGAAGCTGTAAACTTGCCTTAAGTTCCACCTCTGTAAATAAAGACAAAACAATAAGACACTGAAAAAGAAAACCTTTTTTTTTTTTTAGCAATTTACACAACACATATATAAGGAATGCGTTGTACAGAGATGACAGAAAAATCTGAAGTTAGCTTCAGTGTCATGTCAACAGAGAAACAGTGAATATATAGTTCAGGGTTTTGTGTTGCCTCTGTGCTGGTTTTATTCTGGATAGCTGCAAGAATCAAAAGAGGATCATATAAAAATTGTGGAAAGCAATCAGGAATAAATAGCAATCATAAAGTATGCATATAAGATGGATGCCAGTATTGTGAAGTATATTTTAATCCTACATATACATCACAGCAGCCAAATTGTGTTACATATATTTGTAGAAAGAGAAGAAAGAAGAAAATGTGTAAGGATAAATAAAAAAAATTAAAGCTATGAGAGCACCTATTTTTGTTGGTCATCTTATGGCATTGTAGTTTTTCTTCCTTGGCCAGTATTAGAGCCACTCTCAGTCCAGCAGAAATATGGGTATGCACAAATAAATTCACAAGAAATCTTCCCAACTCTTTTGTATTTTTCTGTAACATATGTGGTTAAATGCACCATGAAAGATATTTAAAACTGGATTTTTCTCTCAAGAGAAAATTTTTGTCTCTCTTTAAATTTCATTTTACTTTAATGCCTCCAGTTTCTCACCTGTATATGTCAATTTACACCTCCCCTCTACCCTTCTTGCTCCTCCTTTCCATAGCACATACCATCCTTTATTTCTACACTTCAAAAGAGACTCTACTTTCTATGGAGATAATTTTGTGATCTATTCTGAAGTTTTTGGGGTTCTACATTTTTAATAAAAAATATTAATATTGGAAATTAAATGTGACAATTTTCCTCATATGCTCTGTAAAATAGTTTTGAGTTTCTGTTCAAATCTGTTTATTCACTCATGTGTCACTAGCTTTTCTGAGTTTACGTGAAAACATGTAACTTCTTGATGTCCTAAATAAGCTTTGTTACTGGTTCATATTCCCAAGACACTCTTTCCATTTTACACAAAGCCATTATTGGATGAAAAATGTCCTGCTTTGGCTAGTATGCTATCAGGATGGAGGAAGTGATATATGAGGTATACCAGGAAACTGGAGTGCTGCACAGGAGGATCCAGCATGATTCACTTGCACAAATTCCCTTCTGCTCAGAGTGCAGAGAAACAGGAGATAAGTTCTATACCCTTCCCTGTACCCAGGTTTACCACTAGCATAAAAACTATGGCAAGAGTCTTTGTGGTATCCTAAGCAGATATACTTTCCATTTATGTTGTTCTGTCAATCTGACCAGTGAGATCAGAGGAAAGAAGGTGAGCAGGACTCCAGAGAGTGAGGCATCTAGCTCCTTGCAACAGAAGGAAAAGTGGACTCATCCTCCTCCTGGGGATGACCTGGCACACAAGTCCTACATTTTTCAAGGAGCTGTCATTAGGCAAGGTTAGCAAATTAAAATCTGTTATGTGTTCAAGTTCTCTAATAATGAGAACTATGCAGAAGATTGAAATATATTTGCTTTTCCTTATGTACTCCGGCTTTTGAATGCATATCTGCACTGATCCTCCTTAATCCTCAAAAACTACTTATTTTCAAAGTATTTATTCATTTATGGCATTCCCAACCATAAATAAATCAATCTTCTCATTTCTGTTTAAGGGATGTAGAAACAGTCCACTAGAAATTCATATTCTCAGAATCAATAGAGTTTACAGTTGATGCAAAGTACTCTTAGGGGACATATACACAAATGCTTGTAAGTGCTGAGTATTAATCACATAAGTGATTAGAAAATATGCAAATAAGCATGTTCATATAAAATTTCCATACAAATTACTCTCAGTAGCCTGTGGCCTTGAGTAACATCTTAAAAACCTTGATCAAGTTATTAAAATACAATTTTTTTGAAAGTTAGATGTTATTATAATTATTTTTATAAGAAAAGTTAGCTTTAATGAAACTTTCCATCTTAGGTTAAACACGCTTTATGCCTGCTATGCAGCATACCATGGCAGGCAGATAGTAATATACATGGGGCACAGGGGATGATGAAAAAAACAAACAATTTGCATTGAAAACAAGGGTTATATGGTTATAGTGTGTACCCTATTGTGCCACACAATGGTATTAGCACTCCCTTAGGCCTCATGGTAAGCAATGAACATGTGGCTGTGGAAAAACAAAACTTCTCTCATCCCACCTTCTCCCAGTGGCTTTGTTGGCTCACAGCAAGGGTCTGGCTTCGTGTCCTGATCCCACTTTAAGAGGAAGTCCAGCTCAATTCAATTTGCTTTTCCACCTTTTAGTAATGAGACAACATACATGTGAGCAAACCCCATGATAATGCAGAACAGATGGGCAGATTTTTGTCTAATTAGATTCTGGACAGCTTGTTTGCTTGTAGTAAATGTCTGTGTATTTAGAGATTTCACACTTATTATAGAGACAACAGATTAGCCAAAGACAAGGACAGAATGCTTTTGGGTTATTTTCCTGCTTAACATTGGTGTAGGTCTACTAAAGAGAGCTATTTGGTAAAATCTACAAGTTTAATTGAATTGTTTGTTGTTATCACGCCCTTTTGGGATTGAACTGTGTGCATTTTGATCCTAGAACACAATGCACCATTACAAAAACTTTTCTTTTTGAACAGCCCACTAGTAAAATAAAGGCTTCCAAAATTTGCGCCACATATATATTGCAAGAGTTTGACAATTAATTTCAATTACTGTACAAAAACAATGATTCCAAAGAACACTTTGTTAGTTACTTATAGCTATTCTCTTAAAATGTATTTACTAGCGTGCATTTTTTGTTCCATTAGTATCCTCAAAGCATTTTGAAAGTTTGCTAACAAAGCATTGAATTGCTTTTGGAGGAAAATCTTCCTTATCTGTGGTTTCATAAACAGAAAGCACAAAGTACAATTTATGCAAAATAATATTGCAAGACAGAAAATATACTGTATCCGAGGAAACATGGTATGGCATTCCCATTGAACCTAGTAAGATTTCTCTACTTGTTAGTTGTTCACCTAGAATATATGTTGCAATTACTTTAAAATGTATGTTAAGACAAAAGGAAAGGCAATTGCTGCTTTTAAGTGTACTGAGATATATATGAGCCTAATGTCCATTCCTTATTCATCACAAATGACTTTCATCTTAAAGTTGAGACTAGAGCAAACATGGCAGATATTTCCAATATTAATAATACATTTAAAATATAATTCAAATAATAGTGGTGTATAGGTGTCCATCATCCTCATGAGTCATCTCTTAAGAGCATCACAAATGGGTTCATCCTGTTTTTCCTTCACTTCATGGTCTAGACATGGAGTGATGAGATAAGACGAGCCCTCTTGGCCTGGATATATTGATGCCATTCATCTGTGTGTCTTGTTTTTCACAGGTGTAACAACTAGCACAACACCCATCACCCTATTTCTGTTTAGCTCGAAATTAAGCTGTGTAAAACTGAAGTAACGCTGGTCAGAGAGGAAGTGTTGCTTTGAAATATAAACTTACCATTTACCATACCAAAAATATAAATTTACCATTCTCTCGCTCATATATATTACTCTGTTACAATAAGGGAACTGCACATCCCATGTGCATGTGTATTTCCTGCTCAGGTGTAAGGAAGAGTGCTCTGTTTGGTGCTTGGATTATGGGTCTATTCTTGTCTTGTTTCCCAGGGTTTCCTCCGTGAAGGACCTTGACAGGCCAGGTGGGTGGGCTGCATGTGACCAATCTCCTAAGGTCTGTAACAGACAGCCGGTGAGTCTCCTGAACACCCTTGGAACCAGTCAGGGGGGTCATGCATCATTTCCAAAGCACCATAACACAGCTTTTTATCCCATTCCCTCATATCTTCTTTTAAAGAAGAATATTCCACACCGTGGAAATATTATTTCTCTTATTAATATAACAATGTTTATCATTATAAAGGAGTTAATTTTATTTATTTAAAGTTAAATTCTATTTTTTCATTTAATAGCACTGAAAGGAAAGACACCCATAATTGAAATCCAGTTTCTAGTGCATCCTAGATTAGGTCTGGAAGTTAGGCTGAGAGACAAAAGAGATAGCAAAAAATCAGGAATTAGGAAGATATTAGAGAATAAAATAGCAAAAATTTTGGATACTGTGGTATTATCACTAACCAAAGCAGGGACCTTTAATAAATTGTAAAATTTTATTATCTTCCACATAGGGGTTGGTCTAGATTAATTTGTGAAGCTGTATTTTACTCAGAACAGGTCTGATTTATATCCTTCTGTGAATTTTTCAGCTAGAACAAATTTACTCCTGACTTACAATTAAAGTGTATTTTAATCACTTTTTTAACAAATCATCAAAATAAACTTTCTAAGCATTTTCCCCTTTTATATATTTTATTTATTTTAGCTACTGTACGTCCTTTTCTTGTGCATTTTGCATTTAATATTAGTTGATTGGGATAAGTCTCATGAGAAAACTCTTCTTGTACTTTGTGTACATGGTTATTTTCTGCTTTACCCACATGTGACAAAACAAGTTACACTTACTGGCTTCTCAGAACCTAGGGATTTAATTACATTTGAGCTTTTTTATTCCTTTGGGATGGTGTTATCAATGCTCAAGTGACCTGAACATATTGCCTGGCTCTTAAATTTTACACTATATTTTTGACTTGCTTAGTTTTTATATTATTAAACATTCTGCTCTAAATCAATTGCTCTTTCAAGTAGTCAGAATATGTCCCCTTCTTCCCATTATAACTGGTCTGAGACTTCACTAGACCAAGCAGGAACCTTGTGCTGCTGCCATCATGATCATACTGCCTTTGTGGAAAAAATGTGTAATTCAGGAACAAACACCGCCTAGCTCTGAGCTTGGGGAAAATACAGACTGCACTGAGACAAATGTGTGCACATGAGCTACAGGAACTCAAAAATGCTGGAGAGGGACAGAAGTAATCAGGAATTGAATTACAGAGTCCTTAACTGAGCAGTCTCAGTCACAGCTAGTTTAGTATGAGAGAAGGTGCTAAAACTTTGAATGCTTGGGAAACTGTAGAAACACCACAGGTCAATTAATAAATAATAAACAAAACAGAGATCCTGATACATTATGAATGAATCCATGTTTTTTCATCACAGAATTAGCCTGACAGAACTGTTAATGAGCCCTGGTCCTAGCGTAAGAAAGCCTGATACAGAATAAACACATTTACAACAGGAGGCTCTGGAATTTCTTTTTAAAATAATCACCCCAAGTTTTAACTAACAACACCGTATTTTTCCTCTGAATCTTATGACAACTGAGGCCTGTGGGAATACTACAGATTTAGAGGAGCAGAGAGACAAAAGGAAAAGTACAGTATATTTGTCGATTATACCACTAGTGAACATGTAGTCAACTATAGAGGGTTGTAACTTGCTTCTGGATGGTGCAGCTTTATATAATTGTATCTCACATTAATCTTATTTTATTTTACTGCTCACAATTAGGAAATTTGCAGCCTTAAACATGTGAAATTAAAACCATGGATGATTTCTTAATTGTGCAACTCCTCAGTACTCAATTAGCATTGCTCTTCTTTCCCCTAACAACGATGTAATACTGTACTAATGAAAAACAGGGCTTCTTTATTTGCTATGGCCTTGGGGTCAATTATCAATTTATCATTGTGTCTTGCAGGTTTAAAATAAAATAGTCTGTGCAGTGTAACCATTGTACAAAATTGACATTAAGTAGATTCTGCAAGTATGGACTTAATAAAAAATACAAAGAGTGCTGCCTAAAAGGGTTCTACTCCTATAAATTCTATTAGGTTGCCTTTAATATAGGACAGTAGGAAACTGCAAAACTAATTTAAAGGGGTTTTTTTTCCTTTTACTATCTTTGTGTATTCTGTATGACAATAATCAAGAGAGAGCTAAATTAAAAATAGCTTTGATTGTGTTTTGAAGGTTTGTTATGATTGCAAACTTAGCTTTGGTAATAAAAATGTTGCTATTGTTCTTAAGAAATGAAGAATTTAGAGTCTTTATCTTATAACTGTCAAATACTGCTATAAATTAATGAATTCATAAGTCAACAAGAAATTACTTAGGTATGTGAAGCATTAAAACCATCTTATTTAAATTAGACAACCAGAAAATAATTAATTGGAAATCAAGTTTATTATTTAAGCATACACCTGGTTAGGTAGTTCATTTTTTGCTCACTTACTGCAAAAGCTCCATTACTTTAAGTTCCAGAATTACCCTTTCTTTGTTCAACTCTGTTCTAGGAAGGTGAATGGACATATGCTAATATGAGGGCAAATAAAAGCAAACTAAAAATTCAGTATGTTCATTGTTCCCACCACTTTGGTGGCACTTTCACAAAGAGTTTTTCCCAGAACTATATTTCAATCATGGCCACTGCTGAATATTTGTCGGACTTCTCTCTTAACTGTGATATCAAGTCTGAGGTCCCATAATTCATCACGTAGGTTATTTCTCTGTATTTTCATCCAAAATTTTTATTATGTTTGCTTGCTCTGGGAAGGAGAATGTAATTTCAACCTCCTAAATCTTAGGAGAACTCCTATTTCCCTCTTGTTTCCCAAGACCCCAGAAAAACATGGAGAAGATAAGCACAATGATGTTTGGCTCAAGACTGAACCTTCAGACCTGACCCCACCAGAAATTGTCCTCCGCTCTTTTCCTTTATTAACAAACTACTGCCATACAATCCAGCTTGTCTTCACACACTTGCATTAAATACTCAGGTGGTCATACACAGACAGCTGTTGTGGTATTAGTCCAGCTTTGCCACCAGTGTGATTGTCACTGTGTCTCTTCCCTGCCCACTGAGCCATACATTGGAGACAGTGTTTGTGTGAGTTGGGGCTGCTCTCCCAACTCTGTCAGAGTTGAAAGACAGAAAGTGACAGAACTTTGTCACATCTCTCTTTTTCCCCTTTCTTATTTTTAATCTTGGAGCCAACTTTAATTAATCCTGCTTTCCTCCTACTCTCCTGAGACTCTTTTCCTCTATTATGCTATGGCTAACTGAATAAACTCAACAACAGCCACACATGTACAAGGAGGTGATGGAAGACAGACAATGCTGAGAAACAGTTTTTCACACCAGACAGGTTTTCCCACCATACTCTCATAGATCTAGTTCAAGCCTCTTGTGGCAACAAGAGCTTGAAGTGTATATCAATATTTTCATTGCTGAAACTAAACCAGCAAATATCACAAGAGGAGAGTAATTTTTCAACTGGCGCCTTCTTCTGTGGCAGCACACAGGGTGGCATGACTGAGATACAGCCTGTTTAATTGATTAGTGCACTTGAGAGAGGGCTGGGTATGGTCCAGTACAGATCATTCTAAACATTGATAAATTACCACCTTTGTGTGAAACAGTTGAGGTGGGACCACTGCCCTTTGACAAACCAGAAAATGAAATGATTACTATTGGATTCTATTGACTTGTCTGGTTAGAGCAGTTGTGCTTCTTCCCAAAGGTTAATTGGACTTGAACTCAAGAAATTAAGGGGTCAGCTAAGGTCACAGTGACAGCAGGCAAACTTTTAACTTAGCACTAATAATATTTGTCAGGGAAAGGACATGCTGGAGTTCTTTAACCATGACTGCTCAGGGATTTACTATAAAAAAAAAATCTTAGTCTACATTATTATAGAAGCTGTAAGTCTATGTGGTAATAATGGTCATTAACAGCCTAGTTTTCATCAGAAACTGTAGCTCAAAGATCAAGACTATTACTCTAGGCTCAAGACAATTGAGCCAAACTTGCGTAGTTATATCAATGGGGATTACAAAAAAAGATTCCCTTAGAAATGTTAAGAAATTCAATGCAAAACGGTCTGGAAAAAAACTGTGATTTTAGTGTCTGTAGCGAAATTCTAAAATTCTTTGCTTTGGAAATTCTTATATTAACTCTGTTATTGTCTTGATTTTGTGTGTTTGATTCTTTCTGATTATGTAGGGGTAGATTAAGAGTAATTATAGAAATTCACTAATGTTTTGTTGGCAAAAAACCCCAAACCCAACAACCCAGCATTAGTTAGGAGACAATTGAGCTCTGCATTATGTAAGAAGAGAAGAACCCCAAAATATCTTCAGTATCTTCTAGTTATTGTAAAGATTGGACTGACCACATGTTCTTTCACATTCTTGAAAGACCTCAACAGGTTGGAGAGATGGGCAAAGAACAATCTGAAATTTAACAGAGGCAAGTGTAGGGTCCTGCACATGGAGAGGAATAAACCCAGGCACCAGCATAGGCTGGGTGCTGACCTGCTTGAAAGGAGCTTTGCACAGAAGGACCTGGGGGTCCTGGTGGACAACAAGCTGTCCCTGAGCCAAGAGTGTGTCCTTGGGGCCACAACAGCTTGGGATGCATCAGGAAGAGCATCGTCAACAGGCAGAGGGAGGTGATCCTGCCCCTCTGCTCTGCCTTGGTGAGGCACATTTGGACTGCTGTGCCCAGTTCTGGGCTCTCCAGTATGAGAGAGACATGGAGATCCTGGACCAGGTCCAGTGGAGGGCAACAAAGATGATCAAGGGGCTGGAGCATCTCTCTTATGAGGAAAGGCTGCGGGAGCTGGGCCAGTTCAGCCTTGGGAAGAGACTTCTGAGAAGGGACATCATCTATGTCTGTAAGTATCTGAAGGGATGGAATCACTTTTGTGATTCTATGACATTTGCACAGTTTTTTAATAATATTATTAACATATGATTCCACATTGATATCTCTCACTGTCTGTGTATATAAATGGGATATATGCCTATATGTAGAAACACACTTCTTTTTCAAAAGACACTATGCATTTTTTATATTTCAAGATAAATAAGCATTAATACTATTTAGTGAAAAGTCAGAATTATACTTGGATATGATATGCATTAATTGTATTTCATCAGGTTAACGGCCCAGATAATTTACTTGATCAGATTTATGCTTAGTACAAACAGAAGAGAGTAAAACTCAGTTTTCTGGTCTTCCCATGCTGGAATTTGTTAACTGGAATAGTTTTAAAATATTTGTCTTGTATATGTGCTACACACAGTTCTAAAATGTTATTCTAGATTCAGCTGATTTAGGAAGAGGAAAAAAGATTATGCCTGCAAGAATAAGGGAGTATGCTTACTGTCAGAAAAAAAATCAAAATTTTTGATGGTGCACTTGAATACAGATTTTATTGCTTTTATTTATGTGGATTTCATAAGTGAAAAGATACAAAGCTGTGTTCTATTGCTTAGATTAAATTTGGACACTGGTGGTGGCTGCTCTGGTAATGATTATGAACATCTTTTTTAGAAATCTGAATGCATGAAAAGAATTAGAGTATTAATATCTGTACCTTACTAACTTACTGCAAAACCTAAGGAGATTTGTTTTCAGCGAGTGGTTTTAGTGGCTTTTCAACGAATATTTTTCAAATGTGAGAAATTAAGGACCTGTAAAACATGCAGAGGCAATCAAGTCTAAAGATACTTGTTAGAGGGGCAGCTGCAGGCCCCTCCTATACCTGAACTTTAATCGATCAAGTGCAGGCCAAAGGAAAGCAACTGATTTGGTGAAAAGACCTCTGTGTCAAAATAAAAAGTCTGTGTCTACTTTCTCAAGTAGAAAGGCATGCTACTTGCAAGAAATACAAAAGCAGAAATTAATGAAGCAAGAGAAAATTTTCACACATTCTGAGACATGTTCATTTAGGAGCAATATTCCTAGGGGAAAATGTAAATAAACAACAAAATCCCACTTTAGCTGCTATGCTCATACAGTGCAATAGGATGGGCTTCAGCATGGACAAACAAGTCTAACCAAATAATTCATATAGAGAGAATTTTGATATAATTTTTCTACATGGACACAAAGCTAACAAGTTGTCAGAAAATAATCAACATACAAAAATATTTTTAGTCAGTGGACTTTGATTAATCCTTTGGGTTTTAACCTAAATTTTCATCTGGCATTGTTTCTGAATTAGAAAACTTGAAATAGAGAATTCAATTTAAAAAGTCTTTTTAACTGGAACAGCCCTGTTGGAGTGGTTATTGTTACTCACTAATATTATATAAAATATATCATCAGAAATCACAAAGAGGAATACACAATATCTCTTCTGAATATTCTGTTTTATGACCAGAACCACATATATACTATCTGTGTCTTGAATTTTGCTGTTTACGAAAATGCACTGCTGCTTTAATAAATAAGGCCTTCTTGAGCATATGCAATACTGTAAAACTTTCAGCACCTACTATTTTCCTGTTTTGGATATCATGAGGCAGAAGTTAATTTCTTTAAAGAAGCATAAAAAGCACCTAACCCAGCAGTAGTCTTTGCTGCCCTGAATGAAGCTCTAAAGGTATTCTCTCTACAATATTTATAAGATATCCTATACCGTTCAGTTTCATTTCTAAAGTAGGAAATACAAACATACCTCTTTTTTTTTCTTCCAGTGAGATTATTCACATAAGAAGGTGCTAAACATCAAGCGATAAAGTGGGCTGTATACAGCCTTTTGCTGTCTCTACACAGCAACACTAAATTTGACCAAAAAAAAAAAAATAGTTTGTTAATACTTCAGTTCCTGAGTTATAACCTTGATTTCTGTGTGTTTAGAGAAAAATCGGGTTATGACTACATGGGGAAAAAGTTACAAAAAGTATTCTTATTATATCACATTACCTCTGGGTCAGCACTTAATGTAATTTACCTTTAGAAAGAAGTAGAGTTCCTTTAACCTAATTTTCTATTTGGGAAGTGCAATAAAACAACCCTGTTCCAACTGGTGCATTAAAGAGTGGAGGAAAGTAGTGGAGCAGCAAGGAGAACAAATAATATATTTCTGCCAATCAGACAAATTAGGAAATTTTACTATATTTGTTTTGGGTCTTGCTGGGTCTTAGATTAGGAGAAACTTAGTGTCTTCAATTAAAATAATGACTGAATTAGTTGGTTTTGTATTTTAGGCACTTTTTAAGTCCTGCTATTAACAGAACACATTTTTGTTAACGTTTCTAAGCACTAAGGCTGGAAAATTCCAAGGTCTGCCTAGCAGAAATGCTTTCCATTTTCTTAAATAAATCCAAAGTCTTACTCTCATATTTTTCTGAGTAATATTTTTCTACAAAAATTTGCTTAAGGCTTTAACTTGTCAATGTAAAATAGCGTATTACATCATGTAAATGGTAGTTAATGACCAAATTATGTCTTTGATGGCATTTTATGAAATAAAATTAGTTTGCATGCACATAGGAAAAAACATCTTATATATAGTTTAAATAGTTCTGAAAATCTCCCACATGCAGCAACAACAAAATTTATTTGCTTTAGGCTATGTAGAGTCTACTTGTAAAAGCATGCTTGAACTAAAAAATGAGATAAAACAATTATAGCAGATTGTGAGTATTCTGCTCATGTATACAATATATTTTTCTGAATGAAGCACTATTGCTTGTAATGAATAGTAATGAACTATGTATGTATGTATTTACTTAATGTGACTTCTGTTACTGTCACTATTTGATAAAAAAATTGGGGTCTTCACTGTAGAAGAATTTTTCTTCACTCTACATGCAGATTTTTAAGAGGTAGTTTCCTTATTTCCATCTTTTCACTTTTATACGTCTTGTTAGGTTAATTCCTGTTACCTCAGACTTTCCTGACTGTTGCTGTCATCTTCAGTCTCAGGTACCGACACATGAAAGCTGTTGATCCACCTAGTTTCTGTTTGTGTCTCCAGAATAAACTAAATGAAACTGCTTTTGATTAAGTAGTCAGAAATAAAAGCTAAATCAAGATTTTAATCGTATTTTTCTTGGCATCTCTTTGAACATCTTTTATAATTTTGACTTTGCAATCAAATTACCAAGTTTTGGCTTTAGGTTTGTTTTCATAGAGAAATTCCATTAACACTTATAAGACACCAGGTTTTCATATTGACACATGGGAAATAAATTGCTAAAACTGTTAGAAAAAAAAAGTATGTCAATATCCAGCTATAGCCATGGCCAATTTAGAACAATAGGTACAGGTGTATGTACCCATTGTATGCAACCTATCCATTTTAAATGCTTCATGAATTATTTTTAAATCTAACCTGAGATTAAAAGTACTGTAGAGAAAACTAAAATGCAGTTGTGGTGTCATATCAAAACCACCAGAAAGACAACACCTGTGTGCCCTTGGTGGGACAGGTTCTCCCACCATGCTGTTCCTAGCCTAGCCACAAATTCAGTGGAGGATCTTGAGGTTTGCTTTCCACTGAGGAGTCCAGGAGAGGTTCATGCATGCACAAAGGTTAGGCCTGTGCCACATCCTGGCACACAGGAAAATGCAGAAAGCTTTTTGCCCTGATGTGTATAGCAAACATCACTTCAATGATACCATGAATATATGCCAGGAAAATAAGAAGAGAAATAACTGGGTGTATTCTGATAATATTGTAGGGTTATTCTTTTATGTTGACAAAGAGATTTAATGTTGTTGTTATAGTCCCCAATTCAAAAAAAGACAAGACGAAAGCAATAAAAGTCTGCTTCTCTTTATGAACACATAAAAATATATTGGTTCCCATAGTTTACTCAAGCAAAAAGACAAACCCTTGCTTTAATTTTTGCTGTAGTCAAGACATTAGTGACAATTTATGAAGTAACCTTAACAGGACTAAAAATATTCTTACAGGTGAATTTCAATCAGCTGGATAAAGGATATGTAGTTGTATAATTTGTCTTCTTCTTTCTAATTTCTTTGCTGGTTTAGTTGGGTAGATTCCCTCCCTACTTAGAGCTAAAATCCAGTATTTGGAGCAGTTATTTTTATACAGTGCTGTAAATATTTTAGTGCCCTTGCATAACATCCATCTGAATGCATTATTTCTAATCAGGTTTAAAATGTAAAAGCATTTCAGGGTGAATTTTTTAAAAGTCTCTGGATGCTAGATGTATGTGCCATGCATAATGCTACTGTACTCCAGCCTGAAGTGGGACTTCTTATGAGCCTGTGAAATGCTAAAATGGAAGGAAAACCCACAAGTACAGCCACATGGATCCAGACCTTGTGTTTAGGTAGTCTAGAAGTCTCCAGATCTGGACTGGCAAATCTCATGCTTATGGCAGTAGCTACCCCAGTAGCTGTGTGAGGACAAGAATGGGTGATGCACCTGGGTGCTTTTCTGTGCTGCTCTGGTTTACGCCAGTGGTGTCTTAGAGTCTGTTTGTCTGCTGGAGCATAATGTGGCTGTCTGCTTCATGTTTCTCTGTTTATTTCTAGACCTGGCTCCAGAGCTCTTTGGGAGGTAGACAGAGTATCAGTCTTTCTTGGTGCTGAATCTGTCTTGTCACTCACCATGAAAATCTTTTAAAGATTATATTCCTCAGTGTTTTCTTCTTTTGCCCTGCTAGGAAGGAGAGCCAAGGAACATGTGCATATCTCCGCATGGGTTCAGTTGAAATTGAAAAATCATTTTCACAAATTTTCAAACAATCCTTATATTCCCATCTTCCATAACAAGAACACTTTTTTGGAAATAATGGATAGTGAATATTGGTTTTTGAATTCATTCATATACTTGTGTTGCTTGAACATTGTACTCAGCTTGGACCAAGGCTGATCAAATTTTTGAAGTATGGGTGATGGTACCCACATATAGATTCGTAACTATCTGACCAAAATACTGGCAAGATTGCTAAACTCAAGTAAAGGTTAGATTTTATCAATATTCAAAGTATTTTTCTGAAGGGTTTAACATTTAGTAAACACCACCAAAAAGTTATTGTGTATCACTGCACTCAAAACTTTCATGAATATCAGGTCACTTGTTAAAAAATCAGCGTAAATTATTGAAATCTTGGGTTAGAATAAAGGAAATACAAGCTAAGTTTGATTACTCAGGGTTAAAGCCTACCCCAGTTTTTTCTGTTTAGAATAAAAACTTTTATGGACTATAAATTTTCCTTCCCTGTTGCAACAAAACAAATTACAATCCTCGTGGCATGGTTATGGACAATTCACTGGTGCTAAGCCCTACACTTCTTGAGAAAGGACTTCCAGACTTGGATATCATGTATATTCCTGGGTGGTATCTCTAGCAAAATTTGTGGGTTTTAATCAATTCTCACCCTATGCAGAGGTTTATTGCCTTTCCTGTTACCAATAGAGTTATATTTAAAGTTAAGAGCAATATTAAATTTTTTTTCTTTTTTTTCAATGTCACTTCAGCACCTCCATGATAGTGCATTTCTTGCAGTTCTTCCTGTTCCAGGGTCAGCCATACCATTCCCTTCTCTAGAAGGGAGAGGCATAGCTGGCAGGAGAGACAGGGGATGCTTCTTTTTTGCTCTGTATTCCTCCAGTGCCATGTGCAATCAGATTTGTGGCATGTCACTTCAATCTGTCAGCATCCCCTTAGTGCGACTCAGTCGCCCATGAGGAAATACCTTGTGTGTTGGCAGAGGATGTTCTTTAACAACACCCAGTCACTCAGTCAAACAGGCTAAAAGGGGCAGCAGACAGCACCTTCACACCAGCGTATGCTAACTGAGCTCTCTGTCAATGTGTCTTGACCTCATAAGACACAGCAAAAAGGCCTGAGTGAAGAGCAAAGAAAAGCTACCCTTGCCTTTTCTGCTAAAAATGGCAGCTTCCTTTACTCCACTCAGTCAGAAACAAACATATTTGATACGTGTGTGGGTGTTCACTTGAGTTTATATATATATATAGATATAAACAGAACTACACAGTTTCCTTTTTGCAGTATGGGAATGTAACCACTAGATGACACCAAGAGATAGTTCCTATAGACCTGATTTTTCATTCTTTATTCATCTGTTGGTTCCAAAGGTGACATTCTTGCTGAGATTGTAATTAAGATTACAGAGGTACGCAAATTAAGTGATCTGGCAATTATTAATAGTTACCTTACTTTAATATTATCAATTACTGTCCTAGAGTGCAAAGAGCTTAGAATTTATGATCATTTGGACAGTGGATCTCAAACATTACCTCTCCTTCCCTGCTGTGCATATCTTTAATTGTCTACTACAGAAGCATCATTTGTATTTCCTCAGACAAGAGTCTGCTGGTGCTCCTGCAGCAAACTTGTTGCAGTGGTTTACAATTCATGTCTGAGAATCCACAGAAGGTAAAAATTCATCAAGTCTTGATGCAAGATTATGTATTTATACCAGATCAGAATTAAATGTTTTGCCCTACTCTGCTACTTTTATTATTCTCTTGAAATGAGCTAAAAACATGGGGTTTGATAATAAGAACTAAGAAATGTTTTCTCTTTCTCAAAAGCATGTAAAAATTTATGATTTGATATGAATTTTTGAGATTTAGATTGTGGTCATGGAAAAGAAGAAGCAGGTTAAAATTGTCCTTTTAGGTTTTTTTATCTATTAACACTTATACTACCAGATAAAAACCAACAACAACAAAAATGCATAAATATCCAAGGCCAACAGTTCTGCATGGATTTTACATTACACAAAATGGCTGAAATTTCTAAGTGGTGGACAGAAATTTATTCCCCTGTGTCTAAGTTCATAAAAGTAACATAATATGAGTCATGTCACCCACAAATAACAGTTAGACATAGACCCTGCTTGATAATACAGAGAATTATTTTGGTCATTAAAAAATATGCAAGTCTTAAGGAAACAATGCTCTTCAAAGATTTTTAGCCACTCCTACCTCCTACCCCCCATATTTAAGTATTAACATAACTAAACAATAACATTTTTACTGAAAGAAATCCTTCATAAATATTCACTGGCTTACAACAACAAAAAAACCTGGAGGACTGAAGTTGAATAGCTTTTCTTATATGAGTGTGTTACAAATATATCCACGCGTTTCATACACTTTAATATTACTGTTTGCAAAAACTTTAGCAATTCCCACTGTGTCTATTGTGACCATCATTATAGTGATAGTTAAGGGAAGTATGTTTGGAGAACTTACTGGTGAACTCTACACAAGTAAGCAAAAACAGGGGATACAACACAAAAGTTCTATTGGGTTTTTTAATGGTAATTGGATTTTTAAACAGTAATTGGTATTTTTAAGCATTTTCTGAGGAGGCAATAAATTTAAATGTCGTGGATGAAACTCCTCATTCACAGCTTGCCTGAGTGGTTAACAGTGATTGCCGTCATCCCTGCTCTGTGACACAGTGTGAGCTGAGAGGTGAACAAGCATCCACCCTGTGCTTTGCCCCTTCTCCAGAGACAACTGCTCAAGTTTCGGAGTGCTGGAGACCACCACCTGGTCCAGATCAGGAGCTACTGGGAGGCACATACTCTCTGTAGGTTCATGTCCCTGCAGAAATCACAGTGCCAACCACACCATGAACGTAAGTGCTGATGTGACATGAGAAGCCTGCCAAGGCTGACTCCTGGCAAAGTGGAAATAATAAATCAGTGAGTGTATGAAAAGGATGCATTGTGTAAAGAAATTATAAAGGTTATAAGGAGGGATCACATGCCTGTTGTGTAGAACTGAAGAAATGAAGTCTTATTGTAACCCAACGAACTTGGGGATGTGATTTCTGAGAACATACAGAACTCACCATTAACTTTGCTAACACAATTAAGAAAGACTTTCTTGTCCAATGACTTTATGAAAGTGTGGCTTGCACAATGTCTTAAGATTCTTCAGCATAAAGTGACAAATGCCTGTGAAATATGATTTCTGTGTAATTGCTGTGGTGATTCGTACAGGGGCTCTGCAACTAATAGTTTGCAAGTACTTGAATAGAAAAATTGACACTTTCATTCCTTTTTAATAGATAAGACAGACTTTACCTGAACTTTGCTTTTTTGAGGGGGTTGATTTGGGTTTTTTTCAGAAACCACATGGAAATACTTCCTGTAAAAAAGTCTTGGAGGTCATGCTTTCTGAACAAACAGAATACATATCATAATTGTTTGATGTTTGATTCTTATTTCCCATCTGAAAAACAGATCCCATTTTTATGTGGAACAATGACAATTGTCGGTGAAAGCACCACATACTCTGTTTGACTCTCCGTTGTTAAAAATCCAACTTGTTTTGCCCCCAGCAGTTTTACAGGCAGTTCAAATTGCCTCATAAAACTCTAATGCTTGTCCTCATACACAATATGTATTGTGTGACAGGCACAGAAAACACATCTTGTGACAGTTTGTGCTAGGTAAAATATGCACCCAACTGGATGACTTGTCCAGCTTAAACTCTTTTAAATTTTAAAATAGCTCTAAACCATATGCTATCAAGCAATACACATTTTTAATTCTAACCTTATAATTTTAGGCATATTAATGTGTATAAAAACGTTCATGTCTTCTTTTATATTATAGATGGGAAAATTTTAACAACCTAAGAAAATATTTACAAAATATTAACAGAATATATATCACAAAATGTTTTTGGCAGAGGTCTTATTTTGTTAGAGAAATAAAGATCTTTATTTTGGGGGAGCTTTACATAAGGACCAGCATTAACAGATTTATTTATTGTGTTCAGGAGGAATGCATCAGCCATGACATTTTCTAACACTTTACAATTGATGAAGGAGAGATGCACAGATGAGAATTCTCCCAGATTATCTCATTATTTTACTTTGTAGATAGGATATATATGATAAATAAATACTGCTATCAATAATTTAGTGTGCAAAATCTGAAAGTAATTTCCCAGAAATCAAGATATCTGCTTAGAAGTTATGAAGTTTCTTGTAGTGTTACCATATTTGCCAGATTCTCTTCATCTACTATCTATATTTTTCATTTTAAAGGACACTGACTTCACAATTTCACAATTTGTTGAACTGTGAGGTTTAAACATCTAAGTGTTTTTAAATCTTGAGTCTTTATTAAATCTTATGAGTTCAGTAGTTGCGACTATTAAATATATAATCTAAAATACAAAATCCTAATACAAGAGTCAGCTCACTGGAGTGAAAAGCGTTTTTAGAAGTTTGTATGGGAGCTGAAACATCTAGGGTATGATTACCCTTAGAAGGTTAACGGGATGTTAGTTTAGTTTTGTGTTTTAATTCTGTTAAATTCCCTTGATGTCCTGCAGAATCATTGAGTCACATCAGCTCCTCCCTGCCTGGGGTTGGCTGCTCCCTTTCACTGTCTAAGAAAAAATCTACAAATGGAAATGTATGGTTCCTCTTACAAGATATGTAGCTCCAAAATGGATACATTGTGCTCGCCCTTAGACTCAAATGTTTAATCAGAATTGACTTCCAAAAACCATGTGGCATATAATATTTTGCAAAATATTATTAGATGTAGTTGTAGTATTAATGATGTTAGACATTATCATTAATAATTATTATCATCATTATAGTTGTTGATAATCAAAGAATACAAGCAATGCAAGATTCATGGCGACAAATAATATATTTTTTATGAGCCAGCTAATGCAGTTTGAAAAAATAAACCAGGACACACAAGCCTTTGACAGACCTGAAATAGAAGCAACAAACTTCAAAGGTGACCTGAGTTTATCTTGACTGTATTTTGTATTAGCACCTACAGACAGGCATAGTGGAGATCCATTGTTCAAAGCACTGTACAAATAGAAAATAAGAGACAGTTCCTGCTCCACTGAGTTCACAAGCCAAACACTGAGATGGGGAAAAGCAGGAGGGCAAACAGGCATACAAAGGTTAAGCTTTAACAGCTCAGTAACAGAACCAGAAAGGAACTTGCATCTCCTGGTCTGCAATCTAGGCCCAAATTGCCCAGAACACATTTGAAAGACAAATGGCAATTTGTGTTTTCTCCCTCATAATCCTTAATGGCAGAAACTTACATGTTAGAAGGTCGAGATGGACCCTATGTGTGTCAGTGCCTAGGGCCTGGTTCTGCAAATCACTAGTCTGAGCTGCAAAATTACTGCCCCTCAAACTCATGGAAATTCAACAGTGGAAATCCACTGGTGGAAGCACAGTGAGACCCATGGCCAAGAAACAATTGATGGGATAAAGTCCCTTATCTGGAGTTTCTAATTTTTACTCGTTTTATAGACAAATATCATAGCTCTGAAAGGGACACTTAGCCAGCATTTTTACTTGTTGATTATTAATAGATAATTTAATATTAGAAATTTGTGGGGATTTGATATATCAGAAAGCAGGTTAAAAATGATGTAATGATCTAATTTCCTTTTTCCGCCCTTTTTCTGATAGAAATATTTCTTTATTTTTTTTTCCCATTTACAGGTGCAGAATTAAAGAACATGTTCACTCACTATATTATTGATGCACTTAAGTGAAGTGTTCCAAAGCATATAATTACTGTTAGGTTTATGGCCCTGAAGTAGATTGGGATAGTGGTGCTGCATATCCATGATTTGAAGGACATACAGTGATGATTATAGAGGCAGTACTCTACATCCATTCCAGCCCTTTTGTGTTTAGCTGGTTGCCATGGCAAATAATTGGATAGAATTTAAGCCACTTTCTTCCAAGTGGGAAATTCATAATTTTACCCTTCACATAATTTTGAACATACTTTTAAAGAATCTTAAAGTTTATGTAGGAATGGAAGACAGACTTGGAAGAAAAAAAAATAGATTTCTATACATGGAACGACAGTTCATTTGGAAGTTTCTTTCTTTTTTCTTTTTTCTTTTTTTATTAAATCCTGAAGATTCCATTTTCTTAACAACATGGTATTGCAAAATTTGAAGCTAGTGAAAATACAAAAAGATTTGAACCCAGAGAAATAGAAAATATGAAAGTGAATGATCAAATACAACTTACTTTAGCAATTGGTATCAAATAGAAAGAGATGGGTATTTTTATGCACTCAATTTCCCAAACGTATTTAGCCCAAACCTTTTTTAAGCTTTGGAAATGTTGATCATGTTGTGTTTATGGTTCATGGTAAGCATCTTTCATATCCCTGTTTTTCAATTTTTTCTCTTTCTGAAGACACAGGTAAACTTTCCGAAAGATCCACTGTGATTTCACATCGGTGCCCGATATATGCCACCCTGACTCAGTTTGGGGTTTACTATCTTATAGACTGCGCTATCAATGGGAAAGCCTACCAAGCTTTGCACAACATATGGCAATCATGGAAAAGAGAGAGCTCCTCTACTCACAATAATGTTTTACAGTGGGGTATTTCAGAGGTACACAGAATACAAGTATGTCTCGTCCCATTACATTAGACCTGAGCCTGGCAGGAGCCATTGCTGCCTTCTTGCCTTTAAAGCAAGAAGTACTCTAAGGGAGGAAGAACCACAGCTGTTGCTATAACATGTACACATGGGGAAGGCCATGGCTGCATTCACCCCATGGCCCTTAAAAAGATAATTTGAACCTACTGTTTTAGAGAAACATCACTCCTAAAATAATTACTCGGACATTAAAGAAGGAGGTGACTTTGATCCATATGGAGAAGGTCATATCTGCCTACATTTTCTGTGACTAAAATAGGTGGAAAGAGTAACTCCAGAGACCTTCAGAATGACACCTGCATTTTCATTGGTTAGACAGGAAACCCAAGCCCTTCTTGTTTATGTGTTTAAACCTTAAATGTAACCATTTTCCTTAGAGATACTGAATGGCCTGGGCTGTGACTGTGCTTGTGATGTGGGGACCAGACTAGTATGCCTGATCTTTCTAATTTTTATCACCTTTCATAATAATAATTCTATGCCTTGTGGTCACAAAAATTAGAACATTACTTTCATTCTTTGATTTGTACTCCTACATTCCAAACTTCCTAACAAACTAGATTGTGGTTTCACTGCTCCTTTGACAGAAGTATGCAATCCAAGGTTCAAAAACTAAATACTCACTCTTAGTAAGCCTGGTTAATTTAGGAACTACATTAAAAGAAATATTAGAGATTTAAAGCTAGTTCTGATTAGTAGGGTTATTTCTCTAATTTGCCTTTTTACAATCTTGATTCAGTGTTGAAACTGATCAGCAGGGTTTTATTTTAGATTTGCCAATACAACAGGACATGAAACAGGATATGAAAACAGAAGGCTTATTTTCCAAATGCATCATTACTTTTTTTGGTTTGGTTTGGTTTGGTTTTGGTTTGGGGTTTTTTGTTTGTTTGGTTTGGTTTTGGTTTGGTTTGGTTTTGTCTGTTGGATTTTTTGTTTGTTTATGTTTTGGTTTTTGTTTTGCTTTTTTTTTTGGTAAATGTTTTTTTCTGAAAATTTTATCCTTTACTGAAAGATTCAGCATTCAATCACTGATTATTTTTAGTAGTGTTTTACAATATACAAGCTGGCATAATTTTTTAGAGTGGAACTTAGTAGTAAATTAGTTTTTAAAATTATAACCTGCTTAGGATCTAAAGTAAGGGGAGCTTCTAGCTGACTTGTGAACTAATCAATTTGGAGATCTTCTTCCAGTCTCTTTTGTATGGTGACGGCAAACCATGTTTTCTTTTCCTCTACCTAGCTTCAAGTACCTGGCAACAAATTTGTTGTACCTGCATGTCTTTGATAAGGACCCTTGACTGCTATAAAATTTGTTATATGGAGAAATCCAAAGAGAAAATCTGGAGTACCCTTTGGCCTCTCAGTAAAATGATTTTTTTAATGAGTTTTGAATTTGTATGTTGCTGCCTCTCTGAAGATGCATTGCAGCTCAATGCAGCATAGGCCATTGTAGCTTCTTTTTATTGAGCAGAATAGTTATGGCTATTTCCTGTAAACAGATGTTGTGGCATCTTTAAACACTAATTGAGATAACTTAAAATTGAATTTGTTAACAGCATTAAGAGGCAGTGGTGACTAAAGGATATTACCTTAGATGAAATAGATCACTGATATTCTTCCCGAAGAAATGTGGATGTGGCAAAAAGTGCATTATCCTAATAAAAAAAGTTCTATAAGAAGTAAATGTCTAGAAGGAGAGACATTCTTAAAATTTATGGGAGAAATTGAAGAATAACATACTGAACAGGGAAAGCATGTAGGAGGATGAGAGGCAGAAAAGAAAATATAGCTACTACCACCAGTAACATACTAAACCCCTGTGTGAATGATAGAGCAGAAGGCCTGGGATGGATAAGACAGCTAGACTAGGAATGCCTTGTCATGTTAGGGATCTCTGCACTTTAGGAAAGGTCATTTCCTCTCTTATCTCTTGCCTCAAGTACTGCCACAGATTAAGAGAGGATGCCAGGGGAGGTCAGCTGTGTCCATGCCATGAAAAACTAATCTAAATGTTCCCAGTATTTTCAGTACCATCAAAGCAAGCAAATAATTGCATTTAGAGTTCATATCAAGGGGGAAACCTGGGAGTCAGCAGTAGGAGGCTCACCTGGGCAAATACATGGAAGTATATGAAAGAGAAACAGAAAAAAAAAAAGGTACTGATAAGTGGTACCTCAACTCTACATAGTGGACAGCTTCTCGATTGAACTAGAAGCTGGATGTACACTTCAAAAGGAATTGCCAAATGAAGTCATTGAATTTTGTAGCAGCATAAAGCTGTAAGTACAAAGCATGCTGGTGAGTCTCCTCTGTGAAAATTTAGGAAAAATGACATCTGGTCATAGTGACATCTTAGGCCACTGAAATGTTTTATTCCATAGGCCCAAGCAAACAATGGCTGCATTGATTGGAAAGAGCTCTCTTTGCCACAACCACTTCAAAAACAGCCGCATAACATCTCTTGCTCTGCATCTGCCTGTCTTCCTATTTTAAGCCTGGACAGACCCCATCTTTTGCTTTTTTTTTTTGTTGCTGTTGAGGAATTGAAGAATCAGTGTGATATTCTGGTCCCTTTGTGCCCACAGCTGACCTCAATGTCCTCTCAGACACCTCTTGCTTACATTCTTATCCACGGGGCTGCTGCATTGCAGATTATGAGGCCCAGAAATATAGACCACTGTATCTATTTTGCAAGGATTACAAAAGATACCTAGGTATATTTGGGTTTAAATTATGAACAACTTATGAAAGTCCAGTATGAAAGCCATTTATTGTCTCTCTTTCCACTAAAATTTCTTTAAATTTGAGGGTTTATCTAATTTTTGCAAAGTAAAATTAGTCCCCAAAAATCAAAGGGAACTCTTACAAACTCTTTGTTGCCTTCATAATAGATTATGTTTTTCATGTGATCTGGGAGTCCTTAGTAGGGTCACTACTATCTAATATAGCTTTTTCAGGGTAAAAATTTTTAGAAAATAAATTTATAAAAATAATTTTTTAAATAAAATATTGATTCACAGTAAAAAGATGCTTTACTGTGTGCTATAAAACAATATTTAATCATATTTATTTGACCAATAAAATCCTATTGTTTAATTGAGCCATCATTTTACATATAGTTTATTATATATATAATAATTTATAATTTTATAATAATTTAATTTATTTGTTTGGGATACATTGAGATTTCTTATGACAGACGTGTATCCACAGGCTTCAACACATGGTTCAGAATATCTGAGTTACCTGTTAGAGCAAGCCTGCAAATGGATGAATTCTCAGCGTTGTCTTAAACCACTGAAAATACTTTTTGATCTCACACAATATTTACAGCTTGCAGCAATACACTTGTATTTCTATTGGCTTCCTCAATACACACAAAACATAATACAAAGCAAAACCAACTCAATTCATAGTGAAAGTAGTTCATTAAACAATGCATGGGTCCCAGTGCAGCAGAAAAGTTGCATCTACTTGGTTGGCAAATGCACCAGTGAACAAAGAAGTGGATCACACCTATACATACTGCATATTTTTGCTCACCTATGTTAGATGGAGTCTGAGAGATGTTGCAAAGATAGAGAAAGTGCTGGCCTCTCATTCTGGAGATTTCATCCAAGTTTTACAGTCACAAAATTACTGATATGAAATTTTCTTTGCATAAAAATAATACATAGGCTCAGAGTCAATAATTTTCCCTGAGTATAATTCAGACTTCTGAAAAAGCCCTGTCCAACTCCTGGACAGTATGTCATATACAGGCCAGACAACCAATGGTCTGAGGTGACTAATCCCCAGATTGACACCTCATATATCAGGGCTCAGTGTAGACAAGTGGGGAAATTGCTGGATTGATGGGTCAGTGGTGTGAGGTTCAACAAGGCCAAGTGCCAGGTCCCACACTTCACTACAACCTCATGCTGCATGAGGTTTCATGGGGCTGGAAAGCTGCTCAGTGAAAAAGCACCTGGGGGTGCTGATGACAGCAGCTGAACATGAGCCAGGGTGTGCCCAGGTGGCCAAGAAGGCCAATGGCATCCTGGCCTGGATCAGCAATAGTGTGGCCAGCAGGACCAGGGCAGGGATTGTCCCCCTGTACTGGGCACCGGTGAGGCCACACCTCGAGTGCTGTGTCCAGTTCTGGGCCCCTCACTGCAAGAAAGACATTGAGCTGCTGGAGGGAGTCCAGAGAAGGGCGGCGGAACTGGGGAAGGGTCTGGAGCACAAGTGCTGTGAGGAGCAGCTGAGGGAGCTGGGGGTGTTTAGCCTGGAGAAAAGGAGGCTCAGGGGTGACACTCTCTACAACTGCCTGAAAGGAGTTTGTGACAGGTGGGGGTTGGCCTCTTCTCCCTGTCTGCCAGTGACAGAATGAGAGGACAAAGCCTCAAGCTGCACCAGGGGAGGTTGAGGTTGGACGCAAGGAGGAATTACGTCATGGAAATGGGTGTTAAACATTGGAATAGACTGCCCAGGGAGGTGGTGGAGTCACCGCCCCTGAAGGTGCCCAGCAAATGACTGGACATGGCACTTAGGGTTTAGTTTACAAGATGGTGATCAGTCAAAGGTTGGACTGGATGATCTTAAGGGTCTTTTCCAACCTAAATGATTCTGCAATTCTGTGAATTGATGTGTGTGTCTTGGGCCCCATAGACAAAACCCGAGCACTCTAATTGAAGCTACTAGCTTTGTTGAAACACAGACTGAAAATGTCTGTGCAGCCTGTAAATGTAAATTAATCTGCATGTTGTTCCAAGGTGCATGTTTTGCTTCAGAAATGCCATGTTTCTATGGCATCCGATATTTTTTTCCACAATTTTGTGTAGGTTGAAGACTCTACTATTTAAAACAGACATTTCCATTAGTTTTCAAGAGATGCTCCCTGAGTCAGTCTCGGGAAAATTATTTTCTAAGCCTCCTCCTGGGGTAGTGTAACTTGTCCATCTTTCCTTATTTCAGCCTTTGGTCACAAACAAAATATCTATAGCAGATTTGTGCTCTGCCAACTGCAAGTGAAATCTAGACAAAAGATCACTTCATGGGATTATGTAGGTGTTGAGCTAGTTGTTTATGGTTTTTTCCTAGCATGAAATACCCAGAGAGAATTTATTTTAATTACAAACTCATATTTTAATTACAAACTCATATTTTGTAAGTACTAAAGCATCCCTTAAGTTATTCTGTAACATTCTACAAGACAGACACATAAAAAACCAACACTGATAAAACAAGTGTGTATTAAATAGCATTATCCCAGCAAGTATGACATATTGATAGTCTTAAAGATGCTTTAAGAGGGTTTCTTGGACATGCTTCTTTTCTTCTACAAAGACTGTAAATGGAGTAGAAAGCATTTGCTATGCATCTCCTCTGTCACGAGAAAAATGCCACAAGTCCATAGGACTTTGCTGTTCCAGAGGAGAGCAACATCCCATCTACCCATACCCATCACTGCACTAGAGGGGGGCCATGAAAGGCAATACTGGGCAAGGTCATGCTGTATTTGATTGTCATCATCTTAGTGGGAATTCAGACTGCAGACTGCTTCAAGCACAGCCTGGTGCCTGCAGAGGGGAAGAACAGGGAGCTGGATATGCACCTTTGGTAAGTTATCTATTACTTTGTGCTCAGGCACTAAGAAGTAGAGATATGTCTCCCTGTGGGCTCTTATCTCTGTTTTCTTGCTTTTGAATGATAAAAAACATTATAAAAAAAATTTCAGGAATTCTAGCTGCCATCAGACATTCCTTCTCCTATATAGGCTTCGTTTAATTATGTCATGTACTCTTACCAGGGAAGAATATCCAATTTTGAAGCAATCTTCAGGGCAAAACTCTCTGCCTTGCCTATCTGAGCTGGAAAATATCACATGACACTGGGTTCCAGTTTGTATCTCACTGCAAACCCATATGCTCTGTGCCTGACCAGATTAGCAGGCCAAGAAGCAATATCATAAGCAACAGGCAACAAACACATTTTCACATTCACAGAATATTGAGTTGAAGAGGACCTCAAGGATCATCTGGCCAAACTTTCCTGGTAAAAGCACTGTCTATGTAAGATGACTCAGCACCCTGTTCAGATGAATCTTTAAAGAGTCCAACATGGGGGAAACCACCACTTCTCTGGGGAGATTGTTCTTATTGTGAAAAATTTTCCTTGTGGCCAAGTGGAATCTCCACAGGAGTAACTTGTACTCTTTAGCCCTCATCTTCATGTGACTCCTTGGATAAGGGGAGCCTCCAACTCCTTTATACCCACTCTTCAAATATTGGATATAAATATATAATAAGGTTTCATCTAAGCTTTCCTTTCTCAAGGCTGAACAAAGCCAGTTCTTCCAGGCTTTCCTCATATGGCAGATTTCCCAGGCACTGATGTTCTTTGCGGTCCTTCTCTGGATGCTCTCCAGGCAATTCATATCTTTCTTGTAGAGAGGAGGCTAAAAGTGAACACAGATTCCAGGTTTGGCCTGCCAAGAACTAAGAGTGGGATAGTGACTTTATCTTTGCTGGTAATGCCCTTGATGCAACCCAGCATCCTGTTGCCTTTCTTTGATGCGGCAGCAACCTTTCACTCATATAAAGCTTGTTCTCCTCCAGAAGAAGAGCTATACAGGAGAAGAGCTATACAGTGCTGGTAAAGACAGAATTGAAGAAACTGTCAGGAACTTCTGCTTTTTCAGTGTTGCTATTGACTGATTCACCTCTCCTGTTTAACAGCATGTTGATTTTTTTTTGTTTGTTTTTTGTTATGCCTGACCAATTTCAATTTGAGCTGAGGTTTTGTTTTTCAAACTGCATCTCTGTATGCTGTGGAAATGCCCCTGTAGCTCTCCATATGTATTTGTTCTCCATCTCTGGTATACTTCTTTTTTGGTTTTGAGCACACTCAGAAGCTCCCAATTAAGCCAAGGTGGTCTTCTGCTCTGCCTACTTTCCTTCCCTTTACCTTTAAGTTCTCCTTTTGCTGCTAATGTCCTGAATATACTTGAAATTCCTGCTACTATCCAGAGTGCTGATGTACTGTTCTTTTAGAGGGAGCAGTGCCTTTAATCCAGAAGCACTAGTTCTTTCTGCAATGCTCTCTGTCTGTGCACGTGTTAAACTAAAATTGCCTTTTTCATGCCTGTGGCAGGGCAGGCAGCTGCTTGCAGGCCCTTCCTGCAGCCCAGAAACTGGGAGGCTCTCCCTTAATGTGACAACTTGTCTTCACCCATATGGTGGCTTCTCTTCAACAATGAAGGTTGGGGCGGGCTCCTTGGTAGCTTGAGGAGTTTAGCAGGCAGTTGTAGTCCTTCAGGCTGTATACATTTGGCTTTTAACCCTCCTCAAATGCTTGCTCCTGCCTTGTCCTGGTGTGTGGGATTGCAGAATGTGACTGTTCCCCCGACTGTGGCCATTTGGCTCCCTCCTCATCATGGGAGATTTGGGTACATTTAAATCACACTCACAGAGCCCAGCACTGTTAGCACAGCCTCAGTATGAACTTCTGTCTTTCGTATCCAAAAACCAACCAAACAACAACTGCCCATTAGATACAACAATCGTCCAATTATTTTATATCAGGTGTTAGAAGTGTGGTGCCATAGTGAGGCAAGTTCAGTAGAGGGAAAGGAGAATTCATAGTTTTTCTCAAGTAGCAATGCACTGGACACAATTAGGGCTATCTTCCATGTCTGAAACCGATAATTATCTTATCTATATTATCTTGTCTTAAGCTGCTTTTCTTAAATGTATCACTTGGAATGAAGTTTGAAGACCCAGCATTGAGGGCAGGGACATAATTTCAAAAGCTTTTTGCTGCAAATGGTCAAGTATTGTGAGACTTTATACAGGCTGAGAGTGGAAAAATGGTACCAATAAAAATAAGAAGATAATAACAGAACAGCATTAGCTTCAGTAAATTCTGAACTGAATTCCTTCTCACCTGGCAGAGAAAATAAATTGACTGTATATATTAGTCGATGACTTTTGAACTCATGGATGCTGGCAAAGCTATCTAGTTCAATCCCTTTTGCCAGTACACCCAACCCACTAAGGTCTGGGTTTCATCAGATTTCTGGACTGGAATTACTGTTGCGAGTCTTTCTTTTGCTAGAAATAATGCAGATTTAGTTTGAAATTGTAACAGCTTTCATTTTATGTTTCATTAATACCATGAATGAACACTGAGGAGGAACAGAGGATGGTATTGTATGGCCTAAATATCCTTTCTGTTAGCTACTGCTGTGCTACAGTTGTTAGTTAATACATGTCTAGTCATCTAGGAAGAACTTCAGATATTTTAAAGCAATTCTTGTAAGCATAAATAAGTCCAAAACTTTCTCCTTTGCTGGAGAGAATAAAACATGCTACGGAAATGTAATATACATAATATTGGTCTATCTAATTTCCTGTCTAGAACAGTACAACTCTTAAAGATTCTGCGCTTGTTTTTTAGTCTTGCCTGAAAAGATTTAATTTTCTTTTATGTTATTTGCTTTAGCACTCCAGTCATCTAGGTAACAATTCAAATTGACACTATTTAAAACTTCTCAACTTTTTTGTATTTTAATGTATTACTCCAATGCATTTACCTACCTTAATCTTTCTTCCCATGTGAAAAGAGAAAAGAGTACATGTCTCTTAATTTTTTCCATTTGCCTTACTACAATAAATATGAGAATTAGGCTTTATGTTAATTAGCATGCATAAATCCACTAAATGAACATAAGACCTGGTGAGAGGTTATAGTATCATTTGTATAAACCTTAGGTACATTTGGAGTATGAGGCTGACAGTGTACGCCCTGGAGCATAATATTGCTTTTATAAGAATCACTCTTCTTCCTGTGACTTTGGTAATGGACTCCAACCTGTGCAGATGTGGTTGTGTAATTACATATCTGAGAATCCTCATTAACTAATCGGTATTGTCAGTGCCCAGCAAGTCATGCATGTTGGGCAATTAATCCTATCAAGAATAGCTCTCCTTAGGCAACAAATAGGATCTTCAAAACAGTTATAGATAATTATCAAAATTATTCTAAAATATACAACCAAGAGAAAAAAACCAAGAAAAATAAAATCAACGCTAACATAAAGAGTGTATGACATTTGTTGGTTTCAAGCCTTCTTTCTTGTGTATTTCATTGTCTTGGTAGTAAGAGATTCTCACTGAAATCATGACAGTGTTCAGCCTCAGCTGACAAATTAGCAACAAACAGTCTCTCCGAATCTTGTAAAATAAGGACAGAAAACCTTTGATTCAAATGAGTTATAAAGATGTTACTTTTTTTGCATCATATTCTGCCTATGTTTGTATTTCTCTTCCAAACACAAGCTGTAGCAATATTTTCTTGTCATTTGTATTCCTGCACCAAAGTATTTTATGTTCTAACTGGGATGGAAAATAATAATAAAATGTGTGGTTAAAGCAGGTGCTGTTTGTAGTGTTTATATAAACACATTAGCACTCTTTTGACACAGCATGACCTGAACAAGTAGTTCATCCTACTAGTAACAGGGAAACAATAACTGAGCGTGCCAGAGCCGAGTTCATTCAGATACTGCAAAATTAACACCAGATTATGAATACGCTTGCCACTGGTAATTAATCGTGAAAATTGCTGGAGGAGTTCCCCTACTGTGAGGGATATTGGCAGAAGTATTTATTGCTAATAGGCCTTGTTTAAGCTTTTTTTTTTCCGCCCCCTTAGAGATAAAATTTTCAATAGACTGCACAGAAACTGGTAGATTATTACATATTCCTTTGGCCTTTTTTCTTGCTTACATTTCTGAATATCACCAGGATTTTCCTTTCTGTTATTAGAAATGTATATTGTGTGTTCACATTCAGACCATTAAACTGTCCCTCACAAGGAGGATAATTTCACAGTCTGGATACTGTTTTCCTATATTCCACAGTGATCTAACATTACCCCATATTTTGCAGCAGTAATTTAGGGACATCATGAGAAGAATTTTTGTATTTCAAATAACATACAAGCTTCTATAACCTTAGGTAGTGGTTACACGATCTACAAAATCTTTGATGTGCATATCATTTTAAGCAATTTTCCTTATATATGCCTTTTATTATGTGCTTTTAAAGTGTAAAAAATGACCAAGATGTTTTCCATCTACTACGTTTTTAAATGCAATAAAGGTAAATGAACGTGACTACATTAATTAATTAAAAGTAAATATTAAATAAATTAACTTGTACTAGGTCACACACACTCGTTTACATTATTCTAAAATAATTTATACAATATAAACATATTACATATTTCCTCCTTTAGTAAAGAATGGAAAAATATATCCATCATGACTAGTTTTTAACAGGTGTGATTTTGGATAGAAACAAAAGCCAGTTTCTTAGTGAAATTAATGAGCAATTTTCTACTGAGAATAATGAAAGTGGGGTTGGGCCCCATATCTGTTAAAATTTTATTGTTATACAATATGGACATTATGGAGGCATTTATTGCTGATTTTATAATGAACAGTAACAATTCTTGGCCGATATATGCCAATATTTGATTAAGTCTTATAGAATACATTCTTTAGGCAATTTAGTCAATAATTACAATCATTTGATTTTTGTAAGACTTTTTAGATTGATTTTTTTCCAAAAATGTTTAACTATTTCTTTTGAGAACTTGTTAAATGTTTTTCCATTGATTTTAATGGGAATGAAACTTTATGTCTTCAATATTCAGCATGCACGCATTAGATCTAGCATTTCTTTTTTAAAGATTGGTCTTTTTTTCTTTTCAAAGCCATTGATAATCTGGACTTCTTTTCCTTAATTAGTTTTTTTCCTTATAAAACTCATGCTTACACTTCATCCTTCCCTTTCTGAGTCCTGTCAGTCTAAACAAAATCATAGCCTTATATTTTTCTGTGGGTTAGGTGTATATTTTATGGCCTATATTTAAGCTCAGAACAGATTATGAAGACAATGTAGACAGTAGACACACCACCTTAGAATTCAACCATTCATACCGAGAATTTTCCTTTTAATTGAATTTTTAGTCTTCTTTATGGCTTTGATTTTTTCAATTAAATGGAGGTCCTCTTGTTAACATTATTTTATATCTTGTTCATCTAAATAGAGGGGCTTACGTGTGGCTGGCACATTTCAGTAAGAAAGATCACAGAGTCAAAAGTAGGCCACATTGCTCTGAACGCCTACACATTATTTTGAAGATGCCTTGCAAATATTTGTTCATGATAACACACTGTATAACCTTCCCTCTGTCTTTCTCTCAAATTCTCTGAGACATTTTTTTTCTGTAGCTGATCCCTCTGGCAGCAAGAAACAACATCTAACAGTTAGTAGCTGTCACACTGTTCCAACAGAAAACCATAAAATATTACAGAGGTTAAACTGTCTCAGGTTTATTTTCAGAGTAACAATTCTGGTCATTTATGCTTCTAACATGAAAGTTTTATATAACTGAAAAATTTTTATATTAAATTAATTGTAGTACCAAACCATGATGTGTTTCACTCATGTAAAAAACACTAACCTTCATTCAAGAAATTAATTCTAATTTGAGATAAAGTGCAATTGTAGTTTTAAGTATAGGAAGGTTAGATTCAAAGCAAGAAAAAGGTCTTCAAATAAGAGCTCCTTTCTTAGTTATCACAACAGCTGTCTAGTATTAGCATTTTTATCCTCTGAGAAAGGAAATGTTCAAGGCTTTACACACTACTTTCATAAAGACAGTCATATTGTTCACAATGTCCTTTGTATCCTTCCAACTTCATTATACATTTAATGTAAAACTTTTGTTTTAATAATTGTTTACAAAATGCATTCCATATTCTTCAAATAATAATGAATTTTTTAAAAATTAGGCCTTGTGTTGTAAAGGACATCTGAGGTCAGGTACCCTAATTCACAATGAATAATAATTAATCCATGTCACTTTTTGTTCTACACGGCATGAAAAGACATGTCTGACTGCTGGTATTATAAAAACATGTTTGTTGAGGTAATAGATGTTATTAATAATTTATATTCTTATGGGTCTTAACAGCTTCCTTTCTCAAATATCTTTATAAACTGACATTACCAATAATTTTCTTTTGGCTTTTTTAGCCTTAAAAATGTCTCTATTTTTATGACATGGAAGCTGTGTTTTTGATTGCACAAATAATGTTGCTATAATTCAATTAAGTAAATGATAATTTTAATTTTTCCAATTAAATTATTAAATTTCAACATATCTCAAAATTTGCTGATATATTCTGTTAAGAAAAACTATGAAAATATAGATGTCTCCAGATCCTCATTGTAGAAATCAAAAAATATATTTTATTTATATAATCAGAAAATCTTTGGTTTATAAAGAAAAAAGGATAGCCTCAAGTGTATTTCCACAGGGCTGTGGCCAAATCCACTGTAAGCTATGTCCACAATGGCAGTATAACATAAAAACAGGAAAGAAAATTAATGACTTTTGTGTAACAGAATTGTGCACATCCAAACTCAAAATCTTTGCATACGTCTATGAGTTAGTTTGTAGAGGGCTTTCTCATAATCAAAAGGAATAATTTTTCTTTTCTGAAGCTCTTCTTTGAAGAGAGAAAACAAAAGGCATTAGTCTTATATTCTGTATGGACTGCATTGGACCCTGGAGACCTTGAGAGGGATCTGCATCTCTCAACTGAATACTTTTCAACTTCCTGTAAGACATAGTTCTGCACACATAAAATGTTAGTGTATTCACATGAAAGTAAACAAAAAATATCCACTCATAACAAGATGAGTTAATCATGCTGGATCAGGGTCTCAGGGTCCTTCAAGCAGCACTCTGCACTCTCCGTTTTGCTGACATTGCACGAGGACATATACCACCCTTGAAGAGAAAGTCAGGTTTTAACAAAGAGTTTGTAATTTCGTGACAGTCATATCATACTTACTCCTAGCACTACTTACTCACAGTGTTGCCTATTATGACCTAATATTTTTAAAATCCAAAGCGGACTAAACATTTCCAGCACAACAAGCAACAAATAAGTAAAAGTGGCTGAAAATTACTGATTTATCATCTAAGTAATTTTTTGCATGACTCTGAAGGAACTATTATGAACCATCTTGACAAAAAACCATTTTTAAAAAGTGTGCCTTTCTATGCATGTATACAACAGACTGTGTAATTACAGCATATGGGGT
Organism: Corvus kubaryi; assembly: GCF_017639235.1. Taxonomy (NCBI): domain Eukaryota; kingdom Metazoa; phylum Chordata; class Aves; order Passeriformes; family Corvidae; genus Corvus; species Corvus kubaryi. The sequence goes on from NW_024581096.1 coordinate 7,594,592, forward strand.
AAATAGTATATTTTTTTAAAAACTATTATGCATACCAAAACACGTTTACCTTAAAAACTGTAGTAGCTTTGAGGCAGTTATTGTAGTCCATCAGATAAATAGCACACATTTCCTAAATGCTGCACAAATGTATGTTATTATGCAGTATGTGTGTCATTATATAATAGACTGCAGTGGCTTTGAAAAACAAACTATTCTGTTGTGTTAATACTTCTAAAAATTCATGACATCGTATTTTTACTTCCCTATGTTAGGAATAAAATAATAAAAAGTAAAACAAAGCAAAACACAAAGGCAACTCAGAAACAATAATTAAATCTCCCACCCCTCCAACTCCCCAAAAAATCATTAGGGGTTTAACTTTTATCTTTCACCATTTCAAAGCCTTTTCAGTTGGAACAGAAGAATCTACTCAATGTGGCAAGAAAAGGAGTAAAAGGTTTAATTTTGTGTGTTACTACTGTCCTATTTCCTTTTGATGGAGAGAAAGAATAGAATTTGCTTAGCCTTGACATCAAGCTTTCTTTATCAAGTATTCTCTGCTATGATATATATTCTGTCTTCTTACACTTGTATGGTATGTGCTGGAAGTATCAGAGTTATTGTTCTGGCTATGGGCCATGCAGAACTGAAATAGCACTTAAGCAGAAAATATGAAATATACGAAGACACACAGGAAAGGTTTCACCAAAAAAACCTCAAAACAAAAGCAATGAAAGGATTGAAAAGAAACAGCTTATGAAGAGAGGTAAGAAAATAACAACCCAAAATTTAAAAATGGGTTCTGAGGGTATAAGTGTATTCCTTAGGGCATAATGGACCAAAAGAATGAAGGTCAAATATCCTTTTCCCCTCCTTGCCAATCATGTGCCTTCCAAATAAATCAAGTAGTCCCAGAATCTATGCTTACAAATCCTAGAGAAAAAATGGTAAATTCATAGACCTATACTAATAGAAGAGGAAAAGAGGAGACAAGAACAAGGCTGAAAATGTAAAGCAAAGTCATCCTATCTTAGCATTTGTAGACAAAAATTGGAATTTGAGACACGCTCCACACTTTGTGGATCACCCATTCGTCCTCTTCCCCCCCAAAAAGGCATTGCTTGCCTTCTATAATCCCTGTCCCATACTGGTATCCTTGCCAAGCAGCCAGTTTAACCCTCTCTCCCCTCCATGCAGATGCAGGAGCCAGATTTCCCTTGAATCATCACCCTCCTGTGCCCAGTAAAAAAGTGTAGCTGTAATCCTGGTGGGTTAGCCCAGCTCAGATATGGGAGGTAGATCATGTAGGTTGTGGGTTTGGTTTTACCTTTCCCTTTTGGAATAACTCTCCCAAAATCTTGAATCTCCTTTAGCTCATCCAAGCAACTGGGTGAACAAAGAAGTACAAATACAGTTCAATATTGATCAAGGTGGGCAGGAGGTGAATTTACACAGTCCAAATTATGTTATCACCTTAATAAGTGATACCAACTACTCTAGTAGAAAGAGTATAGTTTAAAAGTCACAAAAGTGTTTAGCTCTTGGACTGTCCCTTCTAAGGAGGGTGCTTTAGTCATATTGAAGTGATGCTTGACAGATCCTTGTTTACATATATATGATTTTTTTCTTTGCTTAAAGACTATCTCCATGACTGTAGAAGTATGGAAACAAAGTATGATTGCAGAAGCTGTGGGTGAATCAGCATTTACTTGGCTCAGATGGATTTCTATTTCTAGACCCAGTAGAGTAAAAGCTGAAATAATCCATCCAACCCTATTAATTCTTTTAAGTCATTTGTGCAACTAATTTGTGATAGTACGTGACAATTTCAGCAGAATTTCTGAGAGTGCACAGAACACAAATTTTCTTTTGGTCGGAAAGATTAAATCCTCTGGATGGAGTCTGAATTTCATTCGCTGGATAACCTGATTTCTACTTTCTAACCTGGAGAAAAATGGTATTTGCTCAATGAAAGGCATCCTTGTATTTCCATTTTGAGATGGAGAGAGTCAGGCATGAACCAGTATATTCAGTATATTATTAAAAGGTGATATACATGAAAGTATTTGCATTTAATTAACAATAAATCTAGGAAAATGAAAACTTTTTATCTAGGTAAACAAAAATTAAACAAAAATTTAGTTACCTAATTTGTATCGTTCACAAGTTGAAAATTTTTGCTTTTATGATGGCACTAGAATACTTCAAATTACCAGAATGAGCCATATTAACATTGTTAACATATGGTAGAAAGCTTAGGATAATTTTCAAAATTTTTATATCTTGTCCTGATTTCAGAGTAAAAAAATTATAGTTGACTGGGAAAACTATTTTGCTGCATTCTTTAGATATTCCTTTCAACATACTGCTGAATTATGCATACTGCTGCCTTTCACCCAGTGGTTTCATAGTAAGGAGTATGGCTAGACCCAAAGTTTTATTTATACCAAAGTGAACTTAAATTCAATGATTAAATTTGTCAGCAAATCTTTTTATGCTGAGGATAAAAATTCTGTGTTTCCCATTTATGTGTTTGTTATATTGGAATTTTTAGAGCAGTCACCAAAACTGTTCTTCCTGGAGAAGCCCAGGGAAACTAATGCCCTGCAATTTTCAGTGGTGAGCAAAAAATTTTCCCTTTGAACTGAAAAGCTTTTTTGGCTTTTCCAGAATAGTAGGTCTGAAAAGAAAAGCCCTTTTATTTTTTTACATTTATAAATGTAAAATTATTTTTTGTATACTTTCCCACTTATTTAGAGGAGCATTTCTTTTTGTAAATGCTCACAAAGAGTTGAGCCAATGAAAACATGACACAACTCTGCAGACAGCAAGTCCCCTGCTTGCAGGAATCCTTTGGTGTTTCTGCCCCAGTGATGGAGGAAAAGCAGTTTGTTATGAGTGCTGAATTGCTTTTTTCTTTTCACATGTAGTAGCACTTAAGTGTCATGTTAAGCCCGAGGCAGGAAGGACTTTAAATGACCTGTTCTGACTGGAATTGTGTTTACTGTACTTTTTTCAAAATGCAGTGCAGGATCCCTTTCCTTATCAGTCCCTAAAGTCTAACATCTTGCAGACTCAAATTTCCCCTTCCAGGCAATGTTGGATTTGTCTGTTGTTTTTCACAGCAAAGAGTTTCATGAATTCTGCAGTTTGGATATCTGCCTTGTATTACCCAGTGCCACCCTCTGGGCTAGGAATCAACATTTTCCAGCTCCCAGAAATTGCCCAAAAGGCTGCTAGAAGCACTGCACATTGAGATGTGTAGGTACGCATCCTTCTAATTGTTCACATTGGGAATTCTGGCAGAGAAGTTGTGGAAGCACTCTCTGTTGGACTAAACCAGTGAACAATTAAGCAGTGTCTGCAGGGAGTGATTGCCCTTGGCATTTGTGACTGCAGGTGTGGCATGCAGGCTTTGCTCATTCAAATCTTCACTGAATCCATATGGCAGAAGAGCATTATAAACATAATGAATGTGGGAAAATCTCTCTGGAGAGAGACTCTCTACCCTGCCACTCTCCCCAGTCACATCTCTCCTCTGGATTTCCTCCATCCAGACTGAACCTTGTGTTTTCCTAGCCTGCCTTACACCTGTAAAAGATAGACAATGTCACTTCATCCCCTTTCCTCCTCAAAAATATGACTCTCATAAATGAGTTTTTCCTTGAAGAAACCCTCCCCGCTCCTTTTGCCATGTCCTAGAAACATCTTGTAGATTTGTGTTTGTATTGTTCCTTCACTGCCTATAGGTTTTAAATTCCTGACAAAGAAAGTTTTATTTTGCCTCATTTTGTGCTACCTACAGTGCTAGGTACACCATGGTGTTACTGGCATGCTAATAGTGTAAAAGGCAAGAGAGATGGTGCTGCATTTTCTTGGGTTATGCTTTAATTTTTTTCTAATAGGGGCAACTATCTTGGACCAACACACATATAATACGTGCTTGCAGCTTGGTTTCTTGTTGACCATCAGCACTAGCCTCAGTGGCAGCACTCCTGCATGACAAAACGAAGGACAATATCTCTATGACATCTTTTATCAGCAATGGGCTGGTGGTGCCACAGTAACTCTCTGAAATATTTGTATTCCCAACTTAGTAGCTTCAGAGGAACTCAAAATTGGCCATTCCTGACATGTACCTCCTCCTTGTGGTTTTGCTTCTGTCTTTTACCTAGATGTTGTACATTCTTTAGGAAAGACATCAGGGCTGAACTGCAAAGAGTATGTGAACTACAGAGGTAAAATCTGACAGAAACTTCATGGATTGAAGCACACACTGAAGAAGAGCAGCCCAGCAGAAGAACTCGCATTTTTCAGGGGCTTTGTTGATCAGAGATAGTGCAAAACAAATGCAGGGACAGACTGATGACCATTTCATACAGTATGATGAAGTCCAAAGATATGGGAGGGAAAGTAAGAATCTGCATGTACCTTCAAGACTGGAAAAAAACCAGGTATGCCATAAGTGGGATTTCCTAAGACTTCTGAAATATGCCTCTGGATGAATCAAATTTTTAGTGCTAGAATAATGCAGAATACATTCATGTCTGGACTTCAGGCTGGCTTCTGTCACAAGGCAAAGGGCACCTAAAATGAAGCAGGGGTTAGCTAAATTAATCCTGACGTTTTTTGACTTTCAGGCCTGCTAAAAATTAAAATAAATAAATACAGTTAAAAAATAATGAAGTAAGGACCAAACATGTAAGGCTGGCTGAATCACACTACATATAGCACTAGAATTGCTGCTCAGTTTCAATGCTGGTCACTGAATATTTGCTTTTCTTTTGAAGAACAAATAAGACTTTCAGATTATTTTAGGACTGAAATAGTGTGCCTTTAAAACCAAAACTAAAATCCCCTATAATCAAAACAAATAATTGTGAAAGGTTTAGAATTTTGGATTTTTTTCTAGTTTTAAAGACTATTTGAACAGCATGTTGTCAATAATGGAAATCATTTTAATATTAAGATATCAAATGATAAAACCACAAATTTTTCAATCAGGGATCATGAGCATTACTACTTAGAAAAGTCGAGGTCATTAAAAAATAATTCATTGTGTAAGTCCTTATAAAGAGGGCTAATCCCTCTATATTATTTATATATAATGCAAACATTATTTTTATTCTACAAGTCCTAAAATTAAATTAGGTACAGAAAAAATATTAAGATGAACAGGTAACATTAAAACCAGCTTTAAATTAATTTCATTATTTTTCTGGGTGCTTTAATATAGGAAAGGAAGCTCTTTCAAACAAATGTCATGTTTTTTAAAGGTGGTCTGTAGGAATTTTCTTTTGAAGTTGAATACTTGCATTCTTCCCAATGAAAATATCTCCAGAACACCAAAGTTACAGAATAGAACAAATTAAGTTATTGCTCTAATGAAGGAATAAAGATAAAGTTAACATGCCATTTAACTGACTTGGGAAGTTATCAGAAGTGTACGAGAAAAAGCCTCCTATAAATAAATTACTTCTGAGGTTCAAAAAAAAAAAAAAATCAAGAAAGAGTAGAAGTTTGCTTCCTACAGTAAAATTAATCCATTACTCTTGTTTAGACCCTAATCTTGAAATATTTACCTGTGTATTTACCTTAAAATTTTGAAAATAATTCCAGACCTTTACATATAGAGGTGATTGAACACTCGTCTTTGTTGCTCTGTTATAGAGGCAGAGATGAATTAACCAAATATAAACTCCAATTTTAGCTTTCTTTAAGCTGTTGCTAAATACAAAGGCTTTATAAAGTACTATGTGCTTTTAAGAATACATGGCAATCGTGGCAGGTCAATGAGACCTAATTTTGAAGAAGATGAGAATATCACTGCTGTTCTGCTATCATTCCCTCATTCCTTGCTTTCCACAAAAAAAAACTAGACATGTCTGGAGAAAATAAAGGAAATGGAAGAAAAATTTGAGAAGGCAAGTGTACTAGTTTGGAAACAAACCAGTGGGAGGCACCAAGTCAGAATAACAATTTAATGGAAATTAAAGGAAAGGAAAAAAATGTAAAAGAAAACACTGGTTCAAACTGACAGAGTCAAGGTACAACCTGAAACCCTGTTAGGCAGGGTGGTGGTAGCAGTCTGGTAGAATGGTGGCTGCAGTCCTCTGAAGCAGTGATCCTGTAGTAAAGGAGTCTGCTCTTCCTCAGAAAGTCCAGTGGTGGCTGTGTAGCTCCTGTCCTCTGGAAATCCAGTGGAAAGGGCTGTCTGGTGTTCAGAGTCCCAGATTACGTCCATGATGGGATGCTTGGTTCCTCCCTCTGGGTGGAGCATCTCACAATGGGGTAAGGAGTCATGAGGCAGAGTGTTGATTAGGCTCATTAACAGAAGATGGTCCGGAGGGAGTTATCTCTGAGTCATGCAGCAGGAAAATGATGGGCCATTAACAGCAAGATAGTCTGGGGGGAGGAGGCAAGGAAACACTGCCCCACCTGATTTTAACAGCTGATGGGGATGGTAATAGAATACACTGCAACCCAGGACAGCAAGGCAAGACAAGACAAGTCAAGGCAAGACAAGGCAAGGCTAGGGAAACCAAAAACAAATCCCCCATAACACTAACCTATTGCGGCTTCCGTTCATCTCGACACTAATCCCTTTGTCATGATATTTTTCCATTCCTCCGAAGTTGCATTGCTGTAAAGCTAAAGGAATATGATCATGTATCAGGTTATTTTTCTGGTTTATATATATACATATATATTTAAAATCCCTGTATCTAAGTCATACGATTCTCAGTCTCTTTCCTGTACTAACAATTAGTTTAAGAAGTGTGAAAGGAATTGCAGAATATGAATGAAGTTTCCAATCTGAGCTTTCTCCATTCTTTTTGTAGGAAATGGTTTATGGGAGCTTTTGATCTGCACTATGAATGTCAACTAATGTTTACTTCTTAGACTTAGAGATTTTTTCTCTTCCATATGGTTCCAATTCATTGCAGATCATGCTTTGTTTCCAGAAGTCTTCTACTCAAGCCTTGCTTTTACAAAGTGAAATCATTCTATATTGTCTTCTTGGTCTTTTATCAACAGTGCAATTGTAACCCCTCTGTAAGACTTTTGGTAGCAGAGAGATTTTGAAAGAGTATCAGAGAAATCCAACCAAAAGATGCTTGCTTTTATATATTGAGTATCCATATTCCCCTTATGACACCTCATCTGAAATGTGTTTTCCTTCAAGTTCAAAAATATGATCTCCATTCATTCAGTCCACTTATATTATTATGCTTATTTCATTTTTAGCTAAGCTAGACTACACAGTCACAATCAGGAAATGAGTTATTGATGAGCAGCTGAGGAGAAAAAAAGAGAAAAGGTAAGAACTGCAGTATAATTTCTTTAATAGAACCAATTTACATGATCTCCTTCGGTTTAAAACCTTAATTCTTGTAGTTTAGGGACAAAATCCAGTGACAGATCAGGATACATTTAATGTCTTAAGACTGAGTTACATGGCCTCCCTGCTAGCTGAATCACCTATAAGTTCATAATTTTTCCAGCACAAACTAGGGGAAAAAGGGAACTGTGAATCTTGAACTTAAAATTTTGATTTGTTCTTTAAAAAAGTAAATGAGTATCCTAACATATGTCAAAATTGAGGAACAAGAGAGCCCCAGATACAAAGGTCTCTTCCACTTGAGAATGTCCAAATGAGATTGTATTCTAATATTTTGCAAATGCCTTTTTTATTTACAATGAGCCGAATCTAAAATCCTAATTTCTCCCAGAACTTAAATGCTCAGGCTCGAAATTTAATTTTTTCTGTGTAACATCTTCTCATCAATTAAAGCACTGCACCTGAATGTCTATTATCAAAGTGTAATAAAAAGAGGAAAACATCGCTTTTTTGTTCTTTCCTTGAGCAGCTTCCCCACAGTTTTTTTAAGCAGAAACTGGTTCTGCAGACACAGAAGTTCAGTACAGTCCACTTCAAACAATAAAGCAAGCTACTACTTCCCTTAAAGAATTCCAGTGAAATGCATTCACTGAAAAAAAGATAGACACGTATTTGTTAAATATATTCTCAAAATGAGAGAATGTCAAAATCCCAGAGGTACAGGGTATTCCTAAATTTAAGTGTGGACTTCCCTATAAGGAGAAAAGAAAAATCTGAAAGCCTGATTAGCTGTCATCAACCTACTTTTAGTACAATTTAAGTAGAAACTTAATTCTTCATATGGATTTATGAATGATTTTACATTCATTTTTTGACTGGGACTTGACTAACATGCTTTATTCCAGTTGTGTTTTTTTTTCTCTGCAATGTCATTGCATCCTGTTCTTTGTCTTTAATGGAAAAGAAATGTCTTGCAATAGAAAACAAAATACACAATCAAGCCAAACACATTGAATTACCCTCCTTCTGCCTTTCTCAGGGTGTGTCAATCTTACTTTTAGTGCTACTTTGGACTTAAACCGGTTCCTAATGGACTTTTGTATTACTTGCAGAACTGACCATGGGCACAATACTAAGCAGGTAAGCATTATATAAAAATATATTTTAAGAGTATGAACCTATCTCAAATACTCTAAGCCTTCATAAACTTTTTGCAGAAAGACGATTTTTTAAGTAAGCTGAGAAAGCTTGCAGTAACTCTAAATAAAATTTAAAGAAATGTTAAATGTGTTCCTTTAAAAAAAAAAAAAAAAGAAAAGAAAGGTATAAAAGTGTACTCAGTGGCTCATATCAAGTAAGAAAATTCAGAAATAAGTACAAAATATGTCTTCCAAACCAAATTAGTGGCTATTTAATACAGGAAGAGTTTTTCATATATCACACTTAGAATGATTAAAAGCAGAATGTGAAGAAGATAAAATTTGTTGGAGGCATTTTCATTCCTAGACAGGTTATCTCTGGTCCTGAAACAGTGCTGGAAAGTGAAGTTCTTTGTTTCATGAAGAGTAGTCTGTTTCAAAGCAAAGTTAGTGCCTTTTCTGTCCTACTATTGACCTCGACTTTGACCTGGCTGGACCACCCTTACTAGAATGGGAGGTAATAAAGTCCCCAGGCTGGCTCAGCCCTAGGTCTCAGTTAAGCGGAGACTATCAATCATGTGAAATTAAGTGTAGTGGTTTTGTGATGTGGACATTTACTAGGAACCAAACTGAGATCACCAAAGACTATTCATTTACATTTCCAAGGAATACTTAAATGGATATCAAGACATTAAAGTAACATTTCCAAAGTTTTTAACAATTTTCAGGTGATGCAGAAATCTATTTTAAGTAATTATTGAAATTACGTTGTTTTGAAATTTAGTGTTTTAAACATAAATAAAGAAAATGCTTTGCTTTAAAACAAGTTTTTTTATCCTGTGTGCAATAAGGAAATACAACAATTACAAGACAAATTCTGCAGCAATTTATATTTTTTATATTTTAATTAAAGTAAAAATGAGGAAAATTCTAGATGTTAATCAAATTAATCACTTTTAAATTCAGTCTTGGAAACATTTAATGCTAGATTTCAAGTATAATACAGCAAAATACAGCAGGCTATGCACATGTCATCTAACATTATCCCATTCTGCTTTAAGTTTTTGTTCATCAGAAACTCTCAGAGAGCTGACAAGATTTCTAGAAGTCAAAGAGTTGATGAATATTTGTTTATACTACTAACATAGTTCTTAGGAGTCCCCAGGGATGTAGATCCTATTACTTTCAGTACTACTTAAATGTTGAGAATTTGTCCACTTCAGACAGTTTATCTTTCCACATAGGAAATAAAACCTACAAAGTGGGGGGCTGGAGGGAGGAAATAAGAAAAGCAAGATGTGAGCAGAGCCAGTGTCACAAGGCAACAGGATGTAGCACCATCACTGTCAGATAGCATTGTCTCCCTTTAAAGAGGTGAAATGTTGAAATATGAAATGTTTTGCCATAAGACAGCACAGGTTAGCTTGTGTATAAAGGAGGCATGCTGGCCTTCCTGGACACTGCCTGCTTTTCATACATTAGCAGGTGAGCACTGGACTGAGAGAGGCTTTCCCCCTTTGAAGGGAATCCCTGCTTACATAGAATATTTGCTTTTGCTGAAAGAGAACCGTTCACAGGTTTGCTCTGCTGGAGAGAGAGAGGCCATTTCTTCCATCTTGTCTCAGGATCTAGCCATAGTCTGTTTTCCTATACCCATTAGTCAGGGTAGCTGTTCCTGGAGCTTATCTTCACAGTCAGAAAGTCTATAAACAGATTTAAATAAACGCTCATTTTCTGAAAGAAACTTCTGCACTCTCCAGAAAATAGCCTCACTATCCACCACAGGGTCATGACCCCCAGGCAATGCCAAAGATACCCTGTGTCAGCCTCATGTGGCTCAGCACTGCTGAAGGCTTCTGTCTTATTATTCTCACACCTGCAGCGGAGAGATGGTTGAGTCCCTTAATGTTGATTGGCAAGCCTCATTTCACTGCTAAGTTTCCTAAATTTTATTTGCAGAGGTTTTACACCTTTGAAGAGCAGAATTTTCTTCATGTAGAAATTCTTCTCAGGGATTCCATCTGGGAGACACCTTTTTCCTCATGCAAAATACAAAGAGTTTTATTGATGTTGGAGATCAGCTCATTCTTACTGTCCTAAAAACAATTGATTTGATCCCATGCTGTTCTATGCAATCTTACAAAAAATTGCTTTTATTCAAGCTTTGATTCATCTTCAAGTTTAATTAAAAAGTAAAACAATCAATCAAAACTTCTCCAATACCTGAAATTTCCCATTTAACAGTTTGTGGTATTCAAACTAAAAGAATAAAATTGCAAAAGAGTTCCTTTCTTTTGAAAAAGCAGTGTGAGGGAGGCTGCTGTTGAATTTAGCAAAGCAATGTGTAATTTGGCAGCTGAAAGGTTGATGCCATCAGGAGATCTTCAAACTTATTTGTTGAGAAATCAAGATGATTGATACCCGTTTGTCAGGCTAATTTCCTGACAGAGGGAAGGCACAACTTGATTTCAGGACTTGGTCAGCTTTGTTGGTCCAGAGCATTCATTCTACATTTTATAATGCTCTGTTGACACTAGAAAAATCATTTTATAAATTCCTAATTTTGTTTAAAAACCTTAATCTCTGGTAACCATTGGCTGTCAGTATTCTGTGATAATTATCCCACTGGCTTTCCTTATCATTTGGCATTTTGGTTAGTGCTTCTGTGACCAAACTGATACTGAGTGAGTTAAGTGGTACTATCAGTGATGAGCACTGACCTTTGCTAATTTCATTTTATTTTAATATTTTCTGTGTGTAATTTCACACACTCTTGAAAAGCAAGTCAAAATCCTAAACAGATGGATTGCACAGCCTTATGCTTCCAGCTCTGTGCCTCATAAGGCTGGGAAACTCTCATCATCAGGGCCAATTATGGACTTAGTTTTACTGGGTAACTCTGTCCTGATGAGACCAGGTTGCAGGACTGTGGAATATTTGTCTCATTAATAAATGAAAATGAGAAGAAGGAAGGGAGATTAAAAGCCCTCCAATATCCTCTCACCAAAACTGTATCTTATCCACAGTATGGCCCCGATCCAAAAATGTTAAATGCATTTACTAAAGACAGGACCTCTTGGTATCTCAGACAGCAACTGCCGTTCTAAAACTTAGTATTTTGAGGCAGTGCATCAAGATTAATGGTATTTATCATTCTTACTTTTCCCCATATGACAACCTAAGGAATGTTGAAAAGACCATATATTTGATTTTAGTGATGAGAAGGAAGAGAAATCAGTGTTTGAATGGTGTCCCTACACCTTTTAACTCTAAATTGAAAAGAGACACATAATCAATATGTTGCCTTAGAAATCCTTTCTACACTTGATATTAAATTACAAGGAAATAAAATTGTGTTCATAAACTTCCTCATGTACAATTTAGGTTTGAATAGTTTATTCTAGACCTGAGTCATATTTTTCATTGTTCATATTCTCATTTCCAAATCCCAATCCTTCAGCTCTCTCAGAGAAAAGAAGCTACTAACAAATGATAATAGACAGATAGATCTGACTGAGGTGGATATGCCTTTACAAGAACATACATTTCATTCACATGACCTCACTACAATAAACTGTAGAGACTCTTGTGACTCTTTCCCTTCCCCAAGTATTATAAAATTCTAACTTATTCTGCTCTGCATTCCCTCCTCACATTGCACTGGTGTACTGACTGTGAATGCATATAATAGAACTGAGAGACAATATAAACAAAGAGTAACTTTTCTACATGATTTATATAAGGGTATCCAGCATTTTGTGGGTCCAACATCATAAAAGCCTTGACTTTCAGATAGGAAGATAGATTGTTCACCAGAACAGTGTAATTGACAGACATGCAAGTTGTCAGGTACAACCGTCAATCTTGGACAAACTCCAGGACATTAAACTTTAAAAAAAAATCAGGCAACCTATTTTCAAGCATTTTCTGCTTCACCACTGCTCTGTATATGGGAGTGAAAAGTGTCACTTATTGTACATGTCGTTTACTTTCAGTGCGCTCATCAGGTCTTTCTTCTTAAGGAACAATGGGAAAAATACCGCAATAGGAAACCCTCTAAAGTAAAACTACGCTCAATAACATCAAGCTGAGATACAGCACTTTCCCTGCTTTTATTTTCCTCCATGCTTAGTAATGTAATAACACTAGGCATTACAGAACTCACACATTATGGAGCATGATTGAAAAGCTCTGAGTATATGAGAATTAATCTTCTTTCATCATGACAGACTAGCATATTAAAAATGGCTCCACTTGTATAACTATTGAAAATTGCTTTTGGAATTCATTCAAGTAAAAGAGGTTCAAAAATTCTTTTTGAAAACTGCATGAGAACAGAAAATCTGAAAAGTATGCAAAGTACCATAAGAAAGATATTTCAAATGTATTTTGAGTATCAGAGGTAGATTCTGTGGCAAAGAAGATGTGGCGAAGAAATAGTGGTGCTGCACTGCATCTAAATGGGTGGTTACCAACTTATCTAGTAAAATAAATATATGTGGCAAATGACACATACCAATTTAATGACACTTTGAGTTCATGTGAAGTTTGGCAGAGTAATAAAAGTCTTATCTCTTGCCTCCACTGTTATTGCACAGATTTAAACTGGTGTCTCAGAGGCAGTTTTACTATCTTTTTCAATCTCTGCCATAAAAGTGAGACTTGATTTGCTCAGCATGAGAACAGATCAATAAAAGCTGAGTTACACAGTGGATTAGATCACTAACTCAGAGATCAAAGATGTTAAATACAAGTTGTATAGGCACAGTCAGATCAAAAGTTAAGTTCAAATGTACTTGTTTGTAAGTCTCAAAATAAATATCAACCTGAAATGAAAAAAAAATTGAAAAATTTATTTCTTTTATCTAGAAAAAAGAAAGAACTTAGTTTCTGAACAGCCAAAGACACAATTACTAGTGATAGAATATTATTATTCTAGGATTTGATTATTCTAGGTAATTTTTCTCATTACTATATCAGAAATCTATCAGCATTTTTTCTTCTAGAAAGGGATTAATATTAAAAGTTAACTGTGTTCAACAGATAAGAAAGGTCAATGATTCCTGAAATATTTTGAGGTACTGGCAATATCCTGAATAATGGTCTCTTGCCTTCTATATGCTTTAAATATAAATTTTTTTGAAATGATCAGTCAGTTTTTTTAAAAAATGGTTTCCTATTCAACAAGGAGATATTTGTTTACTTACATGGGTAAGGTTCATCAAAAATTATTCAATTAAGCTGCTGTTAAGAACTAGAAAACATACTGGTATCTGCAGCTTGCGCACAGACATATGCAATGGATTGTATATTATCCATAACATAATTTCATGTCAATGAATCTTTTGGATTGAGCAGCTCTAGTTATCTATACCACAGAGGTATAAATGTTGTGAAATGACTCACACTGCCATGGTCATTTAGTTTAAAGCTCTGTACCACTTCTTTAGCATAGGAGGTGATTCTTTTCCTTTGAAACTTACGTAATTTCAACTCATGCTAATATAAGATAGTTTTAGGGCAAAACAGCTCTTTTTATTTCCAGTACAGTATAATGACATTCCTTATTGAAAAATAAAAGAAAACTTATAGGAGACCCCACCAGCTGTCCTCTTTCTTTGGAATTCTCTCGATTTTTAAAAAACTAAGTGGCTGTGTCAGATAATTCTCTAAACATTCAGAGTGTGTGATTCAAATGCAGATTTTGACTACTACTATCATGAAGTGCTGGAAAACAATAATTTAAAAAAATAATCCTGATCTATTGACTAAAAACACAAGCCAGCAGGGTCCTGGGGCCTGTACGCAGTTTTCGTTGTAACACAGCTATATTGTAGATGTTTGAAGCAAAACTGGAGCATCATGATTTTTGAGTATCTAAAATTCTTTGACATGGTGTAGAAAAACAGCACTTTATTAGAAACAATAATTTATATTAGTCATTTTAAGACAAGGAATTTATGTATTGTTTACTTTCTATAATTATTGCTAATCAGACAGCTGATTGGCTTATACAAGCATATTTCAGTTGCTCGTTTTAAACATCTAGAAAATAGTACTTTCTGAGGAGGAACAAATTTCATGATATTAGTTATTTAATATCACACTAAATGTAATGTGCACTATTTAGTTAATTATTTAAACCATAAAAAAAGACGTTCCTTGAATTAATTGCTTTAACTCCTGTGAATGACTGTCTCCCTTTCCATATTTTTCAGGTGTTGCCTATAGTTGTCCACTTATAGGAATATGTAGAAATTAGGGCAATTAATGGATAGATTTCTAGAAAGAATTTTCAGATGAAAATGAAAAATAGTTTATCAGATTCTTTCCAGTATACATGGCAGATGATGCATGCCAAGACATGATACCAAAGTAATTTCTGAATGTCCCGCGTTTGTCTGTTTTTTAGGAGCTACACTTATTTAATTCCTGTGTGTTCTCAGTCTGGCATGAAACAATCCTCACCATTAACCCCCCTCTCCTCAGGATGATTAGTGGCAGATGTATTCCTCAAATTGTCTTGCATGGTATCTGTCCTTTCTACTGCAGCCCTCATGGCAAGTCAAGGTCACTAAGAAAATACTGAGTGCCTCTCACACGAAGACTGCAATCTTTTACAAGTGCTAAGCTGCCTATTATTTTTAAGGAAATAGAGAACCAATGAGGATGGTGAATATCTTTCAGATAACAACCATCTTCCATTATTTTAGCATTTTCAGGTAAAGATTCTAGTGGTAACAATAACTTGCTTTCTAGGTGCTAGCTATCCTCTCCCTCGTTTTCTGCTTTGATCACGATATGACAGACAGACATCAAGCTGATAAGTTTGTTTGACTTATTGACAAACAAAGATTCAATATCCACTCTGTAATTCTTAGATATGTCAAATTTTTTAATACTGTAAATCACACTTTGCTTTTGGTTGGATGCTCTAAAAGGGTGAGACAATGTTTTTTTTTAATATGCACAAAATGTGATAAGACTAAGGTTGTGGGAGATTTTGGGGAAGTGTCTTGTGGCATGGTAGAGTTCTATACTGAAAGAGTTTATTCACCATTCATCATAAAGAATATAGTAGTATCTGAGTCAATTTTCTGTTATCTCTATCTGTCCCAAAGGTTGCTGAATATCCCACAGGAAACCAGTTTTGAAAGTGGACATGATCACGTTCACTGAAGAAGAGTGAAAAAGGGTCTGGTTTTCAGTGGCAGAGGGAATAGGTGACTGGTCTGCCATTTGAACACCTGTGACACTGTTTATAATTCTTCTGAAGATTAAAAAAATTGCACTTCCTTAATGATAAATCATGATAATCCCTTCAACTCCATTTTTAATTAAAATATTTATATTTTAATTTAATTTAGTAGGAATTTACAAGAAAAAAATAGTCAGGATGCATGAATTATTGCTAAATCATAGTAAATTGAAAATTAATATGTGCTGGCACCCAAACAAAATGAGCAGAATGCAATGACTGAAGTCATGCTATTGCTCATCCCTGCAGAAGACATTGCTTTCATGTGTTTTTTGTGTTTTCATGGGTTTTGACCTAGTTAGAGTATAATTGCATTTCAGTTTCACTGACCAGATAAAAGCGAGGGAAGGCAGTGAAAGGTATGGTGATAGAGAGAATATTCATCTAAGATTTAAGTAATGAGAAATTGCAAGATTATTGTAACAAAAGAAACTGCTGGATGCACTGCTCTGGGTATCTCACCTTTCTCTTTCAGAATGCTGAATGCTTTTAATTGAACCCAGTGTGAAAGCAGCTAAAGAGAAAAAACACTCATGCTAGAAAAAAAAAGTCATGATGTTAGTTTTATAGATGTCTTGTGCAAGAGAAATGTAAATACAAACTCTCAGTTACTTTGATAATTAATTGTATAACACATTCCATATGTTTGAATTGAATTGGTGAAAATGCATCTTTCATTTGTAAAACACAAAACTAGTGCAGCTTGTATGGAAAAATGAGAATCAAAATAACTGTTTACAAAACATAAATTAAGTCACAAGTGTACACTAATAAGGTAATTGAATATTGAGTTAGTTCTCATGAAATAAAAGTTAATACTAAATATATTTGCTAAATGTAAATAATTTAGTTATGTAATTAGAACTAGCAGGAAATTACTGAACTAATTGAAGTAGAACTCCATAAGCAATTTACCTCATTAAATTTTTTACAGTTCTTCATCTGCATCAAAGTTATTATGCATTTAGTTTAAATAATAATAAAGGAGGCAAAATCAAGGTTAATTGGCATTTTAATTATGAATATTTCAATTAAAATTATCTTATATATAGAAAAGTCTTCCCCTGTAAATAACTAAAATATGGTCTCTTATTTTTCTGCAATTTGAAGAACAGGATGAAAGCAAATATAGATTTCTTCATTGTGAGTTCCATCATGTGTATTGATGGAAATACACAATCCACATATGTTATTAACCTCTTACCACCTCAATAATTGTTATTAGGGAAGTCTGTTCTCATGCAATTATTTATAAAGACTGATGCATGATTCCAGGTGGATTTTCCACTGGATGGGAGAAAAATCCACTATCCTTGCATGAGCACTAGATAAAAAGAGTAAAGAGCTAGGCTACAGATGTGCAGAATAACTTTCCAAACCTCCTTAGACCAATGGGTTGACTTTCTTGTGGCTTGCCATGACAATTCTCAAAGACATTTTGGGTCACATGCAGAACACTCATTTTGATATCTTTATGTCTTCTGTGAAAGATGGTTCTTCCTTTCAAGGATCTTAAGGTAGTCAGTGGATTACAGACAATAATGCAGAAAAAAGCCAGATAATCTGCTTTACCCATGAGATAGAGAAGAAACTGTTTCAGCAATTTGACAAGGAGATGTCCATAATTTCATATGGGTAACAGCAAATGGAAAAAAAAGTCACAATTCAGATAGATAAAATTAATACAGCTTTCCATTTTTGTCATAACTGCTAGGTGACTTTTCTCACTGTAAAAAGTGCAGTAAGGTAAATTTTTCAATACACAAATACTAGTGAAGAATGTAATCCCCATCAACCGTCTGTCTTTCCAGTTTACTGACAATTCCCCTCATATCTTGTTTAATTTTTGTTAAATTATTTTGCATTTTGAACCCTAGACTGCATATGTATATATATATAATATACTGAATACCATCAGATAATTACTGTAAAAATATTTAAACATTGGTGACAAACCACATTTCTAGAAATGTATTGACTAAATGTTCAGTTTAACACGGTTCTTTATTTTTGGTGGCTGTTCAGCCACATTTCTTTCTACATCAGAAGAAAAAGGATATGGGAATGAAGAGTTATGGGTTTCATTTTTTTCCAGAAGTAACAGGATATGGAATTAAAATGTATGAATTTCAGTTTCTGATTTTACTCATCATCCTTCTACCAAAGGCCAGTTTTCTGGCCCTTTCTTAAAGTAAATTTCCCTTCTTTAAATAGAAAGCACAAACGTAACAGTGATTTCATTGATGTTTAATGTAAGGTATGTAAATAAGTGCCATGCTCACTCTTAATGGAAAGATGTTGCTATGTGTGAAAACAAAATATAGTCAGACCTTTTAAAAAATTAATATCATGAGATACCACCTGCAGTCACCCATGAGCCAGGTAACCTGGGCTTACTTTTTGAGCATACTGCTAGATAGACCTTATCTGAATGAAATAAAGGGAAGAACTTCATGTGCACAAAAATATTTGAAGTCTTTTCATTATATTTAAAGGCTTTATTCAAGGTAAGAAACAAGAGAACCATTCAAGGGAACTTTTTTATTTGTAGAAAAGATTATCATTTCAAAGCAAACTTTTATTAAGATTGACACACGTAGATGTTGTTTTGATTTTTCAAACTCAAAACAAAAAAAATGCATTCCATTAAAAATAAGAAATAACCAGACATTCAACAATAGTTTTAATGTTGAGGCATTACAATTTGCTTTTGTAGAAGAGACAAATAGGAACAACATAAGCACACATACTTTCAACAAGAAATTCAGACCGGATCTTTCCAAAACCTTGAAAACCTTCTGAGTGGTATTCCTACCTTTAAGTGTATTGACTGCACCCTAAAGTTCCGGGTTATTCACAGATTTCCTGATGGCATATTTTCACTCCTCCTCCAGGCCATTAAAGGTATTGAAGTGGATAGTTGCTAGAATAAACCTGAGGCATTACACTGTGGCTGGCCTCCAGGAAGAGCAGAACCTCCTAGCCCATGCGATAGAACCTGATGAACTGGTCATTTGTTTATACATCAAGCAGTCTCCCTGCCTGAATGCAATTTCTATTAGAAATCACACTAAACATGATGTTTTCTGAAGCAGCCAAATAGACATGTATATTAAACAGGCAGGTTAATATGAGGAACTTGGGCTGAAATGCAAAGATTTCCTTACTCATCTCCACTGAGAGACAGGTCCTTGACTTCTTTATTCTCACACTTCAGCAACTTTGAGTTATATTCTGCATTGTAAAGGAATATGTATAAATATGTATATACACTAGCAATATATATTTTATATATCTACCTATATCTATACATGTCTATACCTATATGCTCAAATATATAATCATCTATCTTCTCACTTTTCACTTCCGTAGCTTGACTTTGCTTTTATCAGAGATCCACTTTCCCATATGCCTTTCCCTATGGTCTCAGTTCCTGTCCTTGAAGTCTTTCCCTTTTCCTTCCCCTCCATGTACCCAGGGAGGTATCATTAATTGTTTTACTTTGAAGGAAATTGCTGCTTAACTGGTTGTCATAATACCTTGATGTAAATAATTACAAAATTCCTACTCTAAGTACTGTGATAAATTCCGGATGCCACATGCCTAAACTTGGGTGTGTGTTTGGAAGACGAAGGAAATGTCAATGAAGGCAATTTAAATGTTCTGTTTGCTAATTGAACTCAAATTTCGAATTTAGAAAGACTGCATTAGGCCTAACCTGGTGGTTTAGTCAGTATTTGTCTTCTAGTATGACTCAGAAAACAGATGAAGATTCATAATGAATTTGGGACGACAAGAGAAAATATGTTATTTTGTGAAAACTCCACAGCAAGGTACTGTTTCATTAGGGTGAAAGACTGAAGGAAATACCTAGCCAGGAAGTACCTGGCCAGCTGCCTGCTTTCCTGAGGGTAAAATCTTTTGTAGAGCTTGTAATTGTCTTTCTCAGTCTTCATCCATGCCCAAGTACTTTGGGAGCACTAGAGGGAGGATCACTCTCTTTTCAGGCTGGTGGCAAAAGAAAGTCTTTATTTCTTAATGAAATTCTTATCACTTAATGAATACATGAAATTAAAGGAAGTTTCTAACAGTGAGGCATTCTTTCCAGCTGTCTGGCAAGAGGCTAACATCATGTACTTCATTTGGGGAGGAAACCCAGCAGCAGCAATGTTTCTGCACTCCACTATATGTTTCTTCAAGGGAGAAAAAACCCCTTAAATCTGGGTTCTCAGGTTTCACTGAACAGCTCTTAAAGGTAACATAAAATCTTACAGTATATCTGTATAATAATTATTGACACATCTGGAAGATGACAGGATTAATTTCTATTTCTGTGATTCTGATTCTTTATTACTATGTGATTAAAGAGGAAACTGTTTCCTAGCACAATATACAGACCTCCCCAGAAAAACACATGCAAATTTGCTCACATTTTACACTTCCTAACAGTTATGGATACTCTTCTGGGATGTGTAGTGCAGTACCCTGGCTTCTCTCCTACCTTATGCCCCAGCTTGGGCAACACAGCTCTTTCCATGTTTAGCTGAGAAGGTGTCTTCAGTATATGGGACTTGGGGCACAAAGTAAGAGGGCGATGTGCCGTACACACAGCGCTCAAGAGGACTTCTCCATGTAGTCCCTGGCTTTTGGCCTGCATTGGGCTTTCGGGCCCAACCTTCTTGCTGTTTTATCTGCAGCATTTTCTTAAGCACTGGAGAAAAACAAATTAAAGGGTTGTGCTACTTCATTACTTAAACAGACATACTAAGTTTGGTTTTCCATTTTTTATTTTTCATGAGTCAGAACTTTACAATACTGCTAGTGATAGGCACAAGAGCTTTGTACTATATGATTCCCTTGAGAGAAACACAAGCACGATTTATGCCAGTAAATCAGGCTTGGCAGTGCTAAGGGTAACACACAAAAAGAAACCTCTGATGAATATTTTTCAAAAATCCTGGTTTCTATGAGTTGCATTGCTCTTTTGAGTAATGTGAATGCCTTGTGGCAGAGCTGGAGCCAGGAAGAAGTGTGTGTTTCTCTTTTCCACAGAAAAAAGATCATTAGCATCCCTTGTTTATTTTAAGTAGGTATAATGAGGAGATTAAATATTGTTTTGAAGCTTCCATATCTCTAAGTGACTTTTTAGTGTCAGTGAAATGTTATAACTAACCTACAAATGATAAAGACAGTAAATTTTTTGGTTTTTTCTTGCCTAATGACTGTTGATAAGCATCTGTGATAAGACTTTAAAATATGAATGTCAAGGCCTGAGACATTTCTTTGGCTGGGCAAAAAGATCTTAAGAAATCTTGAAGAAACTGTTGCTATTCTCCACCATCACTCACCAAGCACAGAATTATTTCTTGTAAAAAGAAATCTATGTTGGAAGCAAAAACTGAGATTTTTTAGTTACTAATCATGTAAATGCACAAACATGGGCACAATATTGCATAAAAACAGTAGAAGAGTGTGCTGGTTTTGGCTGGGGTAGAGTTAATTGTCTTACAGTGGCTCGTATGGGACTGTCTTTTGGGTTTGTGCTGAACACAGGGTTGATAGTACAGAGTTATTTTTGCTATTGCTGAGCAGGGCTCACACAGAGCCAAGGCCTCTTCTGCTTCTCGTACTGCCTCACTGGTGAGGGGGCTGGGGGTGCCTGGGAGGTTGGGAGGAGACACAGCTGGGACAGGTGACCCCAACTGACCAGAGGGATGTTCCAGAACATGTGACATCACACTCAGCATATCAAGTATGGGGAAGGAGAAGGAAGCAGGGAGGAGCATTTGGAGTGGTGGCATTTGTCTTCCCAAGTCACCATTATATGTGATGGGACCCTGCTCTCCTGGAGATGGCTGAACACCTGCCTGCCCATGGGAAGCAGTGACTTAATTCCTTGTTTTGCTTTGCTTGCATGCACAGCTTTTGCTTTCCCCAATAAGCTGTCTGTATCTCATCTCATGAGTTTCTGCCTTATACCCTTCTGATTCTCTCCCCAGTCCTACTGGTGCGAGAGTGAGTGAGCGGCTACGTGGGCCTTGGTTATTAGCTGAGGTTAAACCATGACAAGTAGAAGCCTATTAATAATCACAGGAAATAAAATCAAATGATGAGTGACAAATACAACATATTCCTATTTTTACGCACATACACACACACAGACAATACCATTGCTATCTATTAGCTTTCCTTACCATTGCGGACAGCTGAATTTTGTACGTGACTTTGACAATTAGTGTAATGTCAAATCAGAACAGATGCAACTAAGATTCCCTCTCTATTTCTTCAGCTTCCTTGTCTTATTTTGTGAGAAGAATATTCATCTTCTAGGTTATTTGTGATACCCAAAATTGTAATTGAGATAAATTATGACTATACAACAAATTAAAACATATCAGCTGGGCCAGTCTTCTTTGTTGAATTCTGTTCATAAGTGTGTGTATACAGGAGAAAATTCTGGCATGTCAAGGCTTGGTGTTACTAAGTTAAAATCAAGTGTGTTTTCTGTTGGCTTGAGGGGAAACATTCTAGTTCTCAGAAGAGCTTAACCTGTGTAAATAGGAAGTATTTGACATCTTCAAGTTTTTAAGCATGAATTCCTTTCAGCTGTAGTTGTTTTCCGATTCTAGCAGGTTTGTTTGTAACGTCTATGTGCAAACATGTGCTTTCTGAATCTTACAGTGTTGGTATCTATTCATATAAAGGCATAGAAAATTTTCCAAAAACATCTTTTGAAAAGCTAATTCCAACAGTTTGTTCTATAGAAGTAAAAAAAAAAAAAAAAAAAGAGATGTTAAAGGAGTTGTCAATTCTATAAGAAAAATAAATTAATATTGCCACTTCTAGAGCAAAACCTATACCTAACTGTGTCATGTGGTAAGAATGGACAGCTTCTTTTCATAGGATTTTCCAATAAAACTGGGATAGTTAGTAGCAAATACCAAGGATAAATTTCTAGCAGCAAATTTTTGTAGAACTTGTGACATTTTCTCAATTAGACCTTAAGACCATATCTTTACAGGTAAGATAAAGAGTGTCTGAGGGCATCCCAAGACCTGTAATGAGAACATCTGTTTCCAGATTCCTAAAGAGGTTCCCGGTTCACTGTTGGCCTTGTGCGTCTGGCACTCTCCCAAACAAGATAGAGGTCAGACCACAACAGAAACCACTCTAAATATCTAAATATTGCCTTGTTTATGCCTATCTTATTATAATAAGAGCTAGCTAGCACAGATATGGGTGCTTCTGTGTCTACACTGCTACTGCATAAATGCATAAATGCACCCCATGTTCTGCTACAATTTGCAAATGAACTGTCTCTAGGAAAATAAAAAATGAAAATACTCTGGACAAAATGCCAATATCAAACTTTTCCAGTCTTCTCCCTACTCTGTGTGTCTACTGACTGCATTGGCATCATGTGCTACTAACCAGTCACACTCATGGTGTGGTAGTCCAGCAGAGAGAGCCATGTGCTGATGGCATGGTGTTATCAAAGGACGAATTTTAAGCAAGCAAATTTTCAGATTAAAAATACATTGCATGAAAGATGATGTAAGAAAGGACAGACACACTAAATTGTTGCCTCTACATATAAATCTGTGTAAAGCATCCAAGATAGTAAACTGTTGGCCACACTGTGGGTGGGTTACTTTCTCCCCTGTTCAAAATATGGAGTCTGTTCAACAGTACATTAGTCATTGTGACAAAAAAACCCCAAAAACCAAAAAACAAACAAGCAAACAAAAAAAAACCCCAAGAACAAAACAAACACAAACCCGCCAAAAAAAAAAACCAAACAAAAATCCAGAACAAAACAAATCAACCAACCAAACAAACAAAAAACAAAACACACCAAAAAACCCCCTAAACTGGAATCCAGATTACTAAGTGTAATAGTTTATGCATTTCAGAATCAAGAAAAACTTTGTTCCAGACAGGTTCCCAGCTCTGTTTATCATTTTAAATGAGACAGCTCAAAAGACATATGCAACATAGAAGTGCAATGGCATTAGTGTTACAACATATTTGCTGTGATTATGAGGTTAATCTACCTCTGTATCTCAGTGCTGTTCAAGAGCTATGTACCTTTTCCAGTATGAAAAAACTTGCACTGCTGACTTCCAGCCTGCCTTGCTCTTATCTCCTGAGCTATGACTTTCTACTACTAGAATTTTTGTGTAAATACATATTATAAATTTGAAAGTATGAACATGTACATATATACAGATATTTTCTATTTACTCTGGCTTCACTTTTTGATTCTTCTCACTAACCGAAATTCTAGTTTCTGTGAGGTTTTCCCGCTGGAATATAAAACTGCAGTAATTGGGCTTCACTTTGGTGAGATGATTTTGTAGACTCTCACTACACGCTGGGGAAACAAAATACAAAATTGATCAGTAGTACCTTTTGATCAGTACTCTGCCCAAAAAAACTCTTTTAATAAGCCTTCCTTAAAGACATATCCTACCTACAGATGTGTCTAATGTTTTTTGCCACCTTCATTATTTTCTCTCCTTACAAGAGAGACACACAAGCCATCACTGAGCCATAGCCAGTGCAACTGGTGAACTTCCATGAACTTTCATTTTGAGCAGCGGCACATATCTTTGTTTCCTAAGAGGGTCTAATTCATTAACTGACCAGATGAAAAGGTGTGCTGCTGGACCCCTTTTTTCCAGAGATGTTTTGTGTAATCTCTAGCAATATCATCTTGATAAGGGGAAAAAAAGTAATCAGGAAACAAGGGACACTTGGTGTTGCATGGTTTTTCTGGCTTTAGGTTAAGCTCATGTGTAGGTTTTCTGCTGTCTGTTAAGTGTATTATTTCTGCAGTGGGAGTGTGCCTGTGTGCCTCTGATAGACATTGTCAAACTCTAATACCTTGGTCTAGCTGTATCTAATATCATTTTAAGCAGTCATCCAACATCCCGAATAAACACATCTTGATTAGTAAGGAAACTACTTGAAGGAATCAGGTTAAAAGTGCGCTGTTAAGTGGCAAAGATTCAAATATTCTCCTTTACGCATTGTCTTTAAGAATATTTTTACAGGTTATCTGCCAGCATATCTGATACTGATAAGAATTCACTAGCATTTAAAGAATATATAATCTTCCAAAAATTGCAAATACCTACAAGAAGAATCAAATTTGCCTTAGTTCACTGAAGGGGAAAAAACATGGAGCTTTTTAAGGTTTTTCCGAAAGAAATACTAAAAATCCTTTTGCTTTTGTCCTTGTCCCCTCTGTAGAATTGTGCACTGTTCATGTACACCACTGAGGAAAAATATGTTAACATAAAGAGGGCTGGTGAATCACAAAGGCGAATTCTTTATGTAGCTTGTTTCCATATGAAAGTAGCAACATTTGTGCATAAATGCTTGCAGCATTTTTTTTATGAATTGGGCCCTAAGAGCTCATGATTGTCCTTGCTATTCAGTTTTCAGTCATTGGGTAGCGTTGAAACAACAGGAGGAAAAAAAGGAAACATTTTGTACCTGTGGTACTCACTTGGACAACAGAATCTTAGTAAAATAGCTACAGTCTTTTTCCTTTTTGTTACAAATTATACAGGGAGAAAATGATGTGTGAATCAATGAAAAGGAAAATAATATATTTCTGAAACATTAATAGTCAGTGCCATACTCCAGGTAAGGGGGGTGGGGGGTGGGGTGGGGGGGTGGAAATTGTTACACTGATTTTTCTATCTGATTTAAATTCACTTTCCAATCTTCACTAACCTGGCTGCTGCCTTGACAGAATCAAATTTTGTATGGAAAGAGAGATGATGATTCTCTCATCTCCAGGTTAGTTGTGCTTTTCCTTCTTTCTTTCTTTCTTTCTTTCTTTCTTTCTTTCTTTCTTTCTTTCTTTCTTTCTTTTCTTTCTTTTCTTTCTTTCTTTCTTTCTCTTTCTCTCTTTCTCTCTCTCTTTCTCTCTCTCTTTCTCTTTCTTTCTCTCTTTCTTTCTCTTTCTTTCTTTCTTTCTTTCTTTCTCTTTCTTTCTTTCTTTCTTTCTTTCTTTCTTTCTTTCTTTCTCTTTCTTTCTTTCTTTCTTTCTTTCTTTCTTTCTTTCTTTC
>NW_024581096.1:7620794-7817516 GCF_017639235.1 Corvus kubaryi
CCCCCCCCCTCCTTCTCTCTCCCTCTCTCTCCCTCTCTCTTCTCCTTTTCCTTCTTTCCTTCATTTCTCACTGATTTATAAAATATCCTGAGCTGTAAGATACCCACAAGAATCCTCTAAGTCCAACTCATGTCCCAGATATTACACCATGTACTTGGGAGTGTTGTGTCCAAATGCTTCTTGAACTGTCAGGCTTTGTGCTGTAACCACTGCCCTGGAGAGCCTGTCCCAGTGCCCAACAACCTTCTGGGTGAAGAAACTTTTTCTAATATTTAACCTTGCCATCAGGGAAGAAGACTGGCCTGGCTGAACAGGGAGCTTTTGCACAAAATCAGAGAATAAAAAAGGGTTTATTTATGCCATTTGGAAGAAGGAGCAGGCAACTCTGGAAGAGTACAAGGATGTCATTAGGTCGTATAGGGAGAGCATTAGACAGGCTAAAGCTCAACTAGAACTCAATCTGGCCACTTCTGTGAAAGATTATAAAAAGCATTAATAAATAATAATAAAACAAATCCATCAACAACAAAAGGAAGGTGAAGGAAAAGTCTCCATCCTTTATTGGACATGCAGGGAACATTGTCACCAAGGATGAGGAAAAGGCTGAGGTACTTAATGCCTTTGCCTCAATCTTCAACTGTAAGACCAGTGATCATCAGGGCAACCAGCCCCCTGAGCTGTCTGACAGGGATAGGGAGCAGAGTAGACCCCCTGCAATCCAGGAGGAAGTAGTCAGTGACCTGATGTGCCACTCCCAACACCCACAAGCCTGTGGGACCAGATGGGATTCACCCACGGGTACTGAGGGAACCAGCAGAAGGGAGATCAGTGCCTGCCCCCTCTGCTTCCCTCAGTGAGGAAGCTTTAGACTGCAATGAGGTCTCCCCCAGCCACCTCTTCTCAGCCACTCCTCAACTGGCTCCCCTTCATCATCTGCCACATATTAAACATTAACATATTCAGGAAGAGACAGGTAGATTTATCTGGTTGTTATACTAGAATTTGTGTCTAATGGAGATAGCGGTTCCTTAATATTGCAGTATGTGGAGTTTTGGGAAATGCATCCAAGTACTGATAATGCATCCAAGAACCGATAATGATAATTTGATCTTAACTCAGATCGTTTGAAGACGCCAGAGATAGCATCACTGACCTATATGTTTGTGTAATAGCCAATTCTGCTTGAGATTTGTGCATTAAGTAAAAAAACTGAGAGTGTAACCTCCCTCTAGAAGAACTCTCATAAAACTATGCTCTAAAAAAAGGGTATAGTTAATATTTTAAGTTGAAGGAGAAAAAATTATGGCGATAGCTATCACTACTTGGTATAAATTCTAAAATAATCTTAAACTTTAAGCAGTTTTCTTGACATTAACATTTTATTCTAGATTTAGAATGAAAGATTACCTATGTAATGATCCTTGCCTGCAAACTTCTAAATTAATGTCATAAGGAATTAATTTATGAATTTTTTCTTGTGACAGAAGTTGCACATTGTCATATATGTCCCTCAGCCCACTATCAGTCTGTCTAGTAGCAAGGAGAGTGAACCTGTCTCATAGGTAATGTATCCAGCTTTAAAATTGGAATGAACAAAAGAAATCCTGTTCCCTATCTCTATATCCCCATGAGTTCATAAGCACAAGAGTATTTCAAGGCTGTCTTTTTTCTTCTGCTGTCTTTTTTTCTCCCAGTCTAGACAACTAACTAGCAGTCCATCAATAGGAGATTCTGCAGCAGGTTTGGGAGACAATTGCTTGTAAAATGAAACAATCAACTTGATCTCCTGTGCTTCCAGGCTGGGTGTGATAGTAGGGCTTAGAGTGGGCATGTGTTTCCTTGGTTATTGGGGGCAGTTGTTCAGCACTGCACCCTCCACCCTTCCACGTGGCATTACTAGTAGCCTCTCTTTGGAACTGGGATGAGTAAACTAGCATTATTTAGCCCAATCTTACTAACAAATCTGATCATTAGTGTGTTCTAAAACTCCGTGCAATGGGCTCCTGCTCTGAAATGGCTACATGGTGGAAGGGGAGGAGGCCCTGGCAGCAAGCAAATGACAGACTCAATTGTAGATCAATGTGGTGATTGTATCAATTTCAGATTCTCTACTAACAATAGGTGTCTGATTGGACACCACTGACTTTATTGGGAAGTAGATGAGATATAATATACCTTACAGTGCATTAGTTGTTTCTGCTGATTGGATGAAGGATAAATTTCACATAGAGGGCAGTTTGAGTCCCATCATTCTCACAATTACGTTGAACACCAGCTAAAAGTGTCCTGTTGCTGCTGCACTTTACAGCAGCAAATTAGAAGGATTTTCCTAATGCATTTCCTCACCATAGTCTGTGCAGCATCATTCTTCTGTAAACTGAGATCTGGGTCAAAATGTCTCACTGTTCTTAATTTCAATAATTCCATTTAAAGGGTAATCACTTTCTCTAGAAAAGGAAAAGGACAATAGAAAGAATAAACAGAACAGTTGGACTCATGGAAATAGCACAAATAAATTGAATGCTAAGAAGCTTTCATTTCAGTAAGTCTTGTTTTATTCCAGAAGACAGCAATGTAAACTATGCAGCGAAAATAGCCATTAAACAAATCAACACCCTCTTAATCTCATAACCCTACCTCACCCCCTCCCCCCACCATGAATTTTTACAGTGCTACATTATCTAGACCACCTCCCTTTGTTTGAACCACCAACATAACTATGCAGAAATTAACATGTGAGATTTTTCATTACTGTTTTCAAGATTCAGCTCTCTAATACGTTGAAGTCTCTTCTAATGATCTAGTAAAGGGAAGGAGGTAGGGGGAAGGAGGGGGGAAATCCCAGAGTTTGCTGAAGAACATGTTATTTTTCTTCCACAGACTTAAAGGTTTGCACATTAGCTCTGCTGCCTCAAGGCCAGACTGCATACTACCTTTTAGAGTCACACCCTAAGACCCCAGTTCATCAAGATACTTAGCGTTTGTCTGATGTTTAGTATATGAAGGAATACAAGTTAAATTGGAGTTTAATTATGTGATTAACTCCATTTATTTAACATTTTAAGCAGAGCATATAAACAGACCATGTAAATAAAGGCTGGAAGAGTTTCTTTCAAGAGTAATTCAATAGCTGTTAAATATTTTCTATATGGTTCATGAATTGTGTGGCCTCATGTATTTACCTTTTAATTGTTCAAGACTATTGGGATTCTAAAAACAAACAACTGAGAACTAATCTGATCTGAGGAGCTTTCCAAGGAACTTTTTTATCATTTATCAAGCCCCCTTTGCTCTGTTAGACTTCACAGAATGACAAGGCTTTTTTCAAGCCGTAAACCCCTATGCCCCATGCAGTTATGGCATGCAACCAAAGAAGTCTGGAGGAGAAAATGAAGTCATAATTAACAACAGCTGCTCACGCCTAGCATTTTCTAAATAACATCCAAAGATTTTTCTTTTATTTTCTTTTCTATTTTTTCCCCCAAAATCCAGAATCAACTCAGACCCTACTGATTTATCTTCAGGTTAAAAAGAGGAAGCCTCACACCAGTCTCTGGGGGTCTCTTTGTTGTCCAAGGAGTGTAGGAAACTCTCATCACAGGTCATTTGAGAAAGGTTTCACTGTTGTTTGCTTGTTACATTCAGCGAACAAAATCAAAGCAAAATGACAGTAATTTCCTTTACTCATGTATTGTTATTAGTGTGGCGCAAGGCTTTGTCATCAAAGCACATGGGAGTGTTCTGTCCTTTAGAGGCTAATATTAAAATATAGAATGGAATGGTCATGTTTTATTGGCTTAGCCTTTCCCTGCACTGCTTATAAAAACAGACAGTGCTTTAAAACGTCTCACTAATGCTCATTTTCCTGAGGGTGGAGTTGACCTCAAGTAGTTTACAACTCGGCTGTTAGTTAAGACTAATTAACTTTGACTTTGTTGTTAGAATAGTCTAATCTGCAGTTTCATCTTAAAGAAGTCAAAAAATAGTACATTCAAGTGAAACAATGGAAATAGTGAGTGTTTATATATTGGCTATATAAGGAGGTCTTTTCCTCCACAGTTTTCATCTTTATCTTCCTAAAATGTCTGTGGTTTCACACACTTTTACAATTCTTTTTAACCTGGACCAGAGCTCTCTAATAGTGAAAAACACCCTTTGTAGCTTGCATGCCTTTTCTGCTTGTTTCCAGATCCTGTGAGTAAGCAATACAGTTACATTTTTAAGCAGCCTGTCTCATAGGAAATAGCATTTTTTCTTGAAATGGTACAGCTTAATACTTCTAAACAAAGAGCATTGTGCTAATGACTAAATTTGCAATGCATAATTGCATCATTAATCCTTGACGTACTCTCTTTGTGAGGCCTTCCTTATAGCATTATCACTTCATAAGAGTAAGCTATACTTTACTTGTGGGAAACATTATTTTATTCAAGCAAGAGGAATGGAGAGGCTTGTGGTTTAATTATGTTAAAATTGCAAAAATGACCTTATCATACCGCTTTTACAGAGAACTAATTTGCATTAGAAAATAACTTTTAAGTAAATAATTTTCTTTAATAACAAAAGTAATGTGGGCTTAGTTTATATAATAGCCATGAAAGTGGCCTTAATGTAATGTTTGGCTTTAATATATCAATTTTATCAACATTCAACATTCTTTTAACTTAAGTAAAAGCTAAAAAATTCAGGTTTAGAGAAATGATAGCAATAAAATCTAAACAACTCTCTTTAAAAGTTTGGTTTGTTTGAATCTTCATCTTCTCAATTAACATAAAATTGAAAACTATTTAGGAAATTATTGTTATGAAATTAGTATTTCAATAATTTTGTTTTCTTTTGTTGAGGTGAAAGCCCCAAAAAAGAAACTTCTAAACTTCTAAAGTTTGGATCCAGGTCCCACAGAGTATTTTGGACAAATTAACTACCATTACAATATACGAACACTACATTGATAGGTCTGAAGACTGACATCATGTCTATTTTATTAAGATAACATTAAACAGTACAAAAATACTATTAAACTAATTTTGTTAGAGATATTTTATGATATCTTGAGCTGGACTAAAATATCAAACTGGACAGACCGTGAATGAAGCTGTACAAATGTGGTCTCGGAAGTCTCCCTCAGTGCATTAATCACATTAGTAAGCTTTACTGCCTGATGGACACCACAACAGCACTACCAAAAAACACAGGCTAAGTCAGCTGTAATTTCAGTCTTAAAGTAGCCTGTTCACTGTCTTGAATATGTTGATTTGTACATAAGCCTTCCATTAGGTGTTTTCCATTTGAGGATTTTGGAGGAAAGAATACACTATCGTTCCACTACAATCAGGAGTTTCGGTAATTAATTCAAGCAGTTCAAAGAGTTAGGAGTTGGATGTTGATTGGAACTTCAGCACTTTGTTGTGCAAGTGAAGACCGAAAGCTAGAACTCCTGTGAAATGTGGCATTTTGATCCAATAAATTTTCATTTGCAAAAGCATTGATGCCCAAAAAATCTTCCCCTTTTCTGCCGAGCTCCTGCACCTGGTCTCTCTGGTATCTCTATCTCTACTTGGTTGAGGTTAAGTGCATACTTTAGTGTCTCTGTGCATGTTTGTGAAGTAGGAACAATACATCCTGGCTCTAAAGAAAGGGGAGCAAAGGCAATGTAGGCAGTGGGATGAGAAGTATGTATAATCAGGCAAATATGTTCAAGTCACACTGGCTGCTTCTCTGCTATTAACAAGGTGCCAGAAGAGGAGGTTTGGAAAGGAGGGGTTCACAACATCACCCCTCTTTCCTCACAGTTGGCTGTGATGCTGCAGTGATGCAGTTCACAGGGGCACTGGCTCTGAACTGCCACGACTCTCAGTCTGACTGTAAGTGGACGTCTCTCTCAGGCAGGCAGAGCTAAGTAAGCTTCTGTTTGTTGTGCAGACTGAGATGAGAAAATGCTCTGGTTTAGCCTCTCCTCTCAGGACAACTGTGCCTTTGATTCACTCTAATTCACCTGATAAATAACTAGCAACTACTAAAACTTTGAGCTATGGCTTAAATGGGATTCTAGGGTACAGGACAATGTGCTTGATAATGTTTTTGCATGGATCTGTATCAAACTTTTTGCAATATGACATTCCATGCAAACTTTTCGCAATATGACATTCCATGCAAACGTTTCGGTTAATGCATCTTATTCCTTAATATCTTTGGTTACTTGAAGTGTGACGTGTAGGTGTGTTTATGCTTATCTAATTCAACACTCTTGTGATTTAATTTTTCACGTTGTCTTATTGTCTGCCTTAATTTTCTCTTCACAGTGTGCCGTCAGGAAATATTTTATATTGAATGATTTTTGACTTCCCCAGTGATCTGGTAAACTAATTGTCAGCAGCTGGAACTATTCACAATTTTTTTTGTCCACATCCGTGTGGTTCAGGTAGTCTTTTCTGATTGTAACAATCTTCTTAGCAAGCATGATCAGACAAAGAAAGTAAAATAAATTGCCCTCTAAAATCAAATTTTTCCTAGTTTTTAAAACTATATGTAGTTTGTTAAATACTATGGAATTGGTTTTTTGGGGGTTTGGTTTTGTTTTGGTTTTTTTTAAGTGGAATGAAGCAGACCTTGCTCTGCAGTAAATGCAATAGGAAAATGTATTGCATGCAAAGGTCTATTTAACTGTGCTGTTTCAGCCTCCATTTTAAGCCCTTGTAACTTGTTCTACAGAAAGGCACTAAGTTTCTTAGTGAGGACATGCAGACTTAACAAAGGATAGATATTGTGGTTGTTCCGGTTGCTCAAGAAACTTTAGTCACATGTTTCTCATCCAAATGGACAGAGAGGGAGACTGAATACTATTGTGGATATCTCCAATTCACGTATTGTGAGGTTTAAAAAAAGTATTGGGACATGATTCAAGGAAAAAGATTCAGGGAATGTGCCTTTGAGAGCTAAATGTGACTTGTTGCATTTGATATTCCCTTTTTTTCTTTTAAATAAATACTGTTGTTAGGTAATGGATGTATGTTCCTACTGGATTTTTAGTTGCTTTGGTCTAGATTACCACTGGAGAATGTTCTAGATTTTCATTGAAAAATGACGCAGGTTATTTTCTTTTACATGGGCATTTAAGTCTGCCTAGACAACGAATTAGTTTGTTTATAACTGCAGTTTGAGCTATTGAAGCTGCTTCACCTAAGGGGGATTGGTGTTCTAAAGTAGACTTTGGGCAGGAGCAGCCTTGCAGAGAGGAAACTAAAACAGTTTGCATGAGGTTAATGTGCAGGTAGTACAGAGAAAGAATTATAGAATCCTATTTGCTAAATACACCTTCAAGTTTGCTGACTAAAGCTGTTTCTGCAACCATGCTAACTTTCTGCTGAATATGTGAAAAGGGTACCTGCTCCTCAGTCCTGAATCAAAGTCAGAGAATGAGGCTTACTGTCAGCACAGAATAAAGATTTTCAGATTATTACATTATGTGACCAACTCTTAGTCAGCCACCAAATTTTACTGGCTATTTTAATGTTAACATTATTTTAACAAAGAACTCAGAAATAATTGTGACACTTGAAATTGAAGAAATCTTTTTGTGACCATTTGCCAAAAGTCTTATATAATAGCAGATAAATCTCTTTCCAAATTTCTGTATTTACTGAGCTTTTAATGTTTTGCAGTGAAATTCATATTTTTACCCTGCTAGCCTCAAAGAATACTGTGATTAGGAAAAAAACTTAATTATGATGAATCATCTGCAACACTTATGGGGAAAAAATTATTTCTAAGTCTTGTTAGTTTTTGTTGTTTTGAAAGTCAATTTGCTGACTGTGAAGTAGGCATTCCACTTTCATTCCTTTCTCATATCAGTTCTGAAAGATTGTTATAAAATAAAGTTGTAAATTTTATTTTCTCTTAACCCATTTAAACATAAAAGGCAGTTCTGACTTTGTACTTTTTAGATTAATACTTACCCTTGTATTAGTAAGAAAAACTAGACTGTAAGCCCACGATGAAGTTGCATATAAAGCTACCATTAACTTAAACTAAACTTGGATACCCCTCAAACTGCAGTCACAGTACATGGAAACTACTAATTATTGTTATTAGAATAAAAATGAAATAATAACATGTGTCTTTAATTATAAATGTACCTTGATAACATATTTGCAGAAATGATCTTGTACTCATTAAACCTCAAAATGGTCGTATAAATTTTCTATTTGACAGGAAGACCCAATATTCTAACTGTTCTCTGCTTACGTTTTACCTCTTTTTCATTCAGGTATATGAATTATACTTACAGGTGGTGTCAGAGTTGCACAGAAAGCAACCATTGCTGGGGGACAGTGTTTTTCTTTAGCTATGAAAGAGAATCACAGCTCACAACTGTACAGGAAGGTTATGAACTTGCCCTTGGTAGAGGCAGGAACATCAATATGCTCCTGAACATCACCTGTGTACACTGTTTAGTTCCTTTCTGGTGCAAATTTAACTGAAAGTTGAAAATGGTCCTCAGTCACAGCATCAACATCTTGCATTGTATTATGTGTGTTATAGTCAAGAGTGCTGGGAATAGCTGTGTGGGCTACTGTCCTCTGAGGCCTTTTTGGAGACAAGACATGTAGATCTTGAGTCTACCCTACTGAGAAAATTTTTAAAGAAATAAATAATTGGTTTGCCAAGAGTATTTTTTGTAGTAAGTTCAGTGATCCATTGGTTGGAGAAAGCCACTCTGAGGGTGGACGAGAGGACTAGACATATAGCCATCCCAGGAACAGAAAACAGTCCCAAGCCTGTATTTTACTTTGTAAAGTATCCAGAGATCAGTTAAAATGCTCAGTGAGTGCAGAACTGGGCTCTAGCAAGGAAATATTTGTAGAGGAATATAGTTTGTCCCAAGGCTACTCAGTTGTCTCTGTGGCACTTTTACAGACAACCTCTCTCTTTTCCTGTGAAAAATGGTGAAAATAAACAGGTAGAAAGAGGATATCATTAATGTAGTAAAGGAGAAAATCTGATTGGTTAAGTCCTAATCATAGTTGACTTAGGAAGGTTTTTAAACTGATTTCAGTACAAGGCTGTTCCTTGGCCTGAAAGTACACACTATATTCATGGTTTATTACACCTTCAGTATGATCAGGAAAATACAGATTTTACTCAGCATGCCTGAGAAGGATAAACAACTAGACCTTTTAAAAGGCAAACAAGAAAAAATGCTGTATCCATGACACTGCCAAAGATTCCCTCATCCCAACCATATTTGGTAGAGATTAAATCATGTGGATTTTTATATATACTTCTTTCTTATGTCATATCGTTTTGCTAGAAGAAGAAAACACTGGCTAGTTTTTAGGGCAAGTTTCTTCTTTCTTTGTGGGAAAGAAGGGCTAGGGTTTGAAACTTTCCTTGAAAGGGCGAAATGCTACCTCCCTAGTACCTGTTACTTCATAAATTGTGTAATTTTCCTCAAATTCATATGGAGTTGAAATACATTCAGGGAGTGGTCTAATCCAGATTAGATGTTCACCTAGTTCAAAAAAAAAAAAAAAAAAAAGCCAGCAAGTACTATTAGATGCCACCTATACACTCAGAGTCCAGAACCAGAAGCTTTCTTCTCTGGGCGATGCAAATGACATATCTGAATTCAGAGTGCCCAGCAGGAAAGTCTGGGGATCAGCATGAGTGGTATTGTCTTGTTTACAGGTTTGACACTGTAACTTCTTAAAACTGAAGAAATCGAGACCATAAAAAAGATTGGTATTCTTATGTTTAAAGTAGTAAAATTATTGCTGATATGGAAACAGATTACAATGATAAACCTAGTCTTACGCTTCTGCATCCATGTTTCCAACAGATTTGTCTCAGAAGGCTAAATTTAAATGATTAACTAGAAAAGAACAGTACTGTTGCTTTAAAAATAAACAGCATATATATATCCTTCATGACACTGTATTTCTGAAGAAAAAGGAGCCTCAGCTGTAGCCTGATATATCTAATATATCTCAGAGAAAAGATGTGAGAGTTGCAGACTATTCAAACCCAGCTTCATGTGCCCATCACCCAGAAACTTCAGCCCCCTCATACCTTGCTTGTGCAAACTGTTGTGAATCTGTCAGGTTTGTCCTCCTGGCCAGCCCAGGGCCTTTTTGTAGTTCTGCAAAACACTGGACCATCCTCCTGTACCTGATCTTTAGCAGGAGGCCATTGCCCTTGAAAGTAATTTCTCAGGTTAATCCTTTCTTCGTGTAAAATGTTTTAACAGAAAGGATTCTGTGTTTTCTGTGTCTGGATATCTCTGGATACAAGAGAAAGAAACAGCAGAAACTAATTATGTTCTTGGATAAGACCAAATACATATGGCACAGTTTTAAATATTCTTTATCCCAAGGAACTTGACCTTTGTGACACAACTTTCTACAGATGTTTCATATGCTAATTCTAATGGTAGAGTTTTATCAAAATATCTAACAGCCAGTACCATTGCAATTCAGTTTAAGTTCTTGAAGTACACGTCAAAACTGGCAAGTGGAAAAACATGAGCTCTTCTTCAAATGTATCAGTCAGTATATAAACCAATACTCTGAAAGAAACCTATTCTCTGCCTTATTTCTAGATTGCATCACAAGTTATGCACTGTCTTCCAGTGTCTGACATAGAAGATGGTGTACCTGCCATGATTTTAAGGGAGGTTTTTCTTGAGTAATTCCATCATTAGTTGATTACCATATTCATGGACTCTCCACTTTTAATTTCTGAGTCTGGAGTAGTCTTTTTTTCTTTGAAGACTGACTTTAGAGGTCCCTTCCACATTTCTGTGTGTATGAAGTTGTCATCCTGTCCATTCAGCTGGTCTTTCCCCAAACCATTCAAGGATATTTTTGTCATGATCACAAATGTCATGATCTGACACAAGATGAAGACAGAAAGTTAGTGAAGTGCTCATGAAATCAGAGATCTTCACAGCTTCCAGGACAACAGTTTGCTGAAGGGACATCTGGTGTTTGAATATTGAACTGGAGGCATCACAAACACAAGTGCTTGATCAACAGCAACGGTTTCACACTGTTAAATGATCAAGCAGAGGCAAGAAAAGGCTGCTCTTCTACTCTAAGGAAGCATTCATCAAAGAACCTTGGTCACCCTAAAGAGCTGTGTTACTCTGACTGGGTTAAACATAAGCTTTTGTAAGATGTAAACATAATGGCATCTTCTGTGAGGATGGGAAGATTTCATCTCCTATGATATTTGTTTCTTATAGTCTATTTCCTTATTTTGAGTTGTAGAAGCAGAAAAAATACTCTGTGACAATGGCACGTCAACATATTAGCACCTTTCTTATTCATATTAGTATGTCCTTCTGTTATTTTTCAGAAGAAGTTACTCTTGTTCTTGTCTCCTTTAAATTATTTAAAAAGCACCCTGTCCAAATTTCAGGTCTTCTCTCAAGACTTAGGTCTTTCATTTGCTGTTTGTAAGTTTGTAATTGTATTTGTAAATTTTTCTTGTTTGGTAAAACAGTACCATAGATCCCTGCAGGAATGTCATGAGAGTGTCCCTAAATTCCAGCACAGATCTCTATTGTGAATGGCAAAAAAAAAAATTAACTGTGAGGAAGGGGAGTTACAAAGAATTTAAAGTGATAATAGTCTTCACTATGGTTGCCAGTGGAAAAATATTGATTGGTAGATTAATATAAATATTAAAAGAGAACTAAACCACTTTACACAGAAAATACACTAGAACACATATTTGTTTTAGTACAGTATAGGAAATTTTTACTTATTTATTCATATTTAGATAGCTTATATGTGTTGCAGTAGGTAGTATCTTAATATATTTCAATTCATTTTCCAGAGCTGTGAGCTTTAAAAACCAATTTTGGTTTTTTGCGTGAGATGTGTTGGGAGTATATGAATATCCTGCATGTAAAATACTGAAGTATTATTAGTATTAAAGTGACAATTGTTCTGCTTCTAAAATGTTTCTACTTTCTTCAGCATACCTCTTTGGGTAGAGTTTTTGAGTTTGATTTCTGATTTAGGAGGGAGGGAAGTTTTGCACTGTGATTAATTTTTTTTTTTTTTCCAGAACAAATCAGAGGGTAGTGGTTAACAAGTCATACTTTATGTGGAAACTGTTAGCACGTGGAGAACCATGTATCTGTCTCGAGACCTATCCCACTTCATAACATTTTCCACAACCAAAAGGAGGTAAGGGAACACTTGCCCCTTAGGCTGGCAAGTGGCACCAAACTAAGGGGAACAGCTGATGCTCTGGAGAGCAGGGCTGCCGTCCGGAGGAACTGGGTCATGCTGGAGGAATGGACCTTGTGCAGTTCATCATTAAGAAATGCCAAGCCCTGCCCCTGGGAAGCCAAGGGGGTGAAGGCAACTGCAGGCTGCACACCATCAGCAGCATGCAGCACTGCAGGAGCAGGAGTGCAGCCAGGAGGTGGAGGGATGTGAGGACCCACCTTGAATTGACCCATTTTGGACCACACCTAGATACTGCCTCCTCTGATTTAGGGTCCCCAGTTCAGGAGAGACATTACCGGACTAGTGTGAGACAGCAGAGGCCCATCAGGACACTCAGGGACCTGACCACCTGTGCTATGAGGTGGCCCTGAGGGACAGGGCTGCCACAGCGTGGAGAAGGGAAAGCTTTGAGGGCACCTCAGAGTATCTTTCTACCTATGACCTGCATGCTGAATAGACAGGTGAAGGCTCTTGACAATCTGATGGTATCATGAGAAACAGTAGGCATACATTAAAACATGACAAGTTCAGACTGGGGATAAAGGGAAGCCCTTTCCCTCATGGAGACATCCCAGAGTGGAGTGGGTTTCCCAGAGAATCAGAGTGGTCTATATCCTCAGAAGTCTTGAACACCAGGGTTGGGAAAGCCCTGAGACACATAGTTCAATCTTCTCAGTGGTGGCTCTCAGGCAGAATTGTTGGTAGAAGCTTGGATAGGAGACCTCCTAACACCTTTTCCAACTGGAGCTGTTCCATGTTAGAAGGACAATAACAATAGACCTTCCGCCTCCCCGAAGAAGCAGTAATGAAAGAATGGAAGAAGAAACTGTTTTCAAAGGCAGCTTCCACATTTGGATAACAGCCAAGACAGAACTTTTACATCAACGCTTTTCTGTGAATGCCCAGATGACACAGAAGGCTCCACAAGTGTAATTGCTGGTTCAGCCTTGTTCCCTGAATGGTTTGAAAATTAAGTGCATTTTCAAAAGGAAAACTTTGCACATAAGAATGTACCTTGATGCTTTGGGCTACACTGGCAGTTCTAAGCATCCTCTTTGTGGAACAATATAGTTGGATGATGAACTGAGGGTTGTTGGATGACTGGTGCTTGTATTGAGTAAATGCAAATAACATAACACAAAAAAACCTAAATAGTTAGTGTTAGCAGAATTTTCATGCATAACGGACTAATATGAAAGAAAAATACTTGGGGAAAAGCAAATATATAAAATAGGAAATTGATATTCCTTTACTCTTAAAAGTTAATTGAACTACATGAAACAAACCACTTATTTTCAATGTAAAAATTATGATACATATGAATTATTTATTTATGTATATTAAACAATGGTATAGTTCCTAATAAAAATATTCTTTAGTCTCCTATGAAGACAATTTGACAAGCATTGAAAAAACAGGATGACGTATTTTGTGATATATTATCTCCTAGAAATTCGCTGTAGATTATTCATATAAATCATGCTCTCCTGCATTTGATACAGTATCCTCAGTGTCCAAAAGGTGTATGTGTGTGTGTATAGATATATAGATAGATATATAGATATATAGATATGCGGTAAAAGCAATGAACAATTCTCTGCAGCTTCTGCTGTTTCTTCAGGGTTTTTCTTCAGGCCCTCCTGAGTGGCACACATCTTTGAAACATTATTAAGTCTTAAACCTTAAACCTCATTTGCTGTATTTTTTTAATTGTTTGAATACAGTATTATTTCTTGCAAAGACATAATTTAAAAAAAAAAGAAAAGAAAAGAAAAAAAAATAAAGCTGAAGGACTAGACTACTAGGAAAAAACCCCCAAATATTTTTGTGTTTCTGTACTGCCCCATCAGAGATTGACAGTATATTGCAAAGATATGTTTGGTGTCTGTGGTAAGGACAGAAAATCTCAAAGCACCTTATAAGATGTTTATCATCTTAACACTTTTCTAGTTGACATTCAAAAAGGGTTTTTTTTCTTCAAAAGACCAATATTTAAAGGGTGTTGATTTATGTAAATCAATAATTTATCAACTTGTTCTCTTTCTTTGCTGCCAACCAGATGCTTCTAGGTTTGCACTGCCAGACGATATCAGCTGCAAAGCATAATGGCCTTGTGCTTCATGTAGAAATAAGAACATAAATATTTAAAAAATCTTGCTACAGGAAGTGAGGGGGAGTTCGGTTGGGGGTGAGAGATTTTGCTGGTTTTCCGTGAGAATACTGCAGGTCTACATATTTTATGGGCTGGTTTTATCAGAAGTGGAGGCAGGGACATTTCAGTCTGATTTTTATCTCCTAACAAGACTGACAGACCCAAGTCTTTTCATGGCAATTTGTTGAAGACATCTGGTGAAGCTTTCTAGGGGATGAACACACAGCAGAGTGTTTCTCTGGTGTCAGTTGGCATGGCAACTAGTAAAAGACTATTCAACATCCATAGGTTTCAAAAAGGTTGAAGCCTAGTTGAAAATCCATTTGGGCTCCTATCTGCAAAATTCTTCTTTTGAAAATGCACTAAACCTAATTTCAGTGAACCAGGCTGAACCAGTAAGTACAATTGTGGAGCCTTCTGCCTCAAATAATTTCCAAAGCACGGTATTAACGATTCCAGGAAGCAGAGGCCTGAGATGATAGACAGCATTACTGGCACTATACAAAACAGAATATTACCAGAAGGCTGGTAAAGACTGCTGAAGCCTGGGGGTAGTGCAGGGAAAGATGAGATGAGACAGAGGGGAGGAAAAAATACTGTTATCAAAGTTTAATACAGTAATTATAATGAGTCACCACAGGCAAATGACTGATTATGCTTCATCTTTATATATTAAGTAACACAAAGTTTAGTCTATAGAAGGCACTCCACTCCCTACTTGGCAAGACCATATCACTCAAACACACCCAACATCTACACAATAAAAATTGATTATTTTAAAAGATTGGCATAGGAAAATAATATCTTGAAAAGTAGAACTCACATGTTCTGCACAAAAACCCAAAAAAAAACACCACTGAAAAAACACCAAGTACATTGTCTTTGATGGATAATGTTGTGAATATCGAGAATTTGCCACCCTGGGTGTTGTTGTCCCGTAGTTATTAGCCTGATCATTAATCTCTACAATTCCAGTACAGGATATGACTTTTGAGAAAAAATACATTTGGAGTTTGCTTTTTTCTGGAACCCATCCCTCCACAAATACAAATGTCTTGACAGCTATTGCAACTCTGTAGAGTCACTCTCTAGATTTAAAATGGTTTATGTAATGGATTACATGGGAGCATGCTATATCTGGAGCTGTAACTGGAAAACCATGCCGAAGACAAGTGTGGATCATCTCAAGGTGCAAGTTTGGTTATGGAAACATGGTATTCCTTCATTTCTTTCATGCTGGTGTATACAAAATAGGAACAGCAACCAGTTAAAAGAGTCATTCTAGGACAGAAAACTTCCATCTGTGCTCTTTACAACTAATACAGCAGGACTATAGGAAGCCGTTTTCATGGGGCAGAGGACTGTGGAATACATAGTGCCTACAAATACATCCTCCTTTTCAGAAAAATGAAGTCTAGTGATACACCATAAATATCCAGGATAAACACACTGTTGGAAGCTGCTAGTTTCAGTGTGCTTAGGACCATACACTAAATCAGTAAAACAGGAATTTCTATAGGGAGAGTATCTGTGTGTATCTGTGCTTGTGTTTCCCTTTTAGGAAGGTTTTTTTGCCTGCTACTATACTAGATAGGTTATTTTGGAATTTACCAGTGTGACATACTTTCTCCTTAAATAAAATTTTTTAAAATGTAAAAGAAATTGATTACTGAGTCTGTGTTCAAAATGCTAGGTTTCAGTTTCCCCTTTACCTGGACCTCCTTAGGAAACCAGATGTAAGCCTTAACAAGGGTTATCCAGGTTAAATACTATTGCAGTAAACTGTACAGCAATGGGTAATCTGGCTCTAATTAAAGTTAAAACTTTTTCCTCTTCCCTGCCCCCAAAACTTTGCCTGTGAGCTTTTCAAATTTATAGCAGGGAATAAAAGAGAATTCCTACCAAACCTATTGTTCCTCACCCCAAATTATGATTATATATTCTTGACTGTGATAAAGTGACAAATATGCGTACATTTATGTATGAATTTAAAAGTTGAAGCACAAAGTTCATCTTTTTTTCACTAATGAAATTACATTTGATATCCTAATATTGTTGTTCTTTGAGTTGATATGGATTGTTTCAGTGAGATCGCTCTTCAATCAGACGTCCAGTCCCCAGTGTTTCACTTCACTGTTTTGGATCTATGTAGGTGGTTCAATGAGCAGATTCAGTCTATTGTTATTGAAGTACATGTTATTGAAGTACTCTAGCAATGAGTTCAGTTATTAAATATTAAGGCGGGAGAAATTTTGGTGCTTTCTTACTTGGGACACAAATACAAGATCATGTGTGTTATGAGTAGAACAGTGAGAGCTGGTGCCAACCTGATATCCTATTGACATATTTTGAGAAGCAAAGGAACAATGGCTATGGGTACTGCTTACATGAGGGTCTAGGACTCTTCGTTTCAGGAGGGAGTGAAGTGTGATACAGAATTCACAGAATCACAAAATTGTCGAGTTTGGAAGGGACCTCTCAAGACCATCTGATCCATCCTCCCGACGAAGAGTCCTCTAGAGCATGTTGCCCAGGATTGTGTCCAGACAGCTTTTGAAGACCTTCATGGACAGAGAATTCACAACCTCTCTGGGTAACCTATTCCAGCACTTAGTCACCCCCCACAGCAAAAATTGTTTCCTGGTGTTCAGAGGACACCTCCTGTGCCTGTGCCTGCTGCTTTTTGTCCTTCCATTCAATAACACTGAAAAGAGCCTGGCCTGTCTTCTTTGTACCCTCCTTTCAGGTTTTTGTAAACACTGATAAGATTTCCCCTTTCATATTCACTGCTCCCAGAGCCTGTGGTCCAATTTTCTCCTCTGAGGAGCCTGCATTTCTTTGCCTTTTAATTCAGTGAGAAGAAGCCTGCTCGCATTTACATTATTTAGCTCTTTTTAAGGGCAAATACTTAGCAAGCACTCTGAAAACATACCATTCTGAAAACATACTGAAATCAGTATGGCTGAAGCTAGCCCTGTCCTAGATGCAGGAGAAGATAATGGCAAGGACTTAAAAATGTTTAGCCTCTGCTACAGGAATGACTGCAGATATTGGTTGGTTGTTTTTTTTCCCTATTTCTATTTCTGGGGCAGTAAAACTTATTTTAGTCATCAATAGTTTTGAGCCTTGAATAGCCCCTCATGTGCCTCACCATTTCCAGTAAACAGATAGATGGTGACCTAAAAGTGAATCCAATTAGATGTAATTTTATGTTTTTGTTTTGTTTCTTGAGCATGTAGCAGAATAAATTCCATACCACAGAGAAAACACCTTGATTTACCACAACATACCTATTTTCTTTGTCAGGTAAATCAATGCATTTGTCTTTACAAGATGATGTATTTTAAGGAAAAAGGTATCTTGTTTCAAATTGAGTCATCCATACTGAAGGTAGACCATGGGCTTCAGCCTCCACAGATATGTGGAAAACCCACTACAGTAACTACTTTGCAGTGCCTGTGAGTACAGCATTTGTTCAGTTAAAGTTCCTCTTTTGATCAGTTCTTATCCTCTGTATGAAAATAGCAGTATGCTGTTAGGAGCGCAGCTGTAAGGAGTGTGTTACACCAGTCTGAATTCCTTGTTAGCTCCAAAAATACTAAAACTTTTGAGAGACATTAATTAAAGAGGGAGAGGGGTGCAGGAGGTAGGGAGAAAAAAAGACATTAAATCATCTAGTTACATGCTTGAAATGGTGATTAAACTTCATTTGCCCTTTTTGTTGTTCTTCAGTGGCAATACAATTGATTTACTACATTTCAGAAAAGGGATCCTAGTTTTATTCCTTCTACCTTTTACTTTGTGTACATCAAAGTATTAGATTCAATTTTGATGCAAACTTTCTTTCAAGATATGCCTACTGCAATCCATGAACTGGATCCACTAAGTGAAAAATTAAACTAAATAAATGTATTATTTGAGTGATCTTCTATGGTATTATTGCAAAGCCTTAATAAATCACCTGCAGGAGGTTGCCTATCTTTATCTTGGTTTCTGCGGTTGTAAGCAATGTTGCTTTATCACTAAAGAAATAGCAGAATTGTTGTTATTTAATTATTTAAACATTTCTGACTTGATAAATATTTTACAGATACATTAAAATTATATGTCATCTTTAGACAACCTAATTTTGATTGGCTACTGATTAATAACTGAACGAGTAACTGGCCTTCAACATAAAATATACAGATTACTTAAAATAAATTCTGTTTTCAGAATATCCATTATCTAATCATGTGTGATTTAACAAAATGATTTAGAAGAGCAACCAGACTTAAATAAAATTGACCCTCCTAAAAATCCTTCAACTACAGATGGTGATTTCTAACCAATCATGGCAGAGAGAAGCTATTACTTTATTCTACAAATAAAGGCATACTTTAAAGGTTAAATAAAA
Organism: Corvus kubaryi; assembly: GCF_017639235.1. Taxonomy (NCBI): domain Eukaryota; kingdom Metazoa; phylum Chordata; class Aves; order Passeriformes; family Corvidae; genus Corvus; species Corvus kubaryi. The sequence goes on from NW_024581096.1 coordinate 7,639,582, forward strand.
GTGAATGGTATAAGTCACTCCAGTGAATTCTTCCCAGCTTACTCCCCCAGATGCAACTGCTCTCCATTTTAAACCCAGACTTCATTTTTAATTAATACATATCAAGCTGTTCTTAACCTGTTTTCAACACAGTACTCCCAGTCACACTTTAAACTTCAGATATCCTTTAATAAAAATAAGCTGTGTTAAGATCTCAGACAGCTCAGGCAGCCATATACGCTCATTGTTTTCTGTTCCAAATCAAAAAAGTGTGCTATATAGTAAATCTCTTTTCACTGTGACCCTTCGTAGAATGTTAACTGAAAAGCTTAAGTCTGATGGACTCCAAGTGCTGTGTGATCACATAGGCTGTACTATGACTCTGAGGCTTACAACCAGGCCTAGCATCAGAAACTGGATAAAGTAAAATTTTGCCTTGGAGTCTGACAGATTTTGGGTGACTAGAGCATGCCAAAACCAGACAGAGCCAAAGCCCTTATTGCCTCCATGGATTTAGCTTTAAAACTAGGTCGAGGGAAAGCTTCTAGCTCTAAAGGAGAACTGAAATTTCCAAACAAAACAAAACAAAACAAAACAAAACAAAAAACAAACAAACAAACAAAAAATTTGAAAAACCCTTCAGGCTGTAATCATAGAAATTGCCAAACTAATAAGGTTTCTTTTTATAATTTTAATTGGTGATCTGTTTCTAACAACCACCAGGAATTTGGTATTTGTGTCATGGCTGGGATCCAGTATCCAGGTCTTCTTAGCATAATTTTCATATAAAAGGACTCATCTACCCAATTGAAGGTCTCCAGAGAGAGCAGATAATCAGCTAAAGTAGTACTAAACAGTTATCCAGATCTACCCTAAGAATACCCTTAGTTGGTAGACTGGCCTGTCTCCCAGGAAACTGGAATTCAGGCAAGTAGACCTCTGAAACACTTAAAAACCTGGAGCAGTGGAGATGAAATTTTGCAACAATCTCAAGTTTCTCAGTTTCACCAAAGGCCCGCTCAGGCAGAAGTCCTTCCCTGGATGTTTTAACAACTGCTTGACCTGGAAAAACAGTGTCTCAAAATGAGGGTGTTACAAGGAAACCTTTGTTATTGTCATTGAGGAAACATTTATTATTGTAATTGCTACTGCTGTTATTAGATTTTGCTTAGTTATGCAGATATTCTATATTTTATACACAGTGCAACTTCATTTGGAGCAGCTGCTTTTAATTCCTATTAAATGCATGAGATAATCATCATGGTATATATTATTATAAAATTATGTTGAAATTATGAATTCTCCCCAGTTTTTAGCATCAGTATAATTCAATTCATTTTAACACTCAATGTTTCAAGGTATTCCCAAAGTACTTGAGTTTTACAAAGCAACAGAAAATGATAGGTGAATGCACACTAAGGATCTTTAACTGTTGAAAGCTAAAACAATTACAATGCAAACTAAATATAAGATTTATATTTTTGATATGTTTAGGCATTGTAACAGCCTAGAGAGAAATCTGGTAAATTCATAATCACCTGAAGCCAAGGTATCAACATTGACTTTGTCTATTTTCCTTCTGCTACGTCCCATATGTGGGATAACACTCACCAAATGGTGATTCTCTGTCTTATATAAGGCATGAAGACAAATTAGTTATTACTACCAGTCATTATTAAAAAAATACAAGTTTATTACTAGAAAATATAGTTTAATTAATATGATGTCTTAATTTATGTGCCTGTGGTGTTATTTAAGCCTTGTACTGTAGTTTCTAATTTGGACCTGGATGCCTAGTTTGGCAAAAAAGTTCTGGGGTGATGTTTCTAATGAAGTTCCTAGGGCTTCCAGAGAGCAAGGGACATACACGAGATTGTGATTAAGATTAAAGATGCTGTAGATTATTTCTTGGATTTAACAAATATGTGAAATAATTTTTCAGTGAAGGTAATTATAAGATTAGGTCTGGGTAAAAAAATTGTTTCATCTCAAATATCTTTGAATTTTACTTTACCTTCAGCTTCATCAATCTTTGCATCAAATCCTGAAAAATCTGACATTGCATATTCAGCAAGTGAAAGTGTTCAGTAAGTGCATTAAGATTATTTTTTTTTTTAAATAGAGAAGTAACCATCATGTTTACTAAAAAAAAGTTTAAAAGTTAATCAAGTAACAATAAGCTTAATAGACCAACCTCAATAATATGCAAAGCTTTTCAAAGTTTTATATATATATATATATATATATATATGTAACTAAGAATAAATGTAGGGAGATGGAAAACAGGATGAAATGCAAAACATCTTTGTCGAAGGTAGATCATGTCAGGTTAACCTTGCTCTCCTGGCTTTTAAATGGTGGTTGACAGAGGAAATGTGTTCTATGTAGTCAGTCTAGACTTCACTAAAGCATTTGATAGGGTGTCACAAGGGAAATTAACGATTGAATTTCATAATATGGGGCTAGTACAAGAACTTTTAAAGTGGATAAGAAGAGCTAAGTGGGAGGTGATAATGGATTATGCTGTGAAGGGAATTACTAGCTTGGAAAAATATAATGCCATGAATAACATGTGGACAGATTTTGAGACCAGTCTTATTAAATACATCCCCTAATGCCATGGGCAAACCCAGATTGTTAATTGTGTTTTCTGACAGTAATTTTGCAGGGCATCATCAATACAAGACTCTATTGAACTATCATGAGAGAAAAATAGCATGATGAACAGTATGATGGAGATGGAATTATTTGCATTGTCACAAGAAACCTGAGGACATACACAATTTCAAAAGTTGATTGCACTGAAGAAGGTGTAGAGAAAGACAAATAGAAATATGTGTATTTTAAAAAAGATAAGAAGTGCACTAAGGACTGGAATCAAGACCAACAAGACTGATTGTGAGGACCCGATGGCCTTCAGTGCAACTTCGCTTGGGCTATGTTGAATTGTGGGTCAAAAGTTGCTTATTGTTAGAGTACATTAGATGTTCTCAGGAGCACATATTTGGGTTTGCTTTCAACCTAAAAATCATCCAGTCTGCCCACTTCACATAAGGCCCACAACACAAACCAGAGCACACTAAGAAGGCACAATCAGTTTTGTTCAAACATTCATCCCATGCCGAGGAAAATACCAAGAATTTGTCTTATTTATATCGAGAAAACTATATTTATTTCCATTAAATACATAAGAAAATGAATGTAGCAACTTTTTTTTTTAAAAAAAAGGATATTCATACAAAGAAAAGTAGGTACAAAACAAACTAAGAAAAGAATCTTAAACTAGATGGAATTTTCTAATTATAGAAAGGTAAGGTTAAAGTAAGATCAGAAGATATAGGTTTTCAGATCACATAATGAATCCTACTTTAAACCTCTGTGAAATTCATCCATCATAACCTCTGGAAAATGGAAACAGAATTTCCAAGGACTTCACTGCAGCAGAAAGACACCAAAGCAAGCTGCCTCAGATGCTAATTTTTATCTTTTTTTTACTTAAAGTTAATGCAAAAGAATGTGAAGATGGGTGAAAGGTAATAAGTTATTTAACAGCTGTATTTTTTCAAATTTTCACCATGTGAAAATGTTCAGTTTTGTGTTCGGCTCCAATGTGACTTCAGCTCAAGATAGATCATACTGATCTATATTGAAAGATTCATTCGCAATAGAAATTTTTGAAGAAGTCAAGTACAGTCTGCTGTCCTCAAACTGCTGAATCTTTTGGTCTGTTGAACTCTGTCTTCCTAATCATAAAAATGTTTCAGTTGTTACCTTGCTTATATTACATTGAAAAATCTAAGTTGGTTACATTGGAAGAGCAAGAACTGAAAGATATAAAACAATTATAGACCAAACTCATTGTACTGTTACTCGAGAGAGGAAAGATTCTTTGCCTGAGAGAAGAGACACAAAATTCTGTTCATAGGGCGTATATGTCTTGATATTTGGAAGTGAATTAACTGATAAGAAGGTATGCACAAAATTATCTGTGTTACCCAAAATGTAAGAGAAGGGCTCATGAGTAAATCTTCTTTCCTAATACATTATCAATATACACTACATGCATGTATACACATATTAAGGATAATAACTGTATATATCTACTATGCATATTATTGCTATGCACTTCTCTTTGCTGGTCAATTTATATTTCATATCTTTTACCCAGGGATTTGTTCTTGGGAGAAAAGGACTACTCAGTCCATTAGCTGATCTGAATTTATGATGATTAATTCCTTGATGTTCAGCCATGACAGGAATTACTCTGCTCTAATGAGTAATAAATGTGGATAAGTCATGTGTCCCTATGGATTTCTTGGCCAGAAATTGCATTTAGAAGAAGGCTAATTGTCTAAAATTTATCCAAATTCAATACAAATTTTATTGCCGCTAATTGCCTTTCTAGGTTTTGCAGCATTAAAGATATTTAAATGTATTTGTCATAGCACTTCTCTGAGTGTGTAATGCTTAGTACTAGTAGCAACTGCCATCATATTCAGGATTTTCAACAATTTCTGTAATTCAGTACTAAATCATTATGAGTAGGAACACAATTTTCCATTTTTAATACCACAGCAGATCATGCTTTAAAAATTTTGTTAATGTCTCTGTCATAAAACGTGTCTTTACTGCTGTTGTTTTGTAGTTCTGACATGCTTTAATTACCATGGCAGTGCTATAAGCAGGAGATACTGTAATCAAGTGACACCTGCTATTGCCACTAGAGTTAAGGTTGTGTCAGAATTACCAAGACAGACTATATTTTTCAAGTGTTTGCATGTCGAATGGTATAAATCACTCTAAGCTTGAACTACAGTACAGAAAGCTTCATGGCTTTAAGCTCTGCATAAGTATTATGCAGGACGGAGAAGAGATTATTATTATAGCACTAACAATGCATTCAGGATTGACAGACCATATTGCTGTACCTGAGTCTCTGTTCCCAAGATGCAGCTCCCAAGGCCCTTACAAACAATGTATTTCACACAAGTGTTATTGTTTAGGACAAATGTTTATTGTAAAAATAAAAGCTACAATGTGCTTAAGAAAGATGGTTCTGTTAGGACATAGAATCAACGTCTTTGACAAGTATATTCATTGCATACTAGAGATAATGTGGAAAACCTGTTGTAGGAAGTCTGTTACAATTAGGGTCACAAATGTTCTGGAATACACTGAACTTAAACTTTATGCTCTTGAAATTATGCTTTCACTCAATTCTACTGCATAGTTCTATGGAGTCAAAATAAATAGAAAGATGAAAAAGAAAGATGAAAAAGAAAGATGAAAACTTTCCACTTCATGTTTTATGCTGCATTAAAATCATCAATGCACAAAATTTAATAAGGACAGGTTAACATTTTTGCAATTATTATTGCTATCCTATTAAAATCAGGTGGTTTATTTTGGTTTTCTTTTTGAACTGGCAGTCTTTGACCTTGCTGCACAAATGATTGTTGCTGCATGGAACTGACCAATTTGCTGAAAATTTCTTGCAGAGGTCACAAATGAGCCTAGTTTCTTCATATCCTGACATCCTAAACCAAGGGCAAGGGATTCAGGCACTGAGAACAGGGAATGAATTTCTGGAAGGGACAGAGGTTTTTTTTACACACTCAGGTTGTGTGTCAAGGTCGCCCTTCTCCCAGTCTAAATTAGGGTTAGAGACATGTGGTTAAGTGAAACTGGAAATGATAAAGAGAAGGGGTGACTCACAAAGTCGTGGATCCCATGAAGTGATGACTTACAAAGCGGTGAATAGTGCATTGCAATCCTCACGTTGCCGTCCCTGCGAAAAGAGGTGGGCAGAGGCTGAACCATGGATAGAACCTTTCCTTCCTACCCCTAGCTGCTCACACCCTGATGAGTGTCCTCCCAGAGTTCTCATTTTCAGTGTATGTGGTCCTTTGGGCTGTCCTCTACTACTCAGTTGTGGCCCCATTTGAGGGTGGTGCTACCTGTACATTCATGTATTTCTGAGAAGCCGTCTTTGTCCTGTGCTCATAACTTCTCAACCAACACCAAACTGCAGGTGTAAGTAGTCTCACCATGATTTTACCAAACTGCTTTCTTTTCCTGTGCATTGCAGTGTGCTCAATGGGGCTTTGTTTCAGCCCATGAATAAAGTTTATTTTAAAGTATGGAAGAGTCCCTGGTCCTATTGAAGAAAAAGTATTTTCTTGCATGCTTAAGAACTGGAGCTACTGAATCTAGAGAACGAAAGACAGAAATCAAGCACAATAGCTATCTTCAAGTATGCAAAGCCACTGTGAAAAGAGATAATCTGTTTGCCATGCCTGTGACATATCGCACAAAGAGTCATAGGTTTATATTTTGCCAAGATATAATGTCGGATGTGAAGAGAAGCTTTAAAATACTAATGATGGGGATAGATATAGCCATAGACAGTAAAGGTTGTGGGCTCTTCATCATCTGAGTATACTGCTGTAAAATGATTTTATATTAGGGGAGATAACCTAGATAATTTCTCCAAGCTCATTTTGCATTTTTTAATAAGTTTCTCTCTGCTTCTGGAAAAATAAGTTTAGAAGTGTATATGCAATAAATGGTACCTAAAAGTTCATGAAATCTGGGCATTTGAGCCATATATACACAAAGTGTCAGGTTTTCCCAACATCTTAATTCCTAAAGATTTCTGATCTTTCCATTGATGAAAAATGAGGCTTCTCCAATTGGCTGATCACTGACGATGTGCAGTGAGAACATTTAGTTAAAAGACATTGTCAAAATATCTCAGTCTCGGTGATGAAAAAGGCACAGGTGTGCTCTGTGTAACTGTGGGATGAATAATAACTATCCTTTTTATAGTCTATTTTTATACTTGTTTGGAATTTTTCAGCCAAGGTTCTCTATCAGATCACAGTTATTTCTAACAATAATAAACTTGTAGTATTTCTAATCCTTTGGCCTTCTGCTTGCAATCTGTTCAAAATTGTGCCTCTTTTTTAATTTATTACTGTTTTTGCTACTCTCATATTACCCTTAGGCAACCGCATTGGCTACTTCTAAAGCTGAGAATCAACTCCAAAATTTTATTGTTAACATTAAAGGCTCTTCAAACCTTTCCCCCTTTCTATTTGTGAAATCTGGTTCATGTTTATGGCCCCTCTCATAATTTATGTTTGGCTTCTGACCTGTGTCTCCTCCATCCCTACCATTTGCTGTGTCAAAATATCAGCCTTCTCCTCAATTAACATTGCTATTTTGAAAGTTCTTTCCCCTTTGTGGGGTTCTGTGGCTGAATCTTTTGGCCTATTTATCTTAGAAGTAAACCATTTTCTGTAGCTTTCTGTGAGAATATTATTGAGAGTCATATTTTATGCCTTGCATCATTTTTCCTTTGCTATTTTGCTGTACTCTGATACTTAAGGGTTAGATGTCATTGAAAGACAAAGTAGTTATGTTTTTGAGCACTCAGCTTATGCTGTTGTAGTTTTTATTATCCCTAGATGTAATTGAATTCTCAGTCATGATACACATGGATAAAAACATTGTAATCCTGGAGCTGGAAATGTCTTGTCATGAGATAATACCTAAAATATTGAGAATTCAGGGACCAACATAAACATAGGGGAAATGAAGAAAGCTGAACATAGAACTAGGGACAATTATCAAGAGGAACTATCACTTCAGAAAAAAAAACCAAAACACCAGAACCTCACAAGCCTAATATGTCATCAATAAATGTAATCACACAGTGAAAGACAAAAAACAAAATAGCATTTAGTAAGTGATGAAGATATACTAAAGAAAAATTAAAACAAAATGCTAAGAAACCTTATCATTTATTTAATTTTTCTTTCATCAATCTCCTGGTTGTTTCATATACTAGTTTGCATTCTACCCTACTACCATTAAGATGAAAAGTTGCAGTTGACTGGGTATCAGTTCCAAGCTGGATGTAGTTTTCAGCAATGGAGGTTTGTGTGCTTTCTTCAAGAACATGAGCAAAAGATAATTGTTTACTAAAAAAAACCTGTGACAGCTGCATGCTTCACTTTTGCCTCTGCCTGCTTTGCCTGTGCTCATTCCTTGGAAATGCAACCCTCTGCTGACAGGTGTCATGGTGGCTTCTCCTGATCCTACATTTTAACTCTTTTCTGGGATTTTTAACTGGTTTGATTTGGTTTGGTTTGGCTTTTTTGATTTGGTTTAGTTTGGGATTTTGTAATGTGTCATCTTAGGAAGGGTAAAATTCAGTTTTCTTTATATTACTAAAATGCTGTCAGATTGTGGCAGCTTGTTCCACTTTTCTCTCCATTTTCCAAAAAAAAAGTTCTTGAAGGACTTTACTCTCTGCTATTTTCAAGTCATGGAGAACTCAGTTTACCCTGTGCTAGGGTTTGACTCCACTGGGACCTTGTCCCACATATTACCCTGAAGGAACTTCAGCTTCAGAATCTTAAAAATTCTTGATATCTTTCTGTTCCTGCAGGCATTTTGCACAAGGAAGCAGGATAATTCAGCCTGATCAAAAACATACTGGCCACATGTAACTAACCTATCAGGAGCAGTGCATAGCCTAACACCTGACCCACAAGCAGAAATTGTTTGGAAAAAGGAAGGTTTTCCTGGGCCAGAAAGTCACCGTCTCTACTAGGGTGTCAGGCAGTGTACTAGGCAGAACTATAGGGTGCAATTGGTCAAGCTCAGTGTCCCATGTCCTCACTCCCTGCACACCTGCACATTGGTGCCGGCGCATTCTGGATTGGTCCCATGAAGATGAGTGCCAGTTGGGGATGAGAAAGCATGAGGTTTGCTCTTGGGGGTTTGCTTTTTTCCACTTTGCATGCCCTGAGATAACTCTGTGATGCCAAGCAGTGCAAAGTCAATGGGAACGGAAAACTTACTTCAAAATTTTGCTTCCCATCCACACTGAAGCAATAACACAGGCAATCCCAAACTGGGGCATAGATTTAACAATTTAAATAACTAATGATCAAGTTTCAGCATTTGGAAATATTTCTTAGCAAAATTGATTTTCTAGCTTTCAGTTCAGTTTTCTAAATTTCCTTCTATTCTGAGAAGTCACAAGGCATGTCACAAACAAATATATCAGTAGGCAGTCTGCACACTGGAAACCTCCTGGCATCTGAACATTTCATGAGGTCACTTGGTGGTTCATCTGAATCTGCTGGAATGCACTGGAGCTTATGGATTCAGCAACATCTTTCTTAAATAAGTCACAGTTCCCAATTCAGGCATGTAAGTAACACACGCTTTCTTTCTTGATAGGGAGGCTGTGGTCATATGGATGTTCTCTGAAGGAAAAATCAAGTTTACGTTACATTTTCTGAAATTGCTGATAAATTCACAGAATAGAGCAAGTACATGTAAAAGGTAAGGAGGAACATATGAACAAATAAAGTAATTTTTATCAGCTCTTGAATTACCTTGAACAGGTAACAGTAAAGTAAATGTTTAATCGTTCTTTTTCTAATATATTTTTCAGCAATTTGGTCTTGTGGAAACAGTTTTAGTGAAGAACAGGACTTTTTTTTTTTTAATATTGGAAAATTTTGGATTAATGCTATAGTTTTGTTGCTCAACATTACGTGTATTTCAGATCTCTAGCTTGGGTTATACATTACATAGTCCAGATAAACTTTTTCAGAGTATTCTGATTTAAATTGAGATATTTTGAAAAGTATTCTACTTCCTTAAGATATGAATTATACTTCTGCCATAAACCCCTGACTGACTGCGCAAAATACAGTCTTAAAGAAACAACAGAAAGTCATGCAAGTAAATCAAAATGTGTTTGCATAAATTTTGAAAACTTTGTTTCAAATTGGGACATTTATTCATCCAAACTCTTCTTAATTTGAAAATAATTTTTTTTTCTCTTATCCATATTATATTAAATATTATATACAGGTCAAAATGAATATATTAAATGAGAATTCTCGTGTCATTTAGCATAATTTTCCTTTATAAGAATATAAAGGAAAATAGGTAAGTAATATAATAAATTGCAGCCTTTCAAAGAATTTCTTAAAAATAATTTAAATACTCTACAGTAACGTGAGGCCTGATCATGACTTCCCCAAGAGATCTGATCTATTATACTAAAATATAGTGTTCTAGTATATTTGGTCACACATAGAAATCTGGCATAGAAATCACTGTCAGGATTGTGACAATGGGTTTGAGACCTGTCTGTACACTTGGGAGCTCTTCGCCCATGAGAGTAGGTGCATGGATACAGAAGGCTGAGTAGATACAATCATGATAGATTTACATGATTTAGATAAGAATTTTTAGCTTTATGGTGCTGCCAGTGGTGCTGTAAGTAAGTTTCTGTCACAGAAATTTTGCAAGAAAATGTGGTGATTGGCAAAGAAAATACCGCTGTTATTACCACATTTAGCACGAATGGGTGGCTTTGAGTACAAAATAGTCTCCGGTGCAATAGTTAAGTAAAAACAAATACACAGTCAAGTTGCTTGAAATGTATTCTGGTTCCCTGTCATTTTCCACTTTAATCAAAATGTGAACTAAATAAGTACTTCACTCGAGTCTGAGGCTGCAGATAAGCCCTTGTTTTTGATAAAATCTGAGCACAATATTGAATTTGGAGCCATACTGTTTAGTATATTTGACTGAACCTTGGCCATTGACATCATATGTGCTTATCTCTGTCCCAATTTTCTAATCTGTTCACTCAGCTATTTACCTGTTTTACAAAACATTAAGTCTGAATTAAATGAGGTAGGATTTTGGCCTTTCCTCATATGGTTTATGAGATGAGAAAGACAAAGCAATGTTTTCTCTCGGTACCCACCCCATCATCTGAAACTGAAGAAAATTTTACAGATCCTCCAAGTTAAGGCCACATTCCCAGAGGAAGGATGATGCCAGAGGCTGTCAGGGTAACTATCAGACCACCATTACTTATTCTGCACACTCCAGGCAGCTGTGGAGGTGCAGGGACTTTGGGGCAGATCTTAATATCTGCCAAATCCTCGGTGATCTTCAATTAAAGATACTATGTACATTAAATCTTCTACAGTTACCCATATGAACATCTCTGCAGCCACTGAGAATTTAATCTTGATAAAGATTCGAAGAAGATAGATGTTGGAGGCACAGTGACACATGAGGTCCTTCCTGACATTAGTGGACTGCATTTTGGCATGCTTCCCAGTGAACCCCAGTTACAGTCCCATGCTATCCACTTCCTTGTTGGATTTCAATGGTTTCATTTATGTTTCTGGGGGGAGATTTGTATAAGTAGCGAAGTAATGATTTCTACAAATGAAAAATAATATAGATAATACCATGGTCTATCCCCTTTCCATGACAGACTTTCCAGACATGCTAAAGGAGTGTTGTGACCATAAGCCCCACATTCTACAGGATCTATTAGTCTCTGTAGAGGGCCTTTCCTCCTGCCCATGTCATTATAGCAACCTTCTAACAATGAACTGTTTAGTACTGAAATGGTTGATATACATGCTTAAAATTGAGAATCTGTTATTTTCCATATGTACAAGAATATCCAGTAGCTTAGAAAATGTTTGCCATCTGAGACCAGAAGGATTTCTGTCTTTTCAGAAATGTGTGGATGCTTTTTTAAATAAATATTTTTATTTTATAGGATGCTCTTCTTTGTTAAAATATATATATATATTCTGATACGCCATGAGTTCATTTGTTGACTTTGATCTGAGGCCTTTGAACAGCAGTCCACAAAGTGCAGTAATTCTGGCTTGGGACGAGAGCCCTTGTTGAACAGGAAGATAATAATGAACCTTGTTACACCCACAATTACTATCACCAATGGAAAAGAGCTTGGCTGGGGAGCTGAATCATGGCTGGTGTGTCCCCGAGATGACTGATTGCAATAATGGCAATGGCTCCAGGTGACAGTTAGCAGCTGGCACAAATTAAAGAAACGTTTCAGCTTCTGAATCAACTGCTTGCAGCAAAGTGGTGTAGAAGAGCATTCACTTTCAACTGCATTGGGCCCTATTATGGATAACTAAATATTTCTCACTTTAACCAGATAACAGGCTGTTATCTTCCTGAGTCTGCAGACAGTTTCATTTGGTAACTCAGAGGGGTGAACGGTTGCATTAGAAAAGGAAGAAAAAAATTAAAATTCTGATGATTTAGAAGTCACTATTTACTGTTCCAGCATTGATCTTCCTGAAACCAGCAAGTGGATATGCTCAGTTTGCAGTTCCAAATTTCTACTAAGAAATAGGAGAGATTAAAAATACTTCCACTTTTATGTGAGACCCTCCATTTTCTCTTTCAGTTTGCAGTATAGTCATGATGTATACAAAAAAATCCACTATCTCCTATCCTATGTATCACAGCATATATTAGATCATATCCATTAGGCATATTCACAGCATTAAAAACCTGTTAAAAAAACCCATATGCACTGTATATGGACTCCAGTTGAAAGTGAGGCCCTGGGCAGCTTGGAGTAAAAGGCAGAGAGGAGGGGAGGAGGGGAAAGATGTAAAGTGTTTAGTCCAGGCATTTTGTCACTGAGTCAGCAGTGAGGGTTTACACTCTTCACATCCTTCACACAGAGTCCGTTTCCAGGGTAGAAAGAGATGGAGTGTGTCACCTACTGCACACCCAGCAAGAAACAGGACCTTGGGTGCACCAGAGGCTGTTCTGCTCCTCTCTGAAGCCTCTTTGAGTCATGATATGCAGAAAGAAATAGATTTCCTGGAAAACCAGTGTTTTCCAGGTAACTCTATGGAAGTCTTTCACCTGGGTGTTACCTCCATATATTATAAGGAAATTTAAGTGCTGGAAATGGTGGTTCGGAGGAAATAGAGGGAGATGTTTTGAATCTTAAAAAAATTAGTCTCCTAAGGAGTCCATCTGAGTTATCCACATGCCCTAACAAATAATTTGATTCTATTTTTCATCCATTTGTAAATTCTGAATAGTTTAATGGCATTTAGTGAGGTGAATCTAGACGGCTTGCTTTGCCAAGTACCTTTTAATTGCAATGCTTACAAAAAAATTCACAAATGTCACAACTGGATTAGTTGAAAAACACTGTATCCCTGTGAACATTTTTGTTGAGAATTATACACCACAGACACACACATAATTTATTGATGATCCACAGTAACTTTTTATGTGGTTAATTTAGCCTGTGGTTCTTACCTAAGCCCTGAGATGACCTTATATTTGCCATGTGTATCTACAGACTGCTGACATATGGTGACTGAACCCGTTATGGCTTCAGTTTGATTTAGTTTACTTCCCTTTGGGGGTGAAGTAACCTAACTGAACTACTACCACCTTAGGTGCGTGCTCACATATTATCTCAGTTCAACTAATATATTTTAATGTGATTTTACTTATTTTATGAATTCAGACTAATACTTTCCAGATGTCTCCATATAGACAACTCTTAAGTAAAACTGAGTCTTACTTTCCATATAGTTCTGGGGTTTTTGCCTGTGTTGTTGGGTTTTTTAGAAATTCTGTCTTTGTATTGTCCTCCTTCCAAATGTGGACAGCTTCTTTGTCACTCTTTAAAGTTTTGTTCCTTCCATAAATTATCCAGGTGTCTATATTTCTCTTTTATCTTGAGTAAGCACAGCATACAGCCTCTGCTAGTCTTGAATTAGTTTAAAAACAAAGGTTACATTGTTAAACTGGAATGTTTTTGTAAACGTTCTTGATAAGGCTGTGCCAGGCTCAGCTCTATGTAATTTGCAGTGTATATACTGTTCAATTTAGTTATATGGGGAAGATATCTTTCATTTTAAAACCAAGTTCCCCTGTAACACTTGCTAGCTTTTGCTATTTGTGCTTGTGATCAGAAAACCTGTTATCTTGTATGTCACAGATCTCTCACATGCTTTAATATATATGTGTATAAGTTTGTATGTAACATATCATTAAATTAATGCAGCTTTTAGGTAGAATTTATTACTGTATACTAACAGATGCTCTATCACACATTAAATTTCTTCTCCTACACTCACAGACTTCTTCAATATGTCATGAAATTGCCTTTTTGTTATAATGCTCTTATTAACCTCCCTTTTAAAAATGTCCAAATTTTTTTCTATATCTCTAAAGACTGCAACTGAGGAAATGCTGGCTGCTGCTTGATGAAATTTAAGGTTATTTTAAAAAAAAGAACAAAAAAATTTTAAGAGAATGAACAAAATAAATTATGAATGCTAACCACAGTTCCACAATTTTTCATATTTTTCCTCGTACTCCAGATGCAAGCTCAGACATTTGTAGGTAAGGTCTCACTATTATAGCTGGATACATATGTGTATATATATACCATATATTAACAAATTAATAATACTGCTCTTCAGAAGCAAACAATCCCAGTGAGTTTGAGGTCCTAATACATTTCACAAACTTCTCCACCTCTGGTACCCACCAGCACAAAGCTGTTGCATAAAATGTTAGAGAAGGGGGTCTGCTCGACAGGCTCACAGGGAACGAGCTCCTGCACTGACACCCTGCATGCTCCTGTATGCTCTCAAGGGCACTCCAGCACTGATGAGTCTCCCAGGGGTCTTCAAGCACTGGTAATTTGCCCAGTCACTTGAGACTGACGCAGGGCTACCTGCTTGACATATCTGTGGGACAAATGCACTTCAGAGACTGAACAAAATAGCAAGAAACACATTTATTAGCCACGCTCTACCCCATATGTATAGCACTAGAGATGTATATATGGCAGCTTAAAGATGAAATAAGAAAAAAAATTATTTTGTCACTTAATTGCAAGAATAGTGTCAAAAGATTCTAGAAATAAACTAGGTGTGAAAGGAAAGTCCCAAATTGCAAGCAGAGAAATGACAAGGACCTCCATTTTCCTGACAACTTCCTTGGGGAAAGGGAATTGTTCTAAGGATGGGTTAGGCAGCGCTGACAGCTTGTCTGTCTGATTTGTGCAAAGCACAGTGCCTCATTCATCTTGATTTTCTCTATAATTTTTTTTCTCAGTGAAGTAATTAGCAAAAGTGGTTATTTCCATATAGTAGTGGTCAGATGATTTAAAAGAAAAGGAAGGAAGAAATTCTGATTTTAAAAGCAAGAGACCAAGTACAGCTAGCAGGATATGGAGTAAATTCATGCCTAAAAAATACAATTTTGCAGTTAATGTTATCCCAAAAATTAGTTTGTTTATTCAAATCTATGATCTTGTCATATTTGTTTTCTTCCCTGAACACTTAGCAAAACTTACCAGAATTGAATCCTGGGATCTCAATGTACATTTTAATCAGGTAATTAACTGAAAATAGAACCAGAAAATTCTGAAGTTTGTTTATTTTTTGTTTAAAAAAATAACGACAGTTTACTTTGAAGATAATTTGTCTTATATAGGGATTTATAGCAAGGTTTGAGACTGTAGACATAACACAGTAACTGCTTGTAACATCCTGACAGACACTTTTGACTGTAATGTATGGGTATGGATGTTGGACTCTGCT
Source organism: Corvus kubaryi (assembly GCF_017639235.1). Lineage (NCBI taxonomy): Eukaryota > Metazoa > Chordata > Aves > Passeriformes > Corvidae > Corvus > Corvus kubaryi. Next base: position 7,655,025 of record NW_024581096.1, read on the forward strand.
AGTTTCTGAACCTGGAATATTTGTAGGATGGTATGTATAAATATCTCACTAAGTTTGTTCAGCAAATGAGTACATTTGAATTAATTTCTGATCTTTCTGAAAGCTCAAATTCTGAGTGGTATTTTCTCTGAGTCCTTGACTTTGGAACTTGATTCTTCCATTGATCCCAAAAGTTAGCTGGCCCTAGGTCACTCTCCAAGACAAATTTACTGCCTTCTGTCTGAAGAAATCCCTTAGGAGAGAGCTGGAGTCTGTGCTTCCATTGTGAAGGATTACTGGGTTCACATCAGATTTCACTGATTTTTGCAAAGTGTAAATATACGATTCTTCGAGCTCAGTAGCTCATTTTACAAATCAATCAATAAAATATAACTTTTTAAATTTTATTTTTTTGTAAGCCATGGCTTATTATCAGATACTTGGATTGATCTGACAAGTGGTTGTAATTCATTTTCTCTTTAGTTACTCTCCAACCAAATTCTTCTAAGTCCTCTCTTATTAGCAGGATACAACTCCTCTTTTTAATGGCTCAATCTAATAGCATTTTGTTTGGTTGTGCTGTGGGCTATGTGTTCTTTGATGAGAATAGGTTTGTAACTTCTATATAGAGCTAATTGGATTTCTTGATTATCTCATTGAAGCTAACCAAAATGACCTTCCCATGAAGTGGAAGTCTGAAGGATTTTCTTTCAGAAATAATAGTCTTTTCTTCCTGATAACTATTTATTGCTTCAGGTTGGCTAAATATTCCTTTTTTCTCTTTCTTTTCCTGTTTTATCCCCGAAGTGTATCTGCCTTCTATTCAGAGCTACATCTGTATAGTGACACTTTCAAAAAACATGAGTATTTCTGAATTATAAGTCATTTGCAACAAAAACTAAGACCTTGAGTGTATAAAGCAAATATTTTAAGGGGATTTTAACCTAGAAGGCATGTTTCAAATAGCAGGTTAAACAAGCCTCACGTAACATTTATAAAGCAGGAAAATATTACCAGTTATTGTAGTAGATGACATAGGAAAAAGCATAGAAGGGGATTTTTGAAAATATTTGCATTGTCAAGTTCATTTGGAAATTAATTATTGAGTTTAGTATATGTATAGCTAGATCATTTTGGTAGTCCCATCATACATGACCGTAGTAGACTTGTAACTTAGGTAAACACATTCCATTAGGTTGATTAAACCTGAACCATGAAAAAAATGATCAGAAACTCTCCCACCCACCTCTGTAGTACTGATGACAATGTTTAAATTAATTTTTTATTAAACTTTTCCTGTGATGCTTCTATGTTACTTGTTTAATGCAGCTTCTTCAAGCTCCACAAAGAGTCCTTCAAATTTATTGTCAAGTGTACTCATCCACCTGAATATGTTCCTCAGAACAGGTTGACCTTTATTGCTTTCAAGACTGTCAGGAATGGTCTAAAAAACAACTTAAATGAATGTGTAATTTTAGGAGTAAGCTCACAGGCTTGGATTGTGTGAATAGCAGACAAATACAGAGATCTCCAGCTGAGCTATACTGGCATAGCCCAGAAAGAAGGTCACTCCACAGCATAACAGACCTGAGTTGAGCTATTGGGAGTTGCTTCTGCATTGGTCTCCTCTGGGCTCAGGGTCTCTCTGCCCTTAACATTGTGCAGAAGAGCAGACAGCAGATTCCTGTCCACCAGACCCAGAGACTTTCTGGTGTTTGTCTTTGCAAAGAAGGTAAACCGTTGCAGCCATGGACAATTTGAAAATGGGAGAACAAAGGGGAGAGAGAGTGTAATGGCATCTAGTCCATTATATCTGTTGTTTATCGCAAGAAGGTCCCTAGATCTGTATGGGAAATCCCAATTACCAACCCTGCTTTGAACGTTTCTCCATGTATATATTGTCAAGCTATGTTCTGTATATTGGAAAACTTGATTTTGTGTATTTTTTCCTTCCACAACATGGGCTAAAAAGATCTACTTCGTGACAGACTTTTTTTTTTTAACACAAAATGCTCTTCAACATATATTCATATGTATTTTATGGGTATTCTCTATCTGCACAAGATATAGGTGAAAGAAACAAAATGAAAACATATGAAATAGCCAGTATCCTTTGTATAAGACAATATTTAAGCTGCTTTTGATACAAATACTGCTTTACTTTAAGGTACAGGGAAGGAATTAATCTTGCTTTTAACCACCCGTGTTTGCACTTTCTTTGCCACAGATATGTTTTTTAATTTACCAGCAATTTGTAATGACATGACTGTTCAATTCCTTGAGACCTTTAAAGTAATTTTGTTCTTCCATCCCATTTTGTAATTTAGTGAACTGTTATTGATTACAGAAAGATTTTCTTGGCATCACCTTTCTTTATGGCATCCAAACATCAACAAAACTGGCATGTTCATATGGAAATGGGCCCTTCTTTCAAATATATTAGAGTGGAAAAGGAAACAGTCTTTTGTTACTTAACTGATTATACACATTCTACAATACTTGTTTACAAATATTGGTTTTGTTTCTATTGCTATTTTGCATTCTGAATCTCTCCTTTTCCAGGTTTCCATAGCAACTCTTGTACAGCTTGATCATTAGAAAGAAATTCTCTTTAATTGATCTCCTAATGTATAGCTTAATAGTAACTGTTAAGCAGTCTTTTGTTTCCAGGTCATATTTAAGGTTCGTACATTTGCATAAAAACATCTCATTAGCCCAAACCAATCATTATTAGTAATTTTCTTCCTTTAGTTTTTTAATAACTAAATCCTTCATTGAGGTTTTACAAATAGCAAATATTTATAGCTTGTAGAAAAGGTTTTCTCAGTGAGCCTGGATGCTTTGTTTTTGTGAGCTGCAAGAAAATTACAGAGCTTCAAAATTTTGATCCCATAATACAAGAACCTGTCTTTTTCTCCAACTGAAATTTAAATAGATCATGCTAACTAAAGGCAAGAGGCAATTTTGAAGAGTAAAGTTGCAATACAGTACAATCTTGTACAAATATGAATAATGTAAAAAAAACCCCAAGAATAACTTTGAATTTCCCCACCCCACTAGCACTGTGAAAGACACAAAATTTTTGCACTAAGTTGTGTTTTCCATGGCATCCTTACCTGAAACAAAGTGAAGATATGTAAAATTCACTGAAAATTGCATGTAGGCATTAATTTTTATTGGACAATAAGGCAACCAGTTTGACATCTATGATTGCTAGTTGAAAAATTGAATATAAGCATGCAACTGCAGATCTACATGGGTATGAAATGAGTTTTACTGAAGATCTACTGTGTATATTTACCTCTGCAAACATGTAGCTTACTTCATCTTCTTGTGTATGGAAGAAATGAAGCATAAATTTGGATAAACTGAAAATAAAAGATTTTCCAGTGAGGGGAACTGGAGGGAATCAGCTTTCAACAGTGCAAGGATACTTTATTTTTCCCTGATCCTCTATAACAGGTTTCATACCCTACTCTAAAAGCAGTTAATATTGAAAGAATAGTTTAAAACAATATCATCAAGCCAAAATGCATAAATATAGGTCACACCATCATGCTAAGCTCCAGAAAATGCAATTAGCATGTGTAACCTTTTCTTCTTTTCCCCTTTTCTTTTTTTTCCCTCTGGCATCCTTGACCCCTGTGTGTCCTTATAGAAACTCTAATAGCATTAACATTATGCTACGATTAAAAAGTTAGACAGCACAACAATGCTGCTTGACAAGATATTTTTACAATCCTTTTTGATGTCATTCTGTTGGGATTGAATGTCCTTTGAACTCTTGCAAATTAAGTGGATGTTCAGTGGATGTATTCTCATATGGTATCTCTTTGTGTTATCTGTTAGGTCTCTTCTGCTGTTTGCAATGAAGGATTGGTTTGCATTTATCCTAGCATCTATAATTTTGTTAAACAGTAATTATTCATGAAAAGCATGGATTTCAGAATTAGGTTTAAAACCTGGATTTACTATCACTTTTCAATATGTTGAATGTATGTTTTAAACAAATTGTATGAGGTCTATGGAAGCTGAGCTGATAAAAATGCATGAGCTTCTGTTTCCTGAACTATTTTCATCAATTAACATCAGGATTTAACCATAAACATGGACCCAGCCCCCAGCACACTGGTAGTGTAATGTCATTACTGGTTGTATCATACTGTGTGTGCTGTAGTCACACTATACAGGCATAACAATAAAAGAGGGTTAGAGACTGAAAACTTCTGTGTAAATTAAAAACATGTTGTCTAGAAGAAGAACCAAAGCTTTTAATAGGGTAAAAAAAGGGCATTATCATAGCATGAATTTTCCTTTCTATAACCAGATGCCAGATGAAGTGAACCATTTAAGTTGTGTATTTTTAGCTAGAAAGAGAAACTAATGAATTTTCCTTAAATCTCTCCGGGGTTTTTTAAGTATGATAAGATGAATAAATACAATCAATAGTGCAAACCACCTTTCCTCTAAAAGAACAAAAAATTCCCATGCAAAAAAACAATCAAAAAACAACAAAACAAACAAACAAACAAAAAACCCCAAAACCAAACCAACAAAAAAACTCCAAAACTGCATGCATGTGAATGCTTATTAACCAGATTTGCAACTGAACCACTTTCACTGGAGGGAATAAAGATGGAATTTCTGAGGAATGTCACAGGGAGAGATGCCATGGAGTGCTTTGACACTAACAGGTTCCAACAAGTTGAGAAGTATCAACCAGGATTAAAGTAGACAATAAAAGAACGAAGCATCCCAGTGACACTTAGATTTATGAATCCAGAACAGGAACAGTGCTGTTAAGCCACAAGCAGATTTTCATGCTTAACAAAAAGATGCAAGGATTGAAACAGAAGCTGAAATTGCTGATAGAAAGTAGTAAACCCAAGTTATGATGACTGTACTGTTTCACTTTGACATGCCATTAGAGACAGGAAAAATCCAGATAATTGAGATGATAGTTGTGTAAAAGGATGAAAAAAAAAAAGGAAATAGTAGAAACTCAGAGTAGCATAAGAAACTGAAGGGAAACCAAGAGGAAAGCATTTAATTTATATATCTGCAAGAGGTATTTTGGTGTTAAAGGGAAGAAAAATTGATTTAGACACTGATTAACTTATGCAGAATACTAGAGAGCAGTAACTCTCAAAAAAATACACTAGTTCTTTGATGACAAATTTTTATTATGCTCAAAATGTATCTTGTTAATTGGATGTTATTAACCATTCAAATACAAGATTTATGTTGTCCTCCCTTGGTCAAGGTTTGCGCATTTGCATCAGGACACCATTTCTAATGGGTGAGCTCAGGCTGTGCCTCTTTTTCTTCTTGAATCAGTTACCTATTGGTACAAAATATGGAAATTTTTATCTCTTCTCTCTGTTGTTTGTGATATCTTGTGCTTTTCCAGTGCACAATTCATCCTCTGCATTGTAGACAGACCTAACTCAGACTTTTTTCAACAGTCATCAGTTTAAGTGCATCACAAACTTTAGTGGCTTAATTTGTCAGGTGAAAGGCTATTACTTCCATTGTACAAATGCTAAGCTAAGGACCAAAGAATTACTTTCACAGAAAGATTTCTATTTTTTGCAAGCTGAATACAGATTAGGCTGAAGAATGTTGATTTCAAGATCTGAAAGAGCAATCTGTAGTGGGCACAGATTTTTTTTCTCTCTGTCACTTTCCTTTTGCATTGTACCTTCTGTTTTGCCTGCTCCAAACAATCCCTCCTCCACTTTTTCTTCTTTATTTTAACACTGCCTCTTCCCTGTAATCTCATTTGCTTTTATAATCTTTCCTGTTCAGGATTTCTCAGTCTCCACATCTCACTTAAAATCTCCTTACTCACTGAGTTTTCTCTTAGCCTAGTTTCACCTTTGAAATACCCCATGGCCTGCTCAGGCTTCATGAGGACTGTTGAAAATCCTTTGTTCCTTTCCTTGGGCCACTTTTCAGGGCTGAGGTATGAAAGAAAGCACTGTACAGTACACCTAGTGATTCAAGGTAAATGAACTGTGATGGGAAGATTACAAGGCTGAGTAGAAGGTTCCTTGCACAGTGGGAGACTTCACAGAAGATAGAGCACGCTGAGTTCAGGCTTCCTATTTATCTGATAGTTAATGAACACGACAATCAGGGGCATTTCCAGAAGGGTGTGCAAACACAAGCTAAGCAGCTAAAGTGGCACCTGATACATAGGGGTCCAAAGTGGCCCCAGAAGTGCAGCTAGTAGAAGGGAGATGCTCCAATGTGAAGTGGGGATCAGGTCTTTTGGAATGTCCTGTCCTGCTTGTGCAGCCATTTCTGTCACTGTAAAATACTGATTGTGAATGATTTTGTGCTGGTCATGGTCTACAGGGAATGCCATGGGCCGTGGGCCAGGAGTGATGGCAGCAGCCTCTTCTGTCTCAGGTGAACTCTGATACTTGTGGCAGTGCTATAAAAGGTGAACAGGTTTCACCAGAGGTGATAAGAGGTAACAAATGGGATGTCAGTGGGAGGGACACTCCAGAGACCACAGCCCAAGGCCCTGTATTGGGTCTGTCTGAGAAAGAGTTCATTTTTCCTTAGCAGCCCTCACAGTGCTGTGCTTTTCATCGGGAGATGGAAGGGTGGTGATAACACACCAGTGTTTTGGCTACTGCTGAGCACCACTGTCCCTCTAATATCTCCCCTCCACTCCATCAAGGGGCTTTGGGAGTGGGCAAGATCCTGGGAGGGTAAACAACCAGGCCAGCTGACCCAAATTAACTAAAGAGATATTCCATGCTGTGTGACATCAGCTCAGATATAAAAGCTAAGAGGGAGAGGAACAGTGGGGCATTTGTTGTCCAACAATGTTTGCCTTTGTAGTGGATTGGGTTTGTAACCAGACAGAAACCCCAATTAGTGTAGTGGTTTAGTCCAAAATACTCATTACTGTTTATCTTCTGTGAGATAAGAATTAGGAGAAATGCAAAGCAGGGACTAAACTTGAAAGAATATAAAGTTTATTAACAGACCTAAAAGAAGGGGAAAAAAAAATCATACCACACCTTCAGAACACTTCTCCTCCCCCCACCTTTCTCCCTTCTCCAAGTGACAATGTAAAAAGACAACCCTTGAGATGTTCAGTCTGTTTACCACTTCCATAATAACCTTGTTCAGTCCATTTAGGAAGAGGAGTCTCTCTTGCCCATGCTATGAAAACATTATCACAACGAGACAGCCGCCCACTTCCAAATATTGTTCAGTCCATTTAGGAAGAGGAGTCTCTCTGCTCGCATGTGAGTCCCTTCCCCCGACTTGCACCTTTTCCCACAACTGCTTTCGAGGGTCCACTCTTGAAGTTTTTTGGGGTACAATTTTAAGGTTGAGCCATTCAGAAACAAAGGTTCTCTTCAGCCATCTCTGGGAGCATTTCATCTCTAAGAAATCTCTGGGAGCACCTCTAGGAACTGAGGTTTTCTCCTTTCCCATTTGGAGCAAAAGTCCTCATCTGGTCCATCACTCCCTGTTCAAACTTCTCATGAAATTACAGCTGCGTCAGCATCTGCCTATCTCAGCGCAGTTGCTTTTGCTCACAAGTTGAACACTCCACCCCCCATATGTTCATGAAATTACAACGGGATACTCTGATATATCATAGCTTCACAACAGAATTTCAGCTTTAAGCATCTCCTCTTTCTCTTCCCTCAGGTTTTCAGCTCTTCACAGCACTAAAAGGGTTAATCTCACCCAGGCCTTGCAGCTGGAATGTTGCTTATCACTGTTGGTCACATGACCTCCGCCAGACAGCGGCGCAGCTTTAGCTGAATCTTGGCCACACTGGAGAGGGGGAACCGGGCCGCTCCGGCTGCCCACAGCAGCGCTGTAGGGGTGGTTCCGCGGGTGGAACAGGGCCCATCAGCTCCAGGATGTCTGTGGCCTGGCCTGGCCTGGCCTGAGCAGGGCCTGGGCTGGGCCGCCAGTCCCCGCACAGGGCCCGCAGCCGCCTGTCCCAGCACCGGAAACGAGAGAGAGAGGCTCTGCCTCGGAGTTCCCTGTTCTTAAGTGTGGATCACAGAGGCGGTCACAACTTTAAGTGGCTTAAAGAATTGTCCATATTCAAAATGGGCAGCTGATAGGTTCTGTCAAGTCACAGAGGAAGCTGTAAGCTGTAAACTGTAAGCAAGAACATCACTTCTGGGACTATGCTTGCTAACCTATGACAGCCTTCCAGAACAACCAATCTGTACGCTGAGGCCCTGCTTCCCAGAAAGTGTCTGAATATCACTCGCTGATGGGAGGTAGAGATTATCATTTCCTTTTTGTTATGCAAGTGCAAACTCGCTTGTTTTTCTTTTTCTTTTGCTTTAATAAACTGCCTTATCTCAACCTACGAGTTGTTTTCCTTCTTAATGTTTCTCCCCTGTACCACTGGGAAAGGATAGAGTGGTTTGGTGAGCACCTGGCATCAGGCCGAGGTCAAACCACTACAGACCCCTGAGGACAGAAAAGAAGACATGAGTGATGCAGAGCAGGAATTTTCAAGAAGTATGCTACTTCTGGCAGTAAGAGTGAGGAGACCCCCTCCATGCACACCCAGCCACCCATAAAACATTTTCAGAGATAAGGCATCCAGAAGGAAGAATATGCTCTCCTGGGGAATAATCCAGGTAGGCAGCTCTGTGGACTCTGTTGGGACCAGAGATGAAAAGGGGCAGCAAAATCTTTGATTGGTGACTCGTGGGGAGAGGCACTCATTTTCCAGTCTGGATTATCTTCCAGAGGGGTGCTAACCAAAATTGCTGGGATTAATAAATCTTGGATCTCCTTTTAAGTCTAAAACATGCAGGAACAGCTAAGAGATTATAAATTTATTTTTCATAATATTTTCTTAGAATTATAGTTAGATTAATTTACTTTCTACAAATATTGAGATATTATATTGAGTGAGTAGTGGAACATAAAGGAATGGATATTGCTACCAAGTTGTGCCTAAACTCCTCCCAGTAAATTGTGGCACAGCAAGAATGATCTAATAATTATATAGAGCCAGAACAGTCTTGTGTGTCTTTCTTGCCAATTTCTTCTCAATCCTCTGAGAGAACTGTGTTTTGGGGAAAAGTTGGTACTCCCGAGTAGCTCTAATCCCAGGCTTTGCTTTCTTAACAACATGCATTCTGAAGTCCCAACCTCTGGGATGGAAACTGTAAACCACCTAGCCAGTTTATACACACATTAAAAATTGTCACAACAAAAGGCAGGAGGCAATCTCAGTAGAGGGTGTTTGCAGTTTTTGCTTCCCTTCATATGTTTTTTTCCAGAATCCTCTCAATACTGATCCTTCCTGGAAAGTCTTTGGACATTCTACCTCTGTGCAACTCAGTTGCATTGCAACTTGTTTTCTTAGTCTCTCTGCTTTTCAGTGTTTTATAACATCTATTACTATGTGAAGAAATTAAAGAGAATTTTCCACGTATGGATGCCATACCATTCAGTCTGAGGCTGAAAATGGATTTGCTTTATTTATTGATGCAGATGTAGCTGGTTAGTATAACATGAGTCAGTTACAAAACTAACACACCTTCATGGTGTGTTTATTTGTGGGGATGCAGCAGAGATATCGCAGTATGATGCTCAGTCGTCTGGTAGGTTGCTCCTTGCTGTATCATCCTGCTGAAATTCAGGGTGTTTTTTTAAAGCATAGGCATAAGAGAATGGAGTAACCGAAGCACATGAGAGAGCTATTTCCACAAAAAATTTGAAGGAGGATCTTTAGGAAGCATTATACTTGGTGAATTATTATCCAGAGAAACTGAGTGGTTTCAACAGATAGTATTCAAACAATACTATCAATAGCTAAAAATTTTCCCAGTGCGTGGAGAATGGGAGAGAATGGGAGAATATGTACAATGCTATAATAATCCAACTAAGTTAATACATTATTTCAAGAAGTGCTGACCTTCCTCAGCTTTGTACAGAACTTGGATCTTCCTGTTTCCTATTTCTCAAAATAAAGTTTTAATAATTATAGTTTGATTTCAATATAGATCAGAATTATATTCAAATTTCTTAAGTCTACTTTCTGTATTTCAGAAAAGAGTGCAGCTGTGAAGAGACAGAAAAAGCACATAGTCCCTGCTAGATAAGAGAGAAAAAACAGAATATTCAAAGGATCATACCAAAATATTAGATTTATAAGAAACATAATGTATAAAAGTACACCATCTTTTGCAAAGCTTTACAGTCCAAAGAACTAAGTCACCTAATGCACACTTTTATACTCACTATCCTAATTTATTTTAGGTGTACATAGTTAATTTCATTCCAATTATTTCCCAACACAATGAAAACAATGCATAAATAAAAACAATAAATATCTTAATTAGATACAAAAAGAAATATGTAAATTCTTGATTATCTTGAGTGAGAACAAAGAAACATGCTTAAAAGAAAATAAAGAAATATCTATTCTGGTTAATGTTCAAAAAATGAAGAAACAAATATATTGAGAAGTAATTTTAAGAGCTGGAGAATATTAAAAAGGGAAAAAAAGATGAAGGATAGTTAGAAGCTTTTAAAAATATCATAATTATAAATTGTAATTTAGAGTATAATATGACAGTTCTGAAAGACTGAATGAGAACAAAAATGAGAATAAAAGGAGAAAGATGGTGGGAAAGAGTCAGTGATCACAGAACGTGCCACAGTAAGAATTTGAAAATGAGAGCACAGATGAATCAGAAGACTAAAGTAAACAAAAGAAAGGTGAGAGATGTCAGTGAAGGCAAGGCTAAAATTACATTTCCTGTAAGGTTTTGGACATACTGATACTGCTTAAGGGAACAGCCTAGAAGATGACTGTATTTAAAAGCCAAGACTGAAAATACCAAATGCATCCAAAGTGTCTTTTAAAAACCACAGTAAACATCCTGTATGTTGTGCAACAAATACCATGTGAAATACCATTTTACACACTTCTATATTACTTCAGTAAACCAGACACTTTGTGGTGAAAGCAGTTTTCACAACCACATATTTTAAAGCCAGAAGAAACTGTTAGACTTAATAGACTAGTTAACTGTTAGACATAACACTTGGGATACTAAAAAAAAATCACATCTTCAGCCCTGTGTTTAGTCTGATAACTCATAAGGTCATCCCATAGTCTGGTAGGGTTGGATTTGCAGACTACTAGAATATTGCAAGAGTCAATGATTTAATCATTATTTAGTTCTTAACTAATGATACATTTATTGCCTGGAGAGTCTTAAATAAAGGTATTTACCAATTAGACTGAAAACTGGTGCATTGCTTCCTGTGCAAAACATTTTGAGGGGAATAAATGGACAACTGTACCTTGACTCAGCCTAACTTAATGACATCTGATTTAATAGAAAACCTGCTAGTACAGAAAACATGCTAACTGGGTTTAGTTGTTATTGGTTATACAGAAATTTGTTCACCTCTCCCGGAGCAGAGTTCAGATGGAAGAAAAATATTAGACTGACAAAAAATTTTTTTAAGTACAGTGAAATTTTCAAGCTTCAATATTTAAGCAATGCAATGGATCCTTCCCAGCTTGAAGGTTTTTACATAATACTAGGCAGTCCAAGATCAACAACATGTAGATGATTTTTAAGTCAGGATTAGATTGAATGGAATCCAAAATAAAGATACCTCACTGAGATTGTTTAATTAAAGCCTTCAGAGTCAAACTTTTGCCTAAAGTAAGCTCTTATTTTTCTTGCCTGAAAAAATTATGAAAAGCACCTAAAAAATCATGTACTTTCTGGGGGCAGGTAACTGATTAGAGTTAATTATCAAAGTCAAGAACAATTAATGCAGCAAGCCAAAATCATAGGTAATTTTTCCCCAGGTTTGCCATATATAATCAAAATCTTTGTGAAGTCTTTTACAGAATATAATAAGGTTAAAAGCTGGATTATGTACATTTAGAAAACATTCATTTTGCTATGTAAAAAAAGTAAGCCAAAGTTGAACTCCTAATACAAGGAAGCAATCAGGTTTGTTCAGCACTCATGTTCTAAAGATCTCTTGCTGTTAAACTGTAAGTGAAACATAAATATACTTATAATAGAAATCCATAATATCATTGGAAATATGAATGTGGCATTGAATCTCATCTAGTAAGGTTTTTGACTGACAGCTCAAGCCAGAGTTACCAATCTGAAACAAAAGAAGAAGGAGAAGAAAGAAAATCTAGATTGATGGAGCAATCTTGCTCCTATTCAAGTCAATGTAACACTCTCATTCAAGCATGATCAGGCTCCCTTTGTGCTCACTACTAAGTACATAGGACTCACCATCTTAGTGCAACAGGGCTTACCTGAGAGGAAGGCGAAATTTAAAATTTCTCTTGGTCATTAGACTTTAGATGATCACCATTATAGTGATTATGATTGTGTTTATATTATCAGTACAAGGGATTTTAGCAAAAAGTAAGTGTTTAAAATCTGAAGACTTTTATTTATCCTGAAATTTTCAAAATTGCAAAATGAATTTAATTTTCTTGCATTTTAAGTCTTTCACTACTTATTTTACTGGTATCTTTATATCTTAGTACACTAATTCTGAAATGGACAAAAGCTATTTTTTTACTCAGATATTTACTGGAGGTTTATGTAAACAATCTCTTACCAATTAATCATAATTTTCTAGTTTTCTTAACAACTTCATATTTCTTTCCTGCAGAATACTAGCTGTAACAGGTGTACATTCTTACAAAAACGTCTTCTTTTATAGAGATTGACTTAGTGGATTCACTTATCTAGGTGTATAGCATTTGCATAACAAGGGCTTGGTAGGAAGGAGGCCCTGGGAGAACTTCTGGGAGAAGGTGCTATGAGTTGCCTCCATGTTGTCCAGGGCCAGTGCCGGCCAGTTTTGAGAAGCACTTGCTGCTGCCCAAGGCTGAGCCCATCAGTGGTGGTGGTACTGCCTTAGGGAGAAAAAAAAAGCCTGCTGCACAAGTGCAGCCAGGATAAAGGAGTGAGAATATGTGGGAGAAACAGCCCCACTGACAGCACAGTCAGTGAAGGAGGGACAGGAGGTGGTGCTCCAGCTGCTGGAGCAGAGCTTCCCCTGCAAGAATATGGTGAGGCTGGTGTGTCCCTGCAGCCCATGGAGGTCACAGTGGAGCAGAGATCCACCTGCAGCCCACAGAGGAGACCCATGGTAGAGCAGGTGGACATTCTTGAAGGAGGCGTGACACTGTGGACAACTCACCCTGGAGCAGGTGCCTGGCAGGACCTGTGAAGCCATGGAGAGAGGAGCCCACACTGGATGAGGTTTTCTGGACAGACCAGTGACCCTGTGAATGACCCATGCTGGGATGAAGATCTGTAACCCATGGGAAGGACTTACATTTGAGAAGCTCATGGAGGACTGCCTCCGGTGGTAGGGACTCCATGCTAGAGCAGGAGAAGGAGCCCTTCCCTGGGAAGGAAGGAGCAGCAGAGACAATGTGTGATGATCATAATTTCCATTCCCTGTTCCCCGCACACTGTGAGGGAGAAAATCATGAACAAAACTGAATCCAGAAAGAAAGGAGAGGTGGAGGAAGGTGTTTTAATATTTAGTTTTTATTTCTCACTATCCTACTCCAATTTAATTGGCAATATATTCAGTTAAATTCCCCAAGCCATGTCTGCTTTTCCCATGACAGTAATTGCTGAGGGATTTCTCCACATCCTTATCTCAACCCATGAGCCTTTCACAACAACCTCTCTCCTCTGTCCAGCTGAGTGATAGCGGCGCTTTGGTGTGCAGCAGGCACCCAGACAGGGTCAATGCCTCACACTTGGAATGAAAAGATGCATCTAAAACCAGAAAATGGGAAAGTTGTCTCCTTTCTGCCTTCTAATATTGGACAAAAATTGCAATTCATCCATACCCCTTAAAAACTAGTTAAAACCTACCTGAGAAACATTTCAGTGTTTCTTCCAGTGCTTTCAATTCTGTTTCAGGCATGTATGAAATGATGACAGTTTCCACATCTATTTCTTGTTTAAATTAACTGGAACTAAAAATAGAAAGCAGTATTTGTCCTGATTAATCCCACCCGGTCAATAGGCTCAGAGTGTAATTAAAACAATTTCTATTTAAGATGCGTTTGATACTGTTAGTAGAACAGAAAGGCTCAAGAGGGTGTTTAGCTCAGGGTTAACTCCCGTCTTTACAGGAAGTTTCTCAGCCTTATTTCTGCCACCCCAGCAGTCCTATAGCTTGTCATAACAAAACAGAACCTTTGCAGAATGTGGTTTAGGGTTGAAAGCAGCACCAAACATGCAAATGAAGCATTGGACTTTTTTCCACTGTCCAGTCTTATAACTTTTAGTCTTTCAGGTAATAAAATAATCTTAATGGAAGTTAAGTCTCTCTTCTTGGACAAATGTGCTTACAGTTCAACCCTTATTTTTTTTTTCCTTCTTGCTATTTTTGTCACTTTTTTTCATAACCTTTTTTCTACTGTATTGCAACTGCATCAGGAAGAGGCGGAGGATTTCAGTTGTTCTCTCCTACCCTACCCTTTATACCCTTCTCTTCTACCATCCTAACTAGGCTGAGGAATTAATTTTAAATCACCACTGTGTGAGTACATATATATATTAACAAGCTATAGCCTTGATGGTGAAGGTCAGATGTTAACTGCAGCAGGGAAATGAAAGTGCATCCCTGCACCCCTAATTTTGGTACCTAAGCTAGTAAGAGGAATATGTTTCAGGGACTGCCTATGGTGGGTACCTTTCTAATATAAAACCAGCTCCCTTTCCATACTGACTTTTATGAAATTACAAGTTTAACTGCTATTCTCTTCTCATGAAATGAATAGCAAGTATATCAACATATATTTTTATTTTCATTGTCATGGCCAGGCACAGAGATGTGGGATATTTGTCTCTGTTCCTCTTACTGGACACCACATGCACTGTCTCCAGCATCTCTGCTCTGTATTTACTTTAGAACAGCTGTCTCTCTCCTCAGGGAGGTATATGGATTCTTATGTTAGGTTAGTGATGGTTGTGTCTGCTCACAAATGGAAAAAAAGCTGAATTTGTGTTGTCCAGTGAACTGAAATGCTGACAGATTTTCAAAGCCATATGACCTTGGAAGTCTTCTTGCTGGACTTTCAGAAAGGCTCAGCATACAGTGGTCCTTTACTTTAAATGCAGTGAGCAGCATTGTCTTCTCTCCAAATTTGCTTCCAGATGTAAATACTGGAAGAAGTCATTACATAAATAGGTAACGACCTCAGACATTACCTATTTAAAGGCAAAGTAGGTCATTATCTGCAGGCACTGAAGTAAGGAAGAATTTGATCTTCACTGCAATTTTTTCTTTGAGGAGATAGTGGGTTCTTGAAAAATAACAGACATTTCAGCACAAAAAGTGCAGTTTCCTTTCAAACCCGGTTTTAAAACTATTGCGGAGCTTCTGACACTGGAAAAAGGTTTTCCTAATGACTTTAAACACTTTAAATTTCATAAGATTAAATTAAACTCATAACATTCATCCATTAAAATTTGTAAAATATATTTGGTATAAAAATCCAAATAATATAATTTTAAATGTATTATTATAATACTTTGAGACTGATTCTTAGGTGTATAAATTATTATACTAATTTACCTGGATGCCAGCTTAGGCTCTGGTGAACACATTTTGCTCCAACTCCTTTAAAATTGAGGCAAATCATTTGAAGACTGCAGCACAAAGCAGTGACTGCTTTCTATACACATAGAAAAGTGCTAAAAATCTCCTTTCAGGTGGGATGCAGGTTCTATTCTAAAACAGATGTTCTGCAGCCCAAAAAATTGGGGAGTAAAATCACTGAACATTCTGAAATTAAGCAGCTGATCTTATGAAAGACTAAAATTTCACAAGATTTATTTTAAGTAAAATGGTTTGCTTATCTGTAAATTGGTATTAGTCAGATTCAAGTCTGAATCGCTGAATAAAAAAAATACAGATTTGTAGAATTTAGTATTTAGTTAAAATCTATTGTAAGATGAAGGGAACGGAATACTTTAGGAATATTTCAAGTGATAATATCATTATGAAAGTATTAATAATTATTGTTTATAACTGTTATAACTACAGTCAAAGATAGTTCAGCAGCTCAGGTCATTCTCAAGTAGCCCCAGAGGGATTCAGGGCAGCACAGTCAGCCTGGCAGCCCCAGTGATCTGCCTGCTCTCACGGATGCTGCCTGGTCACACACAAGTGGGGACAGGCAGGGTGCAGCCTGGCTCTGCAGCACCACCCATGCCCTCATGCTCTGGGGTGCTCCAAAGCACAAGGGCAGCTACAGTTTTTTCTCAGGCAGCCTGTGCCAGACAGTGTCAGGCCCATGTCTTTACTTTGTCATGCGAAAGCAGTGACCTCGACAAAACAAAACAAAAAAAAACCTCTCTACATTTCTTTCTCATATTTCCTTTAGCTTAGAAGAAAGTTATGTTTGGAGCAGGTGGAGGAAGATGTTCAGTTCACTGGAGCACCAAATTCCCCTCTTGATTTGTTCCTTCCTGGTTGTGACAGGCACCTTGTATTGGGCCCAGACAATTCAACCAGGGGTTGCAACAGAGCTTTCAAACTGGTTGGTTCTACTGATTCACACTGCTTACTCTTCTGCCCTTTAACAGTAACTGTTAAAAAGCATATTCACACTCTTATTTAAAGGAAACATAGAACCTTAATCTTTCTTTAAAATGTTTGATCAATAGTTATTTTATTAGCCTGGCCAGTGTTGGTTTAATTCTGAAAAATAAAATACAAGTTAGGACATTGCTTCAAGGTTCTTTGACCTATAGGATCATATAATAAAAGTTATTTTGGTTTTTTATCTGTGTTTATATAGGCATTTTACTCTCCCAGACTGCTTATATTCTTCCTTCTAATGTGTCAACACAGGACTGGAATGGCTTTCTGGGTCACTGAGTCCAGTTGCCTCTCATAACAGATATTGTTTCTTCACAACTTTTTTAAGCCCTATTATAAATGGCTCTTCTTTTTCTTTTTTTGTAGTTTATACTTTTTAATGAAGGTTTCACATATTTTCTTGAGCCTTCATTTGGCTTGTAAATACTATTAAATCTGTTTGAAAGAAACTATTATTTCCTCTGAGTGGTAAATTGCTACTTGGTGCAAAGAAGCAAAAATATACTAATCTAATCTCTTTGGGCAGCAGGCTAACTCCTTCCAATCATTTTTATAGTCTAAGAAAAATCAAAATTTCCAGGTCTTCAACACTCCTTTTCAGCTGATGTTACTTTTCTATGTAGGAGAGCTTGTTACTCATCTCAAAATCAATTGATTTACATTTTCCAATATTTTAGTCCCTCAAGATCAGTCAGTTATGTCCAGTTGATATCTACACATGGGTTTTGCTTTGATAACTCAGTTTTGCTCATCTGTAAGTTTTACTTGTGCTCTTTTCTAGATATTTTTTCTTTTTAAATGCCATTAACAGAAATAGACAGATCAGTCCCAGGATACTGGAACTTCCCAAAGAGCCTTCACAGAACCCAATAGCTCCTTGTCAGTAAGCTTTTTTTGTCCTTTACAGTTCTTCGTCCACCTTACAATGGTTTTCTTAATCCATGCACTCTCTAGAGGAAGTAGCAATTTCCTATGGGGCCTCACATCAAATACTTAAGTAAATCAGGTTGCATTTCCTTCTGTAGAAAAAAAAAAAACATTATCAGAAAAGGATATCAGATTAATCCTGCCTTAATCAAACACGTTTCATTTTCTCTTCTATCTCAATTATTTTATTCAGCTCTTTAGAAGCTAAAGCCTAGCCTACTACTGAGATCAGACTAATCTCTTCTTACCCTTCTCTTTCACCTCTGCTCTTTTATACCAACTCTTGACATTTCCTATCCTGTAATCTTATGGCAGTACCACTGACTTGATAGATTTCCTTAAAATGTTTACCCCCTCCACATTCAGATCTCAGAGGTCAGTGTAGTCAGCAACTTTGGTAATGAGTTCCCTTAATTTATTAAGGTTTGCCCTTTTGAAACCTAAGTTCTCATTGCAAACCTACTATAATTTAATTTAAACTGAACCAGTTCACCATCGCTCGATCAGACATTATTCGTACTTTCAGCTCTTTTTATGGCAACATTCTTTAGACTTTTTCATCTATGGTAACATTGTCTTTTGCTGGTTCAAGATTTAATGGATTAAGAATGTAATAACAATTAAACAAAAAATATCTTGCTGCAGTACAGATGCTACCTGCTCAAGCCCACAGGGACTTTAAAGGAGAAATAGAAAATAACTGCCAATATATTCCACCTGGATGTCCAGCCCAACTCTGAAATAGTGTCAGACTGAAAGGAGTGTGATGGTGAAGGGTTTTGGTATTAGCAGATTGGTTTTTTCCTTAGATAAAATGGACATAAAGAAAAATACATTTTTGTCTGGGACAAAACCAGAAAGGACAAACTCAACTTTGAAACCAGTGTTTTTCCAGATTTTTCTCTGGAAAGTAGGCAAAGATATGATATTATTTGCTCCTAACTATCTCCTTTTAGTGTTCTGTTTAAAACTGCTCACTCATAGGAGTTCTGGACTGTACCAAATAAAAAAGTGTTTCTCCAGAATGCTTCTCTGGCCTCCTGCTTGGGATTTTCTGAAACAGAAACAGAGTTTTGAATTTAAAATCCCATAGTGGATTTTACTTCCCTGGATATGTTCAATCAGTTATTGAATCCATGTACACTTACAGTACTTGCAGCCTTCTGTTGCAAGCTGTATTATAGCTCAACTACATTTCATCAGAAACATTTCCTTTCTTTGAACACACTTAGTTTCTTTTGATACCTGCCTGAGGAGGTGTAGTGAGTAGCCTCTTGCTCACTGTTTTCCAGGGTCACTCAAAATTTTCTGGCTATCTGTCTGTGTTCATCCCTTTTCTAACATGAAGACATCATATTTTAGCTATTTTCTGCTATACAAATTATTTATTCCACTTAAGTTTTAGTAAGCATGTACTGCACTTAAGCATGTGTGAAATTTTAAAAGGAAGAGAAATAAAAAGTGTTTTCTACCAGAGCCATGAAACTTTAGAGCCAATCTTCATTCTCTTCTCAGTGAGCAAAGGGATGTTTGAAGAACACAATTATTAGTGGCTTTTTTACACCATAAGCCCTTATTTTTGTTACCTAAGGTCCCTTTGAAAATCTAATTCAAGCAAAAGCTATGACGGATCAGCTGTGTTTCCAAAAGATGTAAACAGAGATGTCTCACAGGTGCAGTGCCTGTCAGCAAACAAACAGAATCACAGTACCAGTCAAATACAACCAGTCTTATCCTTAGCATCCACCTAAGATTAGAGCTGGTCCGAATCAAAAAACTGGCATAACCAAAACATGCTTTACAAGACTCATCTATTTTGGCCTAAGACTTGTACCTCAGCAGCATACAATAAACACTAATGATACTGGATAACTTAACACACTGCTATTAATACACAGTGTTTGCATAAATGTTTCAATATTTTCATCCCAAACTAGTATTTTTCCTTTGACAAAAAAATTCCACAACACTGAAAAGACTCAGTAAAATATGGAGCAAGAGTCCCCAGGAGAAGCCCTCCACCACATGATGTGAAAAATTCTCAGCACAAGCATTTAACTGAGTTGAAACTAAGATGAATGAATAGGAAAATGGCCCCAAGCATGTTATTTAATGCAACTGTGAGATCAGTTCCTAAGTGTTGCATACATGCAGAATCTCAAGTTTAAATCCAAACCTTCCACAAGACAATTTGCCTAGCCCCAGCTTTGTGGCCACATGTTGGAATTTGAGATGCTAAGTGTATAAACTTTAACACATACATTTGAAGAGCAATATTAGCCCATGTAAAGAAAATAGAATTTTTATTGAAAATGAAAAGGTAATCTGTACTTGGAAGGTTACCCTGTTCTTCAGTAGTGCCATGCATAAGAAAGAGGAGGTGGGATATGAAGGACTGCTCACAGTAGCAGGGCAATTCCTGGACTGATGGAATGAAGCTGACTTTGAGTGCTGAATTTAGCAGGAATGATTTGTTACCTTTCAGTATAAAATATTCATTTGTTAACTATGAGCAATAATTAGCTCAAGGCACAATTAGTACAATAACTTCCAGTAATTTTGGCCAGTGAAGCCCACATTTTGCTCATAATATTTAATAAAATATTTAAAAGTGTGACTACTTTTATATAATCATCTTTAAAAACCACACTAAGTTATTTTAATCAATATACTTGTTTTAAGTAAAAGCCATTTAATCTTCTGACTTATACATTAACCTTCCATTAAGTATTAGTGAAGAAGTTAAATGCACCTTAGTCAATAATGCTAATGCAGGAACTGTTGTATTACCTATGGAGAAATGCGTATTCATATTATGTTAAAGTGGCTATCCTTAACGATTAGCTATTATATGTCAGGAAACTGATCATAAATTTGAAATATTCTGTAGGAAAATGAATTATAATCTTGAAACTGAGTTCTCTGTACTGTAATAATTTTGAAATGAGGTCATCTACTTCTCCTGGTCAGTGCTTTTTAAGGCAATGATATTGAAGTGATGAAGATACCCTTGATGATACTTTAACCTCACCTTGTGGTTTCACATCTTGGTAGGTAATAAATGAGACTGGTAATTGTGCTGTACTAGATGAAAATATATGAATCTACCCACAGGTATATGAAGAAGTTGTTTTAGCATAAATTCTCATTTCTCTGTTTCTACCTAGAAATGCCTGAATGTACCACTAAGATCAGCAATATGCTACAGTTACACCAAAATATTTCTCTGTATTTTGGCCTAAATTAAAGTGTCAAACTAGCTGTTTATAGATCTTATTCTATATGACTTTTTCTACCTTTTTCTCCTTTAACATGATTTATCCTCAACCAGTTTGTCCTGCAAGATATATTTTTTACATTATCCTGGCGAAGTGCTTTCACAGTGGGATATTACCTTTCCTCCTGTTCTTGTCTGCATATTCTTGCTGTTTTGCTTCTGTGAGATCTGCTGCTTCTGTGGGTACTGGGTGAGCTAATTCAGCTGCCTGATCTAACACCAAATTTTTTTTCAAAGGATATTTTTCTCTTGGGTCAACCATCAAAATCAATTCTTCCTTTGTTTCCTGGTAGCTGTGGCCAGTATGAGGCAAGAAAACCTATGGGCAGGGAATTCAAGAGGGTCCCTGTCTTTTTTCAGTTCTCAATTGTTAATTTAGCATTTTTGTGACACAAAATGGTACCTACATAATACATAGTGCAGGTGATCATGAAGGAGACAGCAAAAATTTGCTCAGGTGGCCATTAAAGTGGTCTACAAAAATGTGTTTAATACAGATTGTTACTTTAAAGAAAGGGGGGAAGAAAATGAAAGGGAAAGTACACATACATTTGCAAATAAAAATAAAATCATTTTGCCTGTGTTTGAGGACAGCCATCAGCATTTCTCAGGGTATCACTTTTATAAAATTGTTGAATTTATTCCCTCATGATGTAGTGCTGTTTTTTTCTGATCCTTCTCATGTCTTTGTTTCAGCACTGTAAGTGATTATTCCACTCACATTCACCTCTGTTTGTCCTTTTTCTATCATTTGAGTGCCTTCTGCTGACTTTACAAAATTGTGTCCCTGAATCCTTTAAGGTACATTTGGATTCAGTACATTTGAAGAAACCCAAGATCTCAAAGGTAGAATTTAATTGGTTGTGAAATAGTAAATTGCAAACACAGATTGGCATTCATATAGCAGTATGATAATATAATAATTCATATCAAAACACTGAGAAATCTCTCCTCTGAATTCTGAATAAAATATCTTTTTAAAATATTTCTGATATTTAGGAGCTTTTTTCCTACCCCATAGGCCAATCTCACTTTTTTCTCACTATCATCCATCTACATTAAACTAGAAAGCGATTTAAATGATTATATAGAACATTCATACAATGGATTGAAGATCCCAAATACCTTCCAGCTCCATCAAAAATACCAAGATTTTCATTCAGTGGTCATTAAAATAAAAAGCTAGACAATGATTTCCACATCTTTCTTACCCAAATACCTAGTATTTCCTTTTTTCTGAGAGCTTATAATACTTCAGAATTCTGCAATGGTCAGTGTTGAATGGTATGCTCAAAGACAAACTCTAGCTATGGTCGCGATGGTCACTAGACAGTAGCAGTTGTATGCTGCTTGGAAATGCCATTATTTTCTTACAACATATAAAACTTGTTACTAAAAGGTACTGGCTAGGCATATTGTTGCTGAGACAGTACTATTAAATGTTCGATCATATTGTAATTTTACTCTCTCTTCCATACAGGAAAAGTTTGACACAGACCACTGAAATTGTTATGTCCCTGACAGCAGTTGTGAAAGAGAAGGAACAGATTCTCAGTATCTCCACAGCTACTTGAAATGTACTACTTTGAAACAAGTAGATTGCTAATGTAAAATAACTTACCAGCCTCACATGATTTTAAATTGTATTTCTGAAAAGAACACATATATTTTTTTCTATGTGTAAAATCCATTTTATATTGGAGCACTACAAGACAAAGCACATTTGCTTACAACTAGTAAAAGAAAAAAGTTCCCTAAATTTCCTCTGCTTGAAATATAATATGAACTGCAACTATGACACTGTGATAAAAAGACCACTCTTCTGTAACACTGAGGTATCTCTACTAACTCTCTTTTCCCTTTAAGCTGTCAGTTTTGGTATCAAAGATGTATCATTTGAATACCTATGTCAAATACCCTCTTCATTCCATTATCTACTTCTTTCTGATTCACTCTATCTGAGTTCGATCTGTTTGTTACAGTTCTGGCACTTGAAATGTTTCTTTGGTGCATTTCTTTCGATGGGTGAGAGCATTCAGACACAGTATTAATGATAAACAAACCATTATCAACTCCAACTCTCCTCTTGACCAGTTTTTGATTTATGGTCCTTACTCCCGATTCTTAGTCTAATGAAGCTTCCAATTTTCATTCTCTTAGTAATACACATTTAAAATAAAAACCCCAATTAGGAAGTCTCACATTTCGGGCATCCATTTAAGTCTTCCTTCTTAATTTCTCCATGGCTGTTCTTCATAGTCCTCTCATAACAGTGTCAGTTTAATATCTTCAGTTTTTTCCAAATTCCACTGGAATTTGGAAATAAAAATTCCGCCTCATAAAAATCTTCCACATCTTCTTTTTAAGAAACTCCTTCTCACACAGATGTTTGTTCAGTCTGCCACATCTTCACCACTCTCAGAGATATGTGGTGATGACTGATGCATCACTGAAGGGTACCACTGTATCTACCTTTTCACTTCCTTTTAGGTTGCTCATTTATGCCTTCATAACCCAGCAGTTGTAATGAATGGCTGGAAAAGATGAGAATATTCAAGGTAACTGATAATGTCTCATATCCCTTCAAAAGCAGGAAATCTCTACGTTAACTATCTGTGTGATCCTGTGTTGTACAGCACTAGGCACAAAACATGGAACACAATTCTATGACTGAACTAGTTGAGCTAATGCTGAATCTAAAACCAAAACTTATCATATTGGACAATTTTGTCTATCAGCATCCATTTCCATTTAACTGCCTTCCCTGATGCTTCCAAATTCCTCATCTTTGTCAGCAATCTTTCTCTTTTCTCCCCAATACACAAGACCCTAGCTGAAAACACCTCTTCATCTTTTCTCTCTTCTTCCTACTCATCCAGTATTTCAAATATTTTTGAACATTTTTTCACACTTTTAAGGTATACCTTTTTTACTGTCACTACAATGAAGTCTTCTATGAGGGCCATCATTCCTATCTTAAAAAAATCAAACATACTTTACCTTGGTCTTAGAGAAAACACTTTGGTATATTTCAACCCTTGAAAATAGGCATTGTATATTCTTAGTCTGTTAGTTGGATTATACTAAATAGATCCTTTCTCCTCTCTTCTAAAACATAAAATATAACAATATTTTATTTACATTTTTAAATAATAATTGGATAAAAATACGTCTTCTTCTTGTTTGAACTTGATCTTACCTTTTAATTTTTCCATTATCCCAGTCTCTAAACTTCACCTGCCTGCTTGTCTTTTTTCTGCCACATCACTTTCAACACTAAGTACCTTGCTTGCATGAACTTTTTAGTCCTTCCTTCAGTTTAGCAGCTGGGAAACAACTACTTCAGTAAGAATGACTAAAATAAATGTATTTTTTATTAAACCAGTTATAGCTGTAATGATCTTACTATTAAAAGAAAACCTATGCAAATAAAGACAAGGCTTCTCCTTTTAACTACATCAGCTAATGTAGTTGAGAGTTGAGGCCAAGTTTTCAAGTACATGACACCGTGTGTCCCTGAAAGCTCATCTGTTTATTGTTTTTCTCTGTTCTAAGGTTAAAAGGAGCATTTGTATTCATTCAGAAAAATCCTACTAATATTTTTAAATTGTGTCTGTGATTGCTGCTGTCTCTTCCTGTGAGTTTACTCACTGCAAAGCAAGGTACTCCAGAAAACTGTCAGAGGTGATTTTTAAAACAGACGTTGTCAAAATGATACAATAACAGAATTTTGTAACTTTGCTGGAATCTTGCTTTTTAATTTTTTTTCTCTGCTGCAGGAAAGAGGAAGTAGTAAGGGAGGTAAGATTTGCTGTTTAGTTTAACCTGGTGTTAATTACATTAATTACATTAAAATTTCAATCAGAAAATACTTTTTAAAAATTGTGTAAGATTTTTTTGTATTTCATTTTGTTAATTTTCATGCCATTCAGAATTTTGCAGCTCTTTGTGTTGGAAATCTATCATATATCTATTGACATGCCTTGAAAGGAATAAACCCAACTCTCTCTTGGTATGGAATTACTTAAAATAGGAGATTTAACTCCTATTTTAAAGAAGTTTTAGCCTTCCTATTTTAACCTGCTAGAGGCTAAGCTTTTCTAACTAAGAGGCAGCAATCAAGCTGTATCAATTAATTTCCTATTCCATTTTCACAAAAAATACTAAAAAAAGTTCCAATGTAAACTTCCTTGTATGCAAATCCTTTGAATTCTGGCTTGTGCCAGTCCTCTATTCATAAGAGGTAGAGAAGAAGCAGCAAGAACTGAAGGAAGGCCAACACAAGCCGTTGGTTAAGCTGCTCATAAATTCCTTTTCCCAAGGCCTTTCCAAGTCTCAAATTCCCAATGGACAGTTTTTTTGGCTCTAAATTTTGCAGCTGTTCAACCTGGTGAAGTTGGCTATCAGAAAATAGACAAATGATCTAAAAAATAATTTTGATGCTTGTGACCTTTAAAAGGCTGGGAAAACTGTAGGGATATGACGGAGTAATTTACCTGCACAATTTTAATTCCTAGACCTTATTGCCAAAATCCTAAGCATTCATCTTTAGCATAATTCCTTTCACTTTCACTTTTTAATATTTTTGTTAATCCTTCCTTGACATGCTTTGCATGAATTCTAATGACAATTCATAATACACCAAAATAATATTTGAAATGCCTTAGTGCAACTTTCATTGTACACTTTGGATAGATACCTTAGCATGTAATATAAGCTTTTGAAAAGTATGCAGTCTAATCAAGCTTGATTCCCTCAAAGGTCTGTGGATTCACTCCATCGGCTTTAAATACTTATTTGAGGACCAACACAAGCACCCTTTGGAGGTTCACAGTTACCACTGACATTCTAGAAAAGGTGCAGTAATGGAAAGCACAGAAAAATACATCAAAAGTAATGTTTTGAAAACATATTTTGAAATTCTAAGGGGAGTTCATTATGAGAATCAATAACGTTTTCAAAGAATACAACCCAAAACTCTTTAAACTTCAGATTCATCTTCGTGTGATTTAATCCCAGCCATCAAATAAGTACCATGTAGCTGCTCACCCATTACTCACCCAGCCACCTGCCCCACTAGGATAGAGTAAAAGGAAAAATATAATACCTGTGGGTTGAGATAAGAACAGTTTAATAATTGAAAAAAATTAATATATAATTATAATTAATAATAATTACGATGAGGATGATGATGAGGATGATTATGAAGATGATGACAATGATGATGATGATAGAGACAGGGATAAAACCCCAGAAAGGCAGTGATGCACAGCGACACAGTTGCTCAGCACCTGCTGACTGATGCCCAGCCCGTCCCCCAGCAGTGACTGCCCCTTCCCAGCCAGCTCCCCCCAGTTCATACCCTGGCTATGTTGGTCTGTGTATGGAATATCCCTTTGGCCAGGGAAGGTCAGCTCTGGCCATGCTCTCCCAGCCTCTTGGGCACCTGATCGCTGCAGAGCATGGGAGACTGAAAAGTCCTGGATTTAGGGTGAGCACTGCTGAACAACATCCAAAACATCTCTGAGTCACCAGCATGATTCTCACACTGAATGCAAAGCACAGCAATGTACCAGCTACCAGGATGAAAATTAACTCTATCCCAGCTTAAATCTGGTCATATCCAATTTGAAAATAATAAGGAAATTTTAAATATAAATTATATAATTATAGTGGGTTTGATTTTGTCCAATTTAGGAATACTGATAGAGGAAAATAAATTTTCTAAGACAGTGCATATCACTAAAGAGCTAGGAATAGCCTCGGCATGCACAATGTCGTAATATTTTTTTGTTGTTCTCAGCTAATATTTTCTCCTTAGTTATAGTTATTTTTATTGACTGGCAACAAGACTAAATGTAATGCTGGGAAATGTAGAGAAAATTTGTTTATGAGTTCAGCTAATGAGATGTGAAATATATGATGTGAATGGAATTCTTTTTCTGCATCTCAGTGCATCATTGCAGAACTACTGGAAAAACAAATATAATCCCAAAATTGAATTAGAACATGACGTAAGTGGTTCTATATCCTCAAATCTTAAAGTGTCTATACAGATATGATTGAAAAGGATAATGTACTTTTTCTTCATTCACAAATATTTTCTCTTTCTGAGTTTTCCCCTAGCCTCTGCCTCCTAAGTAGGTTTTTGTTGTTAGTGTCTTTAAAGCACAAGTTTGCTTGTGCTTTAGAGATACTAAACTAAAATTTGCTATTTTAGAGTTCTAATAGCTCAAATAGCTTTCTGTTTCCATTTCATTTTGATTGATTTAATGAAGGATCTAAAGAAATAATTTTCTATGTATGCCATAGTATTAAGGTGAAGACAAAGACACTATTCAACTTTCATAAAATCAGTTGATGGGCCAGATGTAAAATCAATTAACTCTGGTGAAGTATAACCTTGTATGGCTTACCATAGTTTTCTTTCTCAGCAAGATTAACCTGGCCATTGCTTCTGTTTCAGCAAAGTGTTAATAATAAAGTTGTAAAACTAAAATGATGAGGGAATCCCCAGAAGTTTGGAGTTCAGACAAATATTTGAAGGGTCAGATGTTTATTGCACTTCTCCAGCCTAAGAAAATCTTGCTTTGATTAATAGCTCACCATTTCCACATGGCTTAAATCTTCCATGAAGCATCTTCATTGTTCACCCTTTGTGTTAATTTCTGTTCTTTGAGATTTTGGCAGGGGGTGGAAAGTCACATGGAAACGGCATCCCTCTCAAAATCAGCATAGAGATACCTTTAGCATTTTCATCACATACTTCCTGTCATTCTTTTGTGCACTTTAAGCATGCAGTTATTTCTTGCCACATTTTTAAATTGACTTTTTTTTGTGGTACAAGTTTCTTGCAAGTATTTCTCTTAGAAATAAAATTACACTGAATCCAGCATAACAACACTTTCTCAATTACAAATTGTTTCATTTGATCATACTTTTCTTATCTGTAAAATGTCTGGATCTGAAATATTTTGAAAGAATATCTGTAATAACAGTCATCATCTCCTCCTACTTGCATGTTCATACTGTGAGATTACTTTGTATCTCCTTTATATGAAATGTATAATTTTCAGGCCTCAGTTCAATATGTGTCTAACACAAAGTGTGTGAATTTTCCTACTGATGATAATGGAGGGCATTAATTTTGTATTCTTAAAGATGGGTATCTCCATAGACCCTTCCTTGAACTTTGCTCTCATTGAAATCACCCTGCTGGTTTCAGGAAGAGCAGAAACAAGTTTATTAGCAGGGAGTGTCCCAGTGAAAATAAATGCACTTGCTTTTTCTAAAATAAGCAGAGAGTGAAAAGGTTCACAGAACCGCAGCACTTCTTGTAGAGAACTCTTTGGAAAGTTGACCAACATTGGTAGAATTACTGGGTTTGCTTTTCTTTTATGAAAGAGAATAGGCTTACAGAGAGAAAAGGTGATTTATGTCCAGGATTTTCCCCTTCTGTGGTCCATGCTGGAAAGAATATTGACATCTAGAAAATTATTGTCCATATTTCCTATTTTTTCCGAATGAATTAAAGAAGATAAATAATAAAGTAATTAAGATATATTTTTCCTTATAGTTTAATAAATAATTATAATAGTTTTCTAAATAATTATAAGAGAAGCAAGAACCAACTTTTTTTTTAACTTGAGATATTTCTTGATAGTTCTTTTAGGATTTTAGTTAGCATATCTAGGAAGAAATTATTCTCTTCTTCCTGCAAAATGCGAGAAACAGTTCTTCTTAGGAAACAAATAATTCCTCTTTTAGTAGTTAAAACTATAAGAGATCCATCTAGAACATTATCTTGTACCACAGAAGTTGCGATTAAGTTTCTACTTGCTCATTTCTACTTTCTTAAGTTAGACAAGTAACCACTAGACAAATTAAATTCCACCTGGCATCCCCCATTCTACCTTGTTAGTTTGGTTGCAATTAAAACTACTTCATTCAGTCCAGGAAATATTTCCTTTAGTCTAAGAAATACTACCAGCTAATATTTTGTCAAAATTAGCAATTTTTATGGGCAAAGATTTTGACAGTCTAAAACTGATAACGCTTTATTTTTCTCAACACTTGCACTGAGTAAATACTGATCTAACATGAGATCAGTGTATTATGGATGTTAAGGATGATTCAGAATACAAGACTCTGTAAAAAATAAGATCATAGAATTTTTTAATTTTTTTTTTTAAGAAACCAACTTATTGAACCATTTGGCACTAGTAAAAACAGATTAATTTTTACACTAGCTTGTGGAAGTAGCTCTGCAAAGCAATAATCAATCAATTTACAGAATTTCTCCAGCAATTTAAGAGTCCTTAAAACTCTTATGCAAAAATGTATGCAAAAATAGATTTCTCACTGACTTCATTGAGATGACAAAAGATGAGCTAGCTCTTCCAATTTTACTGTGAAAACGGAAAAAACAGACAAAACACCAATGTAACACTCATGGAGAGTAAGCCATGGAGAAAGGAGGAATATGGAAATGTTTAAACACACAAATGCAGGAGGAGTTTGTGTGTGTTAAGAACTAAAGCTGAAAGGAAAGCTCCACTGTCAATTCAACTGAGAAACCTTGTATTTGTGAAAGAAGACCAAATTTTAAAGGCAGGTTTTGTTAAAATTATTATTAAAGTGTAGGTTTGGAGAAGGGAATAAGCTATACACTCTTATTTTTATTGTAACATCCCATAAAGGGAATGACAATAATCCCCTTTTATTAAGAAATGTATCATTTCTATCAAGGAAAACAACTTTTTTTGTAGGGACATTTCCAGTTACACACGTCCACTCCCATAATTTATAAAAGGTACATCATCAGAAAGCCTCCTAATGCATAATCACACATTTAACACATTAATATACACCAAGGGTTATTCCCATCCTGCACACTGGACACTTCACAAGGAAAGATTTCAGGAGGTTACAGTATAAAATTCTTCTCGATATAATAAATAAAAAATATTTGTTTAATTAATTCATATTGTTAATATGCATATATATATTATGCACGTTAACAACAGTTTCAGAACTGTTATAGGATTGGTAGTAAAACAAAAAAGCCAGCCAAAACACAATCTAGAATTCTCATGAATGCACAAATTTATTCTCAGTATGGGCTTGCTACTTATGTGTTGATTATATGCAAGTTATTTGATGGTTTATGTTTATTGATTGTACTGGAACTCCCCATTTCTAACACAAATAATCTGGCATTTAAAATGTCTAAAAACTTAATTAAAATATATCATGACATGTAAAGATTTCAGAATTCATTACTGTTTTTCAAAACTCCATGGTGATCCAGGGAAAATGATATGTTTTAATATGCTTAATGTTATTTAATTGGGGAATTATCTAGATAATAAGGCATGGTGTCTTTAATGGTGTAGTCAATAATAACACCAAAAGTCTTATTGATTATTCTTGAACAATCGCCTGCAGCTTGTACATATTTCTCATACTAATAAAACAGTTTCAGTGTGTACAAAATGAAAGAAACACAACACTTTTTTTCCTATGCAATATTTACATGTGCTAAAAATATAACATATCTGCACCTAAAAGTGATCCATCTTTCAGACTATGTCTTAATTAAATAAGTGTGTGAATGAGCAGTTCTGTGTGCTGGTGTCATGCATACTCTCTGTCAGAAGATTTCAGATATAGAACTATCATGTATCTATCTATATATCTATTTATACTTACATCTCAACTTTTTTCTTTTTTTTTTCCTTTTTGATGATGGGCAGATGAAAATGACACATAGCCATTAAAACCTGCTTGGGACAATGGGCGGATTTCAGATTTTTTGCAGAGTGACAAGAAATAGGGAAATGACCTGAATGTATGCAATGCTTAAATGTTGTCAGATATTCATCATATTTATATGCTTTGCCTGCCTCTCTGCTCAGGGTGATTTAATACTACATTAAAGTAGAACCTGGGAGGACATCATAAACAGCTCTTGTTTAAAGGGCATTGTGAAGGAGAGCCTTTAATCTGATTGATGAAATAAATGGAAAGTAATCTATCCTCTATTCAACAGCTTGTTGATGATATGAAAGAATTCCTACTGAAGCAAGCAAAGCTTTAAATAGAAAGACCTCTTTCATCCTGTCAGCCTCTCATTTTTAGAAAAAGTTAAGTTTTTCATCATGGTTCAGGGGAGTTCTTGTAAAACGTTCATTGAAAATTTAAGAGCAATTACAGTGTCAGACAGCTAGAAAAATTGCTTTTACTGAGTGAGAGTTCTCTGACAGATGCATTGTGGGAGAATTGATTCTTTCTAAGGGATAAGTGAATTGTCATTGTTAGTCTCTTCTCATGACATCTAGCTAGATGTCATCTGCTTTGTAACAGAAGATTTGAATCAGACAACTGTACTCAACACTACACAGTGTCTAGATTAGTTCAGCAAAGAAATAAGCCTGTACTCTGCATGGCATCAACTGAGCTTTTAAAGATTATGGATGAGCAAGGGTTTGAGAAAAAGTTTTAAAAATCAAAACCAAAGCTTTATAGCCACTTCAGAAAGCCTGGATGTTTAACCTGTAAGGAAGTCTGTCAAATCCTTGAGGAAACCACATAGAGAAAGATCAATAGAATACCTACTGGCTCCATTAGCTTGATGTAAAAAGGGGAAGAGGGAAACCAGCTCTTCCACAAGAGGAGCTACATTATTCCAGGGATTAAGCGGGATCAGTTCTCTTGCAGAAAAGAAGACAAGAAAAAGAATGAAGATTCTTGGTGGGCCAGAACTGGAGTAAAAGGGCTTGTCAGGTAATCTAACTGATGATAAGAGAGCAGTTTATTGAATAGGAGGTGTCTCTAATTAGGTGTTCATTAGCATAAGGATAGGTGCCAATTCTAATCTTGAGTTGGCTGCAGAAAATAGGCTGTCATTCACTCTGCAATCCCTGAGTTAACTTCTTCATACTATATGCTTGCTGAATCCAGTTCTCATTTTTATGTGGTTTTTTTCTGTTTGGACTGCAGAGAAACATTTGATGTGTATGAATGTCAATGACTTTTTCCCAAAATAGCACTGTCAAATTCATTAATATTCACAGTATTAAAATGCTATATTGTTTGAATGTAGTGTGCACGCATGTGGTTAAAAAAAAAGGTGAGTCATTTTAAACATAATGATGTTTCAATCTGAAAGATTCATTTCAGTTTCTGAATCTGATTTGACTGTAAACTTAAACCAAAACAAAAAATAAAAAAGGAAGTAGCTATTAATACTTTAAATAAATTCACAGGTATCAAATTATTTTGGAAATAATTAGCTAAAGTATTCTCCACTTCATGGTTAGACCAGTATATTCTTCACCAGCTCAAATTTCAGTAATATTTTGTGGCCAAGGTTTAGTCAGTATCAGGCTTTTATATTTTGCACTCCATATTCCGTGACATATATTTGAAGGAATGTATATAGAGTTTAACCACTGAACATTTCTGTAGTTTCTCAGGAGTTAAACAGTGATGCATTTTTAGTTCTTTATATGTTCAATTATTTAATCCTTCAATATGAATGACATTATCATTTAGACTTGAATAAACTTGCTCCCTTTGGAGGCTTTCCATTTATTATTATATATCCCTTGAAAGGTTTGGTAGGATGGCCTTGCTGTTTTAAGTGGAAATAAACATAATTTTTCAGGTTTGGAAAGCCCAGGCCTGAACTAAACTGTGTTTCCTTTCCTTAACGTGTTTAGAACATCATAAAAGTTTATGTGCCGTTAAAACATTCTTTTGAAGCTGCGGAATTGCAAACTGTCAGGGCATCGTTTTCAAAAAGTCACTGAGGCTAAAAATCACTGACCTGTGTTAGTTTCAATACTGTTCCCGATATTTTTGCCACTAAGATTCAATAGATTTCATCGATGTCCATAAAGCATTTGGATGAGTCAATAATAATGATGAAAAGCAA
Organism: Corvus kubaryi; assembly: GCF_017639235.1. Classification (NCBI taxonomy): domain Eukaryota; kingdom Metazoa; phylum Chordata; class Aves; order Passeriformes; family Corvidae; genus Corvus; species Corvus kubaryi. The sequence continues at coordinate 7,687,793 of NW_024581096.1, forward strand.
ACTGTAATTTTATTTTAAAAATGCTACTGGATAGAGCAACACACAAAATTGACACAAGTTCTTAATAGTTTTCTTTTCAATATTCTAGCATTTTGTATTTTCACCTCAGTCTCCTTAGATACCTTGTTAGAAATGTAATTTTCTGTGCTCTCCTGTACTCCTAAAGCAGTATTTTGCTAAATTTATAGGGTAGCATATTGCTCATAAGCATCAAATGTTTGACAAACCACAAAAATTGGGGGTTTATTTTAATAATTTTTCCAAATTGAATAAATTTTTCAAAGTCTTTCCTTATCTACATTTATTTCTGCAATTGTTAGAACTGTAAGTATATGGAGACAGATACTAACAAATATTAAAAGAGGGTATGTATTTTTAAGTAATATAGAAATCAACTGTCTTTTTTAGTTTCAGTTTTACCTTAAGGAAAATTAGGCATTAATTCTGTGTTGTAATGTGTAATAAATTATATGCAATCTTGTGAGTAAACAGAGCTACTGATTCATATTAGGAATATGATCCAGAATTCAGTAAAGCTAATTTGAACCTCCACTGATTTCACTGAGTTTTGACTGAGCCAAAACTGAAAGTCATGAACAGGATTATTTCTGAACACAGCTTTTTTTTTCCTCACTCCAGATATGGTGTTGCAGTTAGGAGAGAGGGATTGTTTTGAGATTTTGACTTATGATGTTTCTTAGAGTAATGTCTCTATTTTTGCTGTGAATTTCTAATTTAAAAAAGGTTGGGACATGACCAAGTGTTAAAATATTTACCTATGACAGGATAGAAATGTTCACTAAAATGGGTGTTACTTGCATAAAAATTCAATACTACAAGGATTTGGGGTTTGGGGTATTTTTTCAAATGTACTAGACAAAGATCTATTTATCTTAAACCTATTTTCAATAAAAATAAAGGTTAATTTGACTGATGAAATAATACATTTACAAACATAACACATAGTCTTTAGGGAATCACAGCTGACAAAGGATTTCTCTTATTGATTCTTCTCATTTACTGGTAATTGTACCTGCAGCATCTGAACTTTGGGGAGATTTTTCAGAGGAAAAGTTTAAGACAAAACACTTTTTAAAAAAGAAATAGAATTGAAAATTTAAGATACATTCTCCTGTTCATGACAGTACATTTTAAATCAGTTATTTCTCATGAGGGTTTTTTTTTGTTTCCTATTGATCTTGTTTCAGACCAGATCCTTGCTAAATATGTCAGAATAACCCAAGTTTTGTTTTATTTTGTCAGAGTTTCTTTCCTGACAGATTTATAGTAATATTTCTTTACTTCACGTAACAGTTTCACTAATTATGCCTAGATGGACTTGATATTTCCTTTCAGAGACTGTCACAGTCCTGGTATTTGTTTTCACGTATCATTGTGTTATACAGTTAGTGAAATTATTTACTCTATATCTATCAAGTAGTTATCAAATACTGCAACAGAAACACTAACTTTTGAAAAGCAGTCCCTGTGTGTGTAATTGCTAAGAAACAAAAGGAAGTTTATGAAATAGTTAAAGTTGGAATATATGGTTTCATTCTGGTATTTAACTGCCAAAGTTGAATGTGATGGAAGGCATCTGTGGCTGTGTTTGTGTAAGGTTGTCTTTAGTGGCAGAGTGTATTATCTAGTGTCACTTTATGAAACTTTCAGTGGTACAGCCTTTTACTTTTCCAGTATGTGTGTAAGAATTACTTTAATCTTTTTTCTCTATGAGAAAAGATAAATATTATCTGCTGTATATACCTGATGAAACACTTATCTTTTTGATAATTAATGAACCCATTTTAAGTCCATGTTATGCTATCCATCTTTTGTGGTACTGAAATGGATGACAGTGTGATTATGTCTTTGAAAGATAAGTAAATGTGTGTGCTCTTAGATCATCAGGCTTTTAAAATACCAGGAAAGTAGAAGTATAGCAAAACTGGGAGTATTCCTTAATCTTGACTTATAATAGAGATATATAAATTTCATTTTAAAATGTACATTTTCTTGCACTTGTACACACACAAGATTTCACAGGCCTCTGCAAAGGTTTGTATTACTATTTTATGTTTCATTTACAACTTTCCCCTGTATATCACAGAATAATATATATGCAATATATTGAATATTACATGATTGAACATTGATTTTTACACATTTCACATAAAAGAGAAGAAAAACTCAGTAATAAAGGAATAGTGCTGTGTTTTATGTGAGAATTCTCAACACCATTACAAGTCAAGTTAAGCTTTGAATTCTATTTCAGTATTCTTGTCAATATAAACTGGCTTACAGAGACACACTTAGAATTATAATTGATGGGTTTCTCAAAATACCTTTGTCAGTTAAGAAAAGTATAAGCTTTGGATTTCGTTATTATAAAAGTATATTTTTAAGAAGTCAAACACATCCTCTTAAGTGTCTTAAATGGTATAATTTTGGCCGTCTGTGTTACAATATGGAATAATGTCCAATTATCTCGTTTATCACAGCTTCTGAAACAGCTTACGCTATAAATTCTGTTTATTAAGGGCAAAATTATACTGTCAGATTCACACACGCTTATCTTTGAAAAGTGACTTACAGACCACACTTTACCATTTTAAAGGAGGAAAAAAGAATATAAATTGGAAGAGGTCAGGAGACCTCTGGACACTTGATTCTCCTGTACACCAGTAAAAAAGCTGCCGCAGCTTGGAGGCAGTATATAGCTACACGTAGGCAGAGAATTTAAACTAGAGCCAATCCAGGGTCATTCCTTTTAAAATTATGGCTGCATTTTCTGGTTCAACATTTCTATCAAACAAAAGTCCATGGCTCAGAAGATTGTTATGTTCTAAGACCAGACAAATCCAAACTTGGAGATTATATTTAATTTTTTTTTAAATGGAATATTAAATGACTTACAGCTTTCCAGAATGCCATCTAGAAACTTAAGGAACAGCCTTTTCATAAGGTTTCTCCACTGACTTTTATTTTTGGATTCTTGGTTCTGTGTTTGAGAAAGTGCCAGAACATCCTATCTGAAGGTATTTGGAACCTTCTGTATTCAGATTAATCTTATTTTTCTTGACTCCTGGCTGCTCATCAAAGAGATAATATTTAACTACAGACAGCATATGATCACAGGTATTGCTTTGTTACTTATGACAAGGGATAATTAGGAAACATATAAAGTTACAATCATGTTTTATTAGATTAATTATTTAGATGCATACATTGTCATGAAATATGAATGGTGGTGATCAGCTGATCATCAGAGTAATTTCTATATCATTTTATCAAAGAAGGAATGAAAATAAACTGCTTGTAGACAAAAACTCCTTTCAAATATTTAACATCATTTGTTTTCTTAATTTCTTAGCACATTAAAAAAGTAATACACTACTATATAGTGTATTATTTAACTAACCAATATATAAACACCTGTATGTGCCAGTGGTTGTTTCTTCCCTGAGCTAAAACTACGGTATTTGAAAAACAAATTGATGATTGATTTCAATTACTTAAGTTCATTTCCAAGAAATTAGACTGTGAAAAAATATATTTAATTAAATATTTTGGATGAATGTTTACAGTAATGCAAGAAAATTTAGTTTTTACAAAAATTATCTAATAAACCTTTCTCTATTTTATGCCAAGTTGGCGCTCTGAATTAATGACATCCTTAAAAGGTGGAGCACCTTGATCAGGCCTCAGATAGATCAGAAAATCATTGATTTGCTTTGGTTCCTCCACCAAACAGGACTTTGAATAACACATTGTAGTTTCTATTAGAAGTCATTTCTTCAATATGCATAGTCTTCAAAGATCTGGGACATTTAAATTTAAAACAGAAATGTTTGGACTCTGGTAGTTATTTTCTCTAGAGTCCAGTTGCAGTATAACTAGTCTATTTCTAGATTGACAAATATGTTCCTACAGAAGCATGTGTTTTAAAGTGTAAAATAAGTCATTGTTAAAAATGCTAATTGTTCATGTTTGCTAAGGGTATTGTGTTTTAAAATGACAACATTTTGAAACTGTATGTATTCTTCACAACAACAATTGACCTATGCCTAGAAATACTTCACAAATCTCTTAAAAAAAAGTAATCACTGAGCTTCTAACTGAGTGAATCTCTTTCTTTGGGGATAGACAAGAACCATCCTAATGCAATCCTGTACAATGCGCTCTGGGATGGTGCTGCTTGAGCAGGATGGTTGGATCAGACGACCCACTGTGGTCCCTTCCAGCCTGACCTATTCTGTGATTTATTTATCCAAGCCAAGATCATCTTTTACGTCCGACTCCATGACTATATACTGTGCACATGGTAACTGAATCTAACAATGTGTTATTCATATGATTTCTGGAATACTAAAAATTTCTTCAATGTATAAATTGCAAATATTTAATTAATTTAATTTTTCATATGTTTTCTGTTATTTGTATTTTCTGTGTCTGTAAGGTTCCAGATAGATGAAATCTGAAGTTGAAACTCTAAGTCATGTTAAGACAGCCTGACTGAAATTATTGAACCCATGGAGTGAATGTGTGTGTGCTTATCAATATGTGCTGGGAATTGGGACTTCTGTGTGGGCTGAAACTTTTCAGAATTTACACATGGTTCTGTCAGTGTGGGTCTTTATTCTCAGAAAAAGACATTTCATTCTTGATTCCAAAAACTATATTTGTTGTCACTTTTCTATTTCTGAACTGTTACAGTTGAGAGCTCCTTGGCCTTCTTGGTTGTAGCCTTTAATCACTGAAGAACTTCGTGGGACCAGCACAACCATAGTATACTATTTCAAAATAAGCATTATTTATTCATTTTGAAAATTCAAAAAATAACAAGTAATTGCATTAACATCACATTCCATGCTCCAATGTGATTCATTACTATTTAGCCTTTTAGACAAATAAAGCAGAGGGAGAGATTCTGTTTTCATCTTTACGATGCAGAGCTCTCACTCTTAACTCGGAAAACCTTGTCTTAAGAGTTGCCCATAATACAGCAGTTCAAAATTCAAATATTGACTGTATTGCAGTGTATCAGGTCAGGTATCAGTCTACTAAAGCTTAGGTCACTAGCCATGACTTGAAACAGTAAACAAACAAAAATTCCTTTGCACAGGTTTTGTAAGTAGGGATACATATTCCCGGGTGCTTGTTTTGCCTAAATCTAGGGTGTTTGAGTGCAGACAAACTCTTCTTACACAGCTGTAAAACATTTAAAACAATTGCGTGCCTTATGTTATTACCTTTATGATTATGCATAGTCACTAATTAATATTCAACAATATAGTAAAAATATATATTAACAAGAAAATCTGATTTGGAGCAGATTCATGCAGAATATATATGCATTTTCAACACATGCTGAAATACTAGTCCATACAGCTTTGTTAATAAATTATAAATCTTTTGCTGATAAAGTATAAAAAAGGTTTTTCAACCACAATAAAATGCATTAGAGATATGAGAGTTATGAATCTTTTCAAAGAATATCCCACATCATTTATGTATGCATAGAGTGAATATGAGTGTCCACAAGCAAAGGCTAACATCGGCTAGATGTTACAACTAGATGATACACCAAACAACATACTGAGAAAAATACAATAGCAACATAAATTTTCCAAAAACTCTAGGTCAGTGAAATGCTAGGCAACAACATTATGGTCACTAAACGAGGAAAACCTCTTTGGCTACCACTTTCCTTGTGTGTGTTTTGTTACTAATATGAGTCAGGCAGGAACAGATCTTTCACTCACTAATGCAACACCTGTTGCAGTACTAGGTATAACTCCAAATTGCAACCTTATTTTTCTATCAGTTATACTAGAAAGAAAAGAAGAATGAAGAATAAATTGGGGTTTCAGGAAAATTAATTACAGTGTTTTAACCAGACAAATAAGGACAGAATGGCAAACAGAGAAAGGATTTTTGCTTTGTATAAAAGGCATACAGTTGAATTAAACAAAAACTTTTCATTACACCCTCTGCCCCACTCCCCCCCAAAAATAACACCAATTAAAGCACAACTTACTGATTTTTACCTTATCAGAAACTTTGTGGGTTTATCTATGATTATGAATAGTCTCTAGCTCAGCAGATATTTCTGAATATCAGAAAGTTCCTATTCCTTTTTCAGTTCGAATGGAAAATTCCTTTGAAAAGTCTGTATAGAAATACCTTGATTTCCGTTTTAGTTCACTTGTCAAGAGCAAAGAGAGTGTTGCCATTCTTGTACTTTAAGGATGTGAGGTGACACATCTGACAAGCAGAAATAGATTGGAAGTACGTCCATTAATATATCTAAAATCATTTTGTAAGTGATCATTTTTAATATACACGAGGGAGTTACACCTACACATTCAGGGAAGAATATACTCACTTTGAATGTGGCTCATGTCCCACTCCACTGCATGTAAGTCCTTTCTGATTTAAATTATTTCTCCCCCAACCTTTTTTTCTCCATGTCTGAGATATTTTAAAGCTCAGTCCAGCAAAGACTTTTGACCAAAACCACTTGTGCTTGGAGAAACTTTTGTTTAAAAATGACAGAAGGTCTGACTCTGAACTCTTTAGTAGTACAGTCTACGAGTTTATTCTCTGGCCCAAAAGTGACAAATTCTCTACAAAAATCTTGACATCTCCAGTGCTTAAACCCTGTCCCCAGTTTGTGTCTCATGGATATATAACTTTGAGCAAGTCACTTCACCCTCTTTCTTGTGTATTTAGACTACAAGCTTTTGGGGAAAGAGATTGTCTTTGAATACAAACTTTATGAGGGTGCTCCAACTCCAACTATATTTTAGATCCAACATACCATTTTAATACAACAATCCATAAAAATATACCAAGTAAAAAATAATATGAGTAAGCCCTGATTCCAGAATGAAGAATGAAGAGAATCACCTACCTTCAGAGGCCTGTAGGCAGTGGCAGCACACCCACACTAAAACCTTCTGCCTCACAGTAATGAGAGAAAAGAGAGAGATGGAATTTGTCCCCATCTGTCTGAGATATGAAGTGCAACCTGGCCTCACACAAAATTGCTGTGCTTCTATATAGGACAGCTCTATTTGCTATATAAAATACTATAGCTAGTAATTCATTAATCTTCTACATTCTGCATTTTTAATGGGCTTTCTATTGATTTTTATTACTATTGGAAAGGACCCATTTATAGAGCAGTGGGTGCAAAAGAAGAATGTGGTTTGAACAGGACTATGAAACATGAAAAAATATCCTGAACTGTCCTTTGCCATTCCTAGTGAAAATGACAGCATTGTCTCCCTGGAACTTCTTGCTCAGCTCCTTTATGAAACTGTGCTAACTTCTGTTGTTGACCTTGGAAATTTACTACACACATTAATGGGTATTGTGCAAGGAAATTACACCCAAAGGCTTCACTTTCTGACTTTTCTATGACTTATCCTTTGTTGTCCTTTTATTTCCTTTTCTCCTGTAATCTAAAGGTTTTGATGTCCCCTTGTTAACCTTTTCTTTCAATAGAAATTCTGCTACATATTAAATATAGGTTAAAAAAATTTCTAATGTAGTTGTGCTAATTACTGAGAAAAAAGAAATGCCAGAATTTTCTGTCTATGAAACCTTTGGTTAACCTCCTAGGATACAAGCATTATATACAGTGCTTAATTTCATTACGACATTCTAATTTTTCATCAAGAAATTTGAGACCATTTACTGGGCAACATTGAATATTCTTACTAAATTAAAAAGTGTTCATTATTTTGTTTTAGCCTCATTGCTTATGTATTATCTTAAGAAATACTTCCAGTGTTCAAATTCTGCTTTTAAAATAGAACTTTTTAAACTGAAAATTATTGAGGTTGGAAGGGATCTCTAGAGTTCTCCTGGTCCAGCCACCCTGCTCAAGCAGGGCCACTTAGAGCCAGTTGGCCAGGTCTGTGTCCAGACAGCATTTGAATGTCTCGATGGATGAAGAATTCACAGCCTTCCTGGGTAACCTGTTCCTGTCACCCTCACAGGAAAAAAGTGTTTCCTGATTTTCAGAGAGAATCTCCTGTGTTTTTCTCTGTGCATCTTGCCTCTCACCCTTATGGTGGTCACTGTTGAGCCTGGTTCCATCCTTTTTGCACCCTCCATTTAGGCGTTTATATACATTAATGAGGTCTGCCCTGACCCTCCTCTTCTTCAGGGTGAACTGTCCCAGTTCTCTCAGTTTTTCCTCATTGGAAAGGTTCTCCAGTCGCTTTGCTGTTTGGCCCTTTGCTGGTCTCTCTCTGGTATGTCCAGGTCATTTTTGTGCTAAGGAGCCCAGACCTTCACACCAAATTTTATGACATTTGCAGTACATGAGCCTTCACACAAGCAGTGGAAGAATATAAGCAACAGTTTTTCAAGGATTTATGAACAGCTACTTCAAATACAGTTCTAACTAATATGCAGGACCTTGATAAGGATTGAAAGACAGAAGGCAATTTGAAAGAAAGTAAATAAACTTCATCATTAAGAAAAAAAAGCAAAGAAAAACCACAAAAGCAACAGATCGTTAACCTGAGTAAACACAGTTAATCAGTAGGCAAAATCTCATTGAAATCAGGCTGTAAAACATGGCATCTCACTGAAAAGATCTATATTAAAAATAAACCATGAGTAAATTTTTTCAAATATAAGAACAATAAGAATGTGAAATTTAAAAAATCACCATGGTTGTATTAACAGAATCTAAAAATCAAAATGGACTAGTCAAAAACACTGGGAATAAAACCTATAGCCAGAGTAATTATTAGAGAATGGTAAGCAGAAAATGTTTATAAAATCAGAATGATAAAGAAGCAAAAGGATTTGCAAGTGAAAAACAACAAAAATTGCATGAAGAAAAGATTGTAGGAACACAATGGTCAAAGAAGATTATTAAGGAAATTTAGATGCATTTATATCTCACATAATATTTCATTGAGAATGTGTCTAGATAAGATACTTGGGCTCCTTCTGTATATTTGTTAATATACATCAGATTAAATAGATATGGCTAAAGTAAGTTACATATTTAATGCGTAGTGTGGCCTGAATGCACTTTACATGAAAGAACAGTAGAGAAATGAAAAAGGGGGAGGAAAAAGAGAAAAAGTGTTTCTTCTAGGCATAATCAGTTAGTAAGGTCAAATAAAGTTTATTCTAGAATTTGTAAACAACTAACCAGCACTATCCCAGTGTTATTAATTACTATCTTCTAGGATGCTAGATTTGATTTCAAAGAACAGAGAAGGAACCTGTCAAAATAATGGTCTGAGTGAGGCCACGTTGAGGTCTGCATGGCCAAATGGCTGAAAGTAATCATTACTTTCATTAACAATTTAAAAGATGTAATAAAAGAACAGGGAGAGAGAGGGAGTTTACTGGACAATATTAGGATTCAGAAAATCTCAGCTGAGTGGAGAAATGTAAAAAATATACAAGGTAAGAAAAAGGCAAGAGAAGACATTCGAAAACTCAAATAAATATGCAAAAACCAAGAAGAAGTTATTCTTCAACGCAATCAGATAGAAAGCCCCATACTCTGATGCCCTGTATTCTGATGCAACTTTAAAAAGAAAAATTCCTTTGATGGATTCTTAGCACAATCGTTACCATAAGAACTGGTTGGTTAACCTTAATGCTGCTAAATCATCTTCAATAATGTCTGTCCCTCTTCAGTAATCAGAATTTAAGAAGATTATATGTTAAAAGGGGTACAGAATACAATGCAAACAATAAAATACCAGAATGATGAATGATAAAACACTACAGAACACTGAGAAGGAAGAATGAAAGATATCAATTAATTAATGTCATTTTCCCCTTTTTTTGGTAGGGACATATTTAATGAAAACAATTGTAACCCTTCTCTAAATTGTTGCTGTTTTACCCTGCTCTAGGCTCCTAGGGAAGAGGGGGAAAAGTTTGTATTTAAAAAATGGTTAATACTGGAAAAACGTCAGGATAGACAGGATTCCACCCCAAAGTCTGCACCTTCAGGAATGTGGTGAGAAAAGAGAATGTTTTAATGGAAACTGCTCTAAGTACGGCAGGTGTTACTAAATATCTGCCAAAATAAAGTATTTTATATACCTCAAAATGCAATTTTTATTTTTAATTGCTCCTAAACTTACTTCTAAAGAGTTTTAATAACCTTACTCAAGGTTTCTAAACCACACAGCATAACTTACAAAAGTATATTCCCCTTCTGTCTGTAAGTGCCCACTTTTTCTTCATAACTTATTTAATCCATTACTTAAAGTAGCTCAAAATCCTCTATCAAATTTTAAAAGGTGCATCTGAAAATAATCTTGTCTTTCAAACTCTTTCCTAGCAAATTTCAGCAGTGCACAATGCATTCTTTTTCACAGTTTCTATGTATATAAAACAAAATATTTGGAATGGTAAGACACTAAATTTTCTCCATTTTCAATTGAACGAAATTCCACTTCCATCCATAACCAAACATGTACTTTAATCTACCTGACTAGTTCTTATTTTAGGCTGTGTGGATGTCTATCATAGATTTGACAGTAAATCAAAATTTTCCTAGGTTTTGAGAAATGCCTCTTCTTTATCACTCAGCTGTACGTTACTGAGGAAAAAAAATGTGATTTCGTAAAGACCGTTCCTTAATCAGACCCAGCCTTTCAAGTAGTATTCTGTTCTACTGATAGCAGGCAAGCCAGAAAAAGCCAAGAATGCCAAATTCTCTTGGCTTTCACCACAAAAAGAATTACAGATGCTTCAGCCCAGAGGCAAGATTTGCACCCAATGTGCAGAGCCACTCAGAGCAACATTGTCAGGAAAGCTCTTCCTATGAAAATACAGTGCCATAGAAACACAAATGCTGCACAAAAATCACCCAGTTTCCCTTGTACATTCTGAGAAGTTAAGAGAAATTAGAAAGCACCTACTAACCCCTGGGATGAAAAATTCCATTTTGACATTTTAGGATGGAATGTTTTCAACTCTTTCTTTGAATTAGATGTCAAAGGCGCCTACTACTCGAAGAGGTCAAGTGAGATGGCAGTTACATGCTAGAAGATCTTAGCATTAAAAATAAGTGATATTTTACTGAAAAAAATTGTTAAAACTAGGCATTTTAGCATTTTAGCAATAAAATGTATTGGTTTCCCAAAATATTTTCCATGATTTTTCTTCATGTAAAAACATAAAATATTCAGGTTGTATTCTTCTGAAACAAGGCAGTTATTGAACATTTCTAAATCCTTAGTGAAATAGAAAGACCTTAAAAATTGAAAAATTAGTTAAGATCAAAAAAATTGAGTGTGAAGACATTATTACAAAAACAGCTTGTTTTCCAATGACTGTCATCAAAGTTGTATTAAAATACATTTATTCATAAAGTTGAGCTCCTCTGAATTACAGCAAACAAAGATTTTGGGAAAAAAGTAACAAATACCTAAGAAGTCAAAACTGTATGTGTTTCTCACATAGTCTTACAAGTTTGTGGCAGATCTGAATTCCTTTATGTAGTTACAACATTTTCCTGAGACTCTTACATTTAGAATAAATAATATAAATATTATCTAGGGTTTTTTTTGCTGCTTCATTGAAGGAGTACAATAACATTGACATTTAATAAGGCTTAATATGCAAATTACTTGATTTATAAACTCTAGTGTACGTATAAACCAATGTAATATGTATCTGTAACATATACATGTTACATTATATGTAAGATAAGGCAGAGCCTTTTTTACAAGTCTTTTGTGCTTTAAAGCAAAGGCACAATTTCTTTGCTGAATTTTTTAACAGCTTCTGAAAAAAACACATATTCACAGTCTCTATGAACCACAGCCCAATTAATCAAAGTGTTGAGATTTTCACATGGAAAATTCATATTAAATGGCTGTAAATGGACAGCTGAATAATAGAAATTCCTTAAATGCAACTTTCCCATTATGAATCCTCCTCTCTTTGCAAGAAGACAGGACTACAGCTTCATTCCTCCTGCAGAAATGTACCCATTCCTTTTCACACTGAAACACTTCAGCAAAAAGATAATATTGTATATAGCTCAGTTTGGTTACAGCTCTGGGCCTGGAAGATTTATTTTAAATATCAATGCCCAAAGTTAAACATCTTGATAAGCATTTAGCTACAAATCCTCCATTAAAACACATCCACTAAAATGGACTGAAAATCTTCGTTCTGTAGGCAGCCCTCTGATTACTTTCTCCTTTCACCTGTAGACTATTCAAATTCTAAACTGCTATTCAACGAGCAAAGAGCAAGCCCTCTCCTCACAGTTTGGTGCCATAGGAAGAATGTTATGTGAAATGAATGTTACAATCTAAAATGAGCCACTTTGAAAACAGATAAATCCAAAGGCACTCCAGGCTGTCACTGACAAGCATTTTGACATTAGCTTCTCTGACACTAACATCTCTGTCCCTGCGCACACCCATGGATACCCCAGACTTGAAAAAAATTAACAGGGCAGATCCTGGCCTATAAGGAGCACAGCCGAGGCAGAGGAGTTACAGGCTCCTTCCTCACAACCTGATGTAGGGATCAAAGATTTCCAGAGCTGCTTTGGACAACTTATGCTAGTATGACTTGGAAATATAGCAAAAGAAATAAATTATATTTTCAGTTCTCAACATTTTGTCCAAATTCAAAAGTTTTGTGATTAGGGAACGTACCAAGACCATGAGAGACCTATTATTTCCTTGTTTTCTCATCCCTCTCCCACAGTACTTTTTTTATCGAAGATAAAGATTTGGTGACAACCAGGTGAACAAAATACTGATTGGATGACCAGACTAAAAAGGCCACACTGAATGGGATGAAGGCCCAAGTAATCTCATTTGATTCATTAACCACCCCTACTTTAAGAAGAATTCTGTTCTAGAGATTTCCTGAGATCCCTTCCAGCCCCAAATCCAATCTGAGCTGTCCTAAGTCAGCAGGACAGCTATGGGGAATATAAGGAAAGAAGCTTATGTTTCAGACTTCACGTTGTTTAATTTTTATTATTTTATTTTTTCTTTATTTTACATTGTTTAAACTTATTTTACTTTATCTTATTATTTTATTCAGTTTCACCAAGGTTGCAGAAGGAGCATTGGGAGTATGAGCCAAATATTTTCCCATACCCAAAGCGTCTACCTAGCAACAGGGACAGAAGCTCTTTTCCTTGGTCTCCTCTAGCTAAAGGAAATTTGAATTATTCCCTGCTTGTAAAATACAGCTCCTCTAAAGAAATTATTTTGAGTGGAGCATCTGTTCTGGGGCAGGAAAGAAAAGCAACCTGTAAGATATTACTTGGTTTTGAGTTACTTCCTCAAGTTAATCTTGCAGTGAAGGATAGTATATAGAAAATATTCTTTAGTGATGCATTTTTAATGCTTCCAGTACAAGAAATGGTGTTTGCTACTGAAAATTGACATTAGATCCCATCATCTAAGTCTTTACTGAATAGGACATTAAGCCAAAAGATTCAACCACATTAATTATATCACACCAAATTTTGTGAATGAATTTCTAAAAACCTGAACTACAAGCCTATGCCCTTTAAAATATTGGGATATTTTTCAGCTTGTGGCCCATCTTCTATAATTTCTTGTCCTCCAGTAAAGCACAGAGCCATCAGCTAGTTAATAAGTAGTAAAACTTACATTTTTCTTTACCCACACAGTGGTAGAGAAAAAGATGTTACAGAACACATCCTTCTAGTCCATAATTTCAAGTGAGTAATAGTCTGGTCATGTGAATATGATATGGGAGACAGAGCCACCCCCAAGGACGTGACTCTGCTCAGAGAACAGAAATCCAGGATGTCCAAAACCTTTCAGTGAGATCACAAAGGGAAATTTAGCTTTTTCATTGTTGCAACAAACTTTAATGAAATCTCTCAATATTTTTTTAATGTCTGGCATTTTATGTAGATTAAAATTTGTTGATATTACCAAATATTATTATTAGAAATTTTCCCTAATGTGGAAAAATTCAAATTTTTCTTCCTATCATGTAAAAGTTAAATGTCAAGTCTTTCTTCAGTTGGAATAATGGAATTTCAACCAACGTTGTTTACTTCTTAGCCATGTAAAAGAAATTTGAAATAGAAAAGCTCTTTTGGCTTTCTTGAGTCAGTTGTGTTGTAAAATGCTACTGTTAATCACCAGTAAGTTTAGGTTGTGAAAGACAAAATAATCAGCTTTGAATATTCATTCCTAACTAACATGTCTGATTTGAGGGTAGAAAAATAATTTACTTTCTTAGCCATTTGTGTTCTGCAGTAAGGAAAACCTTTCATGACATTTGTTTGCAGTCCAGAGTCTGTAAATTTAGAATCTTTTAGCATTGTTTGGATTCTGTAGACACAAAACAGTTATGTTAGTCTTTAGTTATGTTAGTCTTTAGTTTCTAAATATTTATTGAAAAAAAATTACACAATTCCATTGTTCTTAGATTTGGATATATATGCATTTAAGATATATGTGGATTTAAAATATATGTGGATTTTTGATAGGAAGAAATACGTTATTGTAATCAATGAGTGAAATCCTGTGAAATCATTATGTTTACATTAAGGCATAAATTACCATGTAAATGTATTTTAATGCAATGTTCATTTTTGAAACTGGATTAACAAATTCCACATAACAAAATACTGAATCTGTATTTCACCATTCAGAAGAAGAGAGCTTTAGAGATGAAATTTCCCATATGAATGTATTCTATAAAGATATTAATACATGGTAACATCTCACAAACTCAAAGTTGAAGTAAAATATGTACTTAACTCTATAGTGAAATGATTATGGTTAATTAGGGGACTCCTCTGTAAGTGACCTTGAAAATAGGACTGCATGTATGTATATGTTGACTCTGTCAGATCACTCATTTGTGTTGTGGATGCTAGTATATACAAAATTACCAAGAACAGGCTTATATATAATATTATCAGAGTTATATTATCAAAGTACATGTGTGATTCTCTGTGATTTGCAAAGATTTGCCACAGAATCATAAGAGTTAATAACATCTGTAATCCCACATAAAGTTGCCTGATACATAATTATATTGGATGAGCCAATTTTGAGAGGAGGAAACCTGAGATGGGGGTGTAAATTAATTCATCCTTTCTCATAACCCATAGTGCCTCGGTGTCACAAATAGAGAAGCAAACTCTTATGGGAAATGAAAACTAGAAACTGAAATTCCAAGCCTAGGTGAGTTTAAACAATTAAATAGATTATTCAAAAAGGGTTGTCATTCAGATTTGTGCTTCTCCACTTTGGCTTCTTTTTGGTCCTGTAGACATAACTGAAGTCAAGAGCTGATGCCTCAAGAGATGTGATGTCTAAAGGTCTCTCTGCTCTTTGCCTGAAGAAGAAGTTGCTGGGAAAATCAGTGAATACAAAAGTATGGGCAGCAAACAGGTAACAGGGTGTAGGGTCAAAGTGCATCTGTTGAAGATGTTTTGTCTGTGACGAGTTAGGACACTTTTTTTTCTTTCTTTCACATCAGGAAAAAAAAGTGCATATCTGAGAACAAGTTTCTTCTTCACACTTCAGGATGTGAAGTCCATGAGGAACTGCTTTGGTATGAAGTGCTGACTTCAGAAAAGTTAGCAATATAGATCTCTCAGGTTTCAGGAACCAGGGTAAACATGCTCACACATAAGTTTAGATTTCTGAGTTTTGTTATCCTTCACTAGCACAGAGAAACTAATTGCCATTCACTATTCATTTTAAAACTCTGTATTTCTGAATGTTCTTCTTCACAGTGCCCCTGAATCTCAAGACATTCATATATACTTGATGTGAATTGTCATACAGACTCTGTTTGCAAAAAATAATCCCTCCCAAAATAATTACATGTGAGATGAGCATCTCGTTGAGCTTATCCCAGTGTGCAGGAATGCCACCGCACCAATGCTCTCTATTTTACAGAAATAGCCTTTCAGCCACAGAGGGCACTTGGAAAGATATGCAGTAATCATTGTATATTTTAAAGAGGAAGAGGAGATGTACTTTTAGAATTTAAAGATGTTTCCTTTATTGCAAAAATTGCACTAAACATCTACACAGCTTGATTTCACGGGGTAGAGGCAACACTTCAAGACATGGGCCCAGATGTCAGGTTTGACACCTCAGGGAGAAAGCAGTCTCATAACAGATTATTCCTTCTCATTCTCGAAAGTGAATCAAGATGGTTTAAAGACTTTTTTTACTTCAAAAGGATTTGTGAATTTATTTTTCCCTCACCCATTTTCATGCAGATCAGAGAGCCTGGTATTCTGAGCTGATCTGGACAAATGATGCTCATGTTCAAATATCTTTTCAGTAGCTACAATGACAGAATACTCTTACAGCCATGGGCTACTTTCTATTTGAAGTAATAATAAAAGTGAAGTAGTTTTAGGCAGAGCTGAGCTGCTGCAGATGAAAGGAGTTCAGTTTTCTCTGTTGGTATAAATGCTTAATTGAGAAGAGCTGGGAGTCTGAGGATGGGGTTAACAGACACAATATAAGGAAGAAAGTGGCAAACTTTGGACTGGAGACAAATTCACTGCCAATGAAAACTGTTACCGGCAGTAGTAGTCTACACAAAATGCTTGGCTGCTAGTTGACAGCAGTTGCCTGTGCCAGATTCTTGTGATAGAGGCAGTGTGGACCTGTGTACTGTCATATACATGGAATAAATACAAAGAAGTAAAAGCTCTTGTTGTTAAAGTAAAATCAGCAAATATTTTTTATTTCCTGCAACTGTTCTTGCCAGGGCCTGAAAAATGGCTGTGCACAATGAAGCACCTGTACAAGACAGAGATTCAAGTGATAACAGAAAACTAGAAATAACTGAAAGAAAGTGCATTTTTTTGTCGTCTTTAATGTTAGTTTTTGAAATATTTTTTGAGATATACTTCCTTGACAGCCTGGAAAACAGCAGAGTACAGGGCTTATCTCTAGTTTTAGTGAAATGAAATAGGAGAAAGAAACATACTTGAACTTGCAGTCTTTTTCTACCCTGTGAAATGACAATTTTTATATTCAGTGGTTAAAGTCACTCAACAAACTGTATCGCACTATATGTAACACAGAATTACAGAGTTTGCACTTCTATTTACCAAAAAAAAAGGTCTTCTACAGCAAGTGCCATATTGCTTGTGGAGAAAATGGAATACAAAGTGAAAGTGCTCTTGCTTCCCACGTCCTCTTCATTTCCATGCCATAAACATGTAAATTTCTAAAACTCTGACAAGTCAAATCTCCTCTGGATTTATGAAAAATCTGATCCAGAAATCAGCAAGAGATAATGCAATTTTGAACTCTTTTAGCCTTATTTTCCTTAAAACCGACAATACTGGAGATTTGGGAGTATATGTTAAAAATTGGAAGCAAGCAGTTGTACCTTAAAAACTAATCACATGCCCCCATACCAGTTTGATTCAGGAAAAATAATGCTATCAATGCATATATGAGGAATGGTGTTTTTTTCTTTCATGAGGCTGCTTCATTAAACACCAGTTACAGCAGCCATTTATGACCACATCACTCATATATGTTTTTGCAAGCACTATAATTGGCAGGTAGACATCACTCAGCACATAAATACCAGGCAACAGGGACTGTTTTATTGTTTGGCTGACACAAAGTACAGCTGTGCAAGTTTGAAAAAGCCAGCATTTCTTTGTGACAGCTCATTATGAAGATTCTTAATATTAGGGCTAATCCTGTACCACCATTCAAGAATAACTTCTACTGCATATGTGCCAAATCAGTAAACAATCCAGGTTCAAACCAGTAAACACTAGGGTCTGAGCAAGCTCTATGAGGACCACAGGCAAAGCAGAGTTGAATACTTAGAACTGCTGCAATCACCCATTTGATAGACTCTCTAACATCAATGGCACAAAAAACAGCAGACATAGGACAAAAATAAGCCCTATTACTTTGCAACTTCCTGCTCCTAATAGTGCCTGTCCAGAATCCACAGGTGCTGGGTGTCACCTGAACAGGCTGCAATATGAAGGAATGGCTACAGCTGGTTGCAGTTCTTGGTGATAAAATTACTTTAAAAAAAAATGGTACTGAATTAAATTACAGAATACTAATAGATGAAATTAGGAGATGGAGGGCGGGATTGCTCTTCCGGCTACACACATGGTTCTAACTTGGAGAACCAAGAAATAAACAGAAATTATCATCTGTCAGTAGAG
Organism: Corvus kubaryi; assembly: GCF_017639235.1. Taxonomy (NCBI): domain Eukaryota; kingdom Metazoa; phylum Chordata; class Aves; order Passeriformes; family Corvidae; genus Corvus; species Corvus kubaryi. Next base: position 7,705,986 of record NW_024581096.1, read on the forward strand.
TATCATTAGAAATGGCTTTAGAAAGTTGCATATCTTTTTTGAATGAAGAACTCTTCATCTTATTTATGCTGATTTTATTAGCCTTATTTACACAGTGCCATAACCACTCACTCCATCTAGTGCAAACGAAAGGCAACACTTAACTAAGTGAAAGTTAAATAAATGTTTTGTGAAGATATAGGACACTTTTTAAAAATGGAAAGCTTAAAGACTAACTCCTACAGAAAATAAAGCTTTCCTCTTATTTCTCCTTAAAATACCTTTTTTCCTCTACCATCAGATGATTTTATGCACATTTATTCAATTTGTTGGTTTATCTTTCAACAGTGATGACACATTTCTCTTTGCTGTGCTCATATATGAGAATGATCTAAGATCATTTTGAAACATAAAAGTGCAGACAACGACATCAGGCATTAAATAGGAATTTCCATGGTACATTCAAACTTGAAATTAATAGAGGCTCGGGATACACCCTTAAAAATTCTTGCCTGTACCCCAAACCAGAAAGTGAGACCAACAAAACAAGAGTTTGAAAGCGACATAAATGATATATTGTAAGAACCAGGGTGGAAAATGTTCTACCAGTGCCCTGGGCTCTTGCTGTGGCAAGGAATATCTTAACAGGAATATGCAAGTGATTCTGAAGTATGTGTTCCCAGAACACACAGAAAGGGAAACACAACTAAAAGATAAGAAATTACAGCAAGTAATAGGAAAAAAAAAATCCTAACTGCTTCTATAAATGGTCTATGAATATTGTCTCTACTAAGTCTCATCACTATATAAAATACTTTTCTTAAGAAATAAAAAAGTAGCTATAGCCTTAGACGGTGAAATACTTAGTTATACTCTCTCCTCTTATGTCATCAAATACATTAACAGGTTCTAATTCACTAATGACTTTTTAAATAATTTGTCATGATTTTTGTGACAATTTTTTCTCCCCATAAATCTAACACATCCTTAAAATATTCTCATACGTATTACATATTGTTTCAGTTGTATGCATCTATAAATGTATTTTCTAATAATTTCAAATCTTTTAATTTATTGGAAAACTTTGGAAATTTTCAAAATTCAAATATAACACATGAATTATTCTAGGATTAACTTTCAGTGGCAAGGGCTGTCTGTTAGCAACTAAACTCAGTTCTATATGACAGAGCTACAGCAGATACCCAGAAAGGTTGAAGAATGCATATGAATGTTTTTCCTGGTCTGCATCTTCCTGGAAGTAAACATATAAAGTCTGGTGCTTTTCCATGAATAAATATTTTATCCATCTTCAGCCACAGGATCCAGAATATATACTTCTCCATAGTATGTGAATTTCTCAAAATATCCATTACTATGCTCAAAAATTTTCCCAAATATATTTTTCATAAGATTATATAATACCTTATCTTTCTAGAACACCTCAGCACCAAGAATCCCTCTTCTAATAGCATCTAATAATTTCTGACTCTGCAAATTTGTCATGATTAATATTATTTGATCCTATAAATTCTTTTTTTCCAGCATTCAAGTAAAGTATTTCCAATCAATGTCTGCATGTTCATCTTCCACTGAAGAATTCAAATTTAGTGGAAGACCAAATTAACTTTCTTTAATGATTTTTTCCTGTTAAGTGCAAGATTTTTTCCTCCTTTTCTTTTCCTGCTCACAGTAATATCATTTTGCCTATCACAACAGTCCTTTAAATATCTTCCTGGAATTTCTCATTCTTATTGTGTTCAATTCTTGATCAATTCTTGTATGATAAGTATATGAGCAACTTATTGCATGATAACCTTCTTGTGGATGGTTCAGAATATTTTCAGTGAAATTCAATTTAATTTTTCTGTTCTGTCAAAGGTAATTATTAAACAGTATTAGACACTTCTTAGTGTTCACTTGAAATGGTTAAAATCTTGTAGATATTTCTGATTTCAAATGGAATAGTTTTATTCTCAGAAGAAAAAAAGAAAAAAAAATGACAAAGGATATATAACATAGAAAACTTGAAAATACCATTCATCTTTCTAAAACAGGACATTAATAAGACTTACTAAACCTTATTTCTTTTTCTTTAGGCATATATATATTATCCAGAATTATTTTCTTACCTCCTAATGCCTTCTTATTTCTCTAAGCTCTTTATAGTACTGACATCTATGCTGTTTCTTGACCACCTTCTTTCATTCAACTCTATATGCATCACATTGGTAAAATTCATTTGCAACTTATAGCAATAACTTTGAATAGCCTGTTTCCACTGGAACCAGTTCAGATGGAGCCAGAAATACAAGAAACACAATGGAAACTTTTAAAAAGTAAAAGATTTAATAAAGGTTTTAGAATTTGGTGAAAGATTAAATGAGTTCTTTACAAGACATAATTTTTCCACCATTTAGTAACAATACAGATGATTTTCATACTTTTTAAAGTATTTATACTTGTTTCTGAAGATTACACCTGTGCAAAATTGCAGCTGTCTCTAAGGAAGCAGTGTTTGCTTGCTAAAAGGCAGACTTTTTTATGCATTAGGTAGATTGAAAATGGTTTTTGCTCTAAGAAAATGTCAGGATTTTTATCATAAACACCAACCTATCAAATGTTTAATTGCAAAGAATTAGGTAGTGATCTGAATAGGTACAATTGCTCAAACCTGATTAACTGGCACCTGGGCATTGTTCAGACTGGCTTGCAAAGGTTCAAGTTATATCTGACATACTGACTGAAGGTAATGATATATGCTTCACTCACCAAAGAAACAAATGTTTTGTTTCCCTGCTCTGATTCCCTGCTTTACTGATACCTGCAGTGGTATAATATGCACTACTACTATTGTAAAACAAGAGTTTATTACATGGCTAAGTAAGTTGATCTTTGTAAAACTGCACAAGTGCATTGAAATAAAATAAAAACTACTTAATCCAATCTTCTCTCATACAATTTCTTTCAAGGAGAACAGACACAGCCTGTTAAAATAACAAAGAATGTAGAGTTTCCATTCACATTCACAAAGTGTCCTCATTCAAACCCCCACTCTAAAGCTACCTTTCCTCTCCTCTCATTTTTCTTTGTGGTGGAGAAATGCGATTCCACGGACCCGGCAATGATTTTGTTTTATGTTAACTGGCAGAGCTTTTTGAGCCTTGCAGACCTGGTGACATTTAAACGGCCCACACTTTGGATTGTCTTGTTGTGTGGAAAAGGTAGATAAGGGGAGGAGGAGAAACATAAAACAGGTGGGCAAGGGCAAAGTGGCACTCACAAATGTTTCTTAGATCTGAGCCAGGTTGAGGATCATTTCTGGGATAAACAATTGCTGTATTGAAATTACATCACACAAGGTGTTATATTACTTATGAAGTCCTGAGAATTCTGTAAAACCTGGCAAGCACATCACATGGACAAAGGTAAAATTTTCTGAACTTTTAGCCAGGAAATCAACAGAAACTAATATAGTTTAATGGTAATTAGTCTAATATGTGTTACTTGTAGAACTCCTGCCAATAATACCATGTAGTGACTGTTGTAAAATGCCAACTTCTCTGGCTTCCCTGTCAGGGATTAGGTGGAAGCTTTTAGAACTGTACTTGGCTTGATATTTAAGTCACTCCTGAAATGGCTTTATAAATTAATTTTACAGCGTATGAGCTACAAGATCCTAAACAATGCTAATTTTCTATTTATACTTTCATTTGCAACAACATTTTCTCTATTGTCTGTTTGAGATCCCACAAAAAAATGGCATGTTTTCATTCGGATATCAGTGTGGTGCATTTAATGTATACATGGCATATTATACAATCAGATTAGAAAACAAAAAATAAGATCTAAATAAAAGGAAAATTTGAATAATGTCTATATTCAGTGGCAAGTCATCATATTACAATAAATTCTAGCATATATGAATAATTTGACTGAAAAGTTTATTTCAACTGCTTGAGCTAATATTTTGAGTGTGTGGCCCTCTGCCTTTCCCTGGCTTTCTTTTTAAAGAACTGATTGACTTTTCCACCCTAGTCCATATTTTATTTTTTCATTGTTAGTTTCTCTCTGCCTACACTAACAGTGTTAAAAAGAAAAACTTTGCACCAAACTCCAAGAGAGGGCCACGGAATGTGATCTAAGATGTGGGTTTGCGAATGAGTGAGAAAGGGGAAATAGGCAAGGCTGCCATGATGTTTGGATGCTGCACTTCTTCGTGCCAGGCTGAGAGACTTGCTTGCATAACCTGGGGCACAGGCTTCTGTGATGATTGAAAGAGTACAGAGAAGTGTCTTGTATGTACTGCAACAGACTAAATATACCTCAACACGCACAGTTACTCCTCCTAAAATTTATTATCATAAGAGGGCTATGAGGAAAAATAAATTGAGGCATAACAACACACTGAGTTCTCAGAGATTTCTGACGCAGAAGGTCATGAAAATGGCTAGATTTGCTCACAATCACACTTTTCCACAGTCCTTTCAATTTGGAGCCAGGTGAAAAAACATGCAGGTTAGTCTGTGGATTTTCTGCTTGCTAGCACCTGGCTATGCAATCAACAATGTCAGTAGTCATTTATCCCTGTATTTAATTGCCATGTTTGTATCACATACATACAATAATTTAGAGAGAATTCTGCTCACATTGTACTTCATTTTTGCAACTGCAGTGATGGGGAGCTTAATTTTTAATGAACTAAATACACATTTCACAAATGAAATTGCTACTTCAGTTTTAAAAGTTCTTTACTCTCTTTGCATTATATGCAGGAACTGTCAGGCAATACTTCAAACTTCAGTAAGAGGTAGTTTTTATGAGATACTAGAATAAAAAATTCTCATTTGGATTTCTCTCCTAATCCTTGTCAAATTATACCAAAAAACGTCTTTATAAATTATGAGACTGTGTCTAATACAGAGTTAACTGTGTATCAGTTTTAACATTAAACCTGATTATCATTATCATTATCAGTAGTAGTAATTGCAGTAATAGTATCATTCAATTATTTATTTAGCCCCATTTTTGAAAGCAGTACCTCAAGTACCCACATGGCATGGCGATATACAGTCTTTTCCAATTTAAGGTCATTTCACAAGGTTTTTTGATCTTGTTAGATCTCACGAACAGCTATTTTGTACAGATCACCTGAAAGAAAATCACCCTGGCTAACAACTAGATACATGACCTATCAATTATTAGGTCAGCAACTAAAGCATACTATGTTTTTTATAAAGAGTGCCTAACAAATAGCATTCTTAATAAACCTGACTCAGATATCACCAATGACACTGCATAGTATGCGTCCAATAATTACCCACTTGGTAATTTTCCTTACAGAAAAATGCTATTTATTTTTAAAGGTATTTCAGATTCAGTTAATGGATTGAAAATAATTTCACATACTTACCAGGTAGGGGTTTAATACTTTGATTTGTATACGTACACAGGCAGGCAGGGGTACACACACAAACACATCTATGCTATACTTCATGAAACTGCTATAAATAAATATCACCCCATAAATAAGATGGCTCATAGAAACTGGGAGTTTAAGATGCATGAATAACTCTGAGGTGGGGCAGTGTACTTGGCTGTACGTGGGTTCAAAAGTCGAGTTGCCTGAAGCTTCTGGGAGCAGGTAGATCTGCAGCACAGACAGAGTGACAGAGTTTACAGCCTGGTTCATGGCAGGCTCAGAGAGCTCAAGAAAAGCAAAGCACCAAAGAGGTGCAAAGGACTGCAGCAAAGGACTTGCAGCAAAGGACTTGCAGCAAAGGACTGCAAGCCCTTAGGGCTCCCAGCCAGCGGGGGTCCCTCCTGGGAGAGCCCAGGCACAGCCATGCCCCTCAGGAGCAGGGCACACTCAGCCTCAGCTGCATCGTCTGTCACGGTGAGGAACCATATCGCAACCTGGCCCTCAAATATTTATGATTTAATTATCATTGAAGTGTACTTTTAGGAAAGCTAACCATAAAATTGTGCATTTCAGTGATAGTTTCTGGACAAGTGAGCTGCTATAAAATTACACATCTCTCTTTCACAGGTCTCTGGATTAGCTTTGAATGCAAGGAAGGGAGAGGGAGGTATTTGTAGTCCTGCTTCTGGGACCGACGTCAGCACTTCTGTCACCACCACCGCCATGAGTAAGCAAAGATACAGGGCGCACACACTAAAAAATGGCTTTGCTCCAAGTAGCACATTTCTTTCAAACACACACTCGGGGCTGAGAATATTGAAAAATGGTTACAATGTCTGGTTAATGTTTTGATCACCTCATATGGTCCCATATATAGCTCCTTTCTTGTGTACATTGGTGGCAGTATAACAAAGGCTCTCAGAGATCCAAGAGTCATTCATATTCATTGTTTTTCCCATTGTCTAACTTTGATTATGTACAGTTTTCTTAAGAGAAACTGCTAAGAAGCAATCATTCAAGGGTGGGTAGACACAATGAGGCCACTTGTGCAGGTCTTTTGCTGGCAAAGTTCCTCTTGAAATCAGGTGAAGGAAGCAGTTTTTTTGTTTAAGAACTGAAATCGGTTGATTTTTGAGAAGCCAGACATTTCGTCTGAAAAGATGTCAAGCGGGTTAACTTTGTTGACATTAGAGGGTTTTGTCCTATGTGATGGGGAATTTCATTCAAGTACAAAGTGCAAGACAGGGCCCAAAGGTGTGTGAAAGCAGTAGATCCCTTTTTCTTGAACTTTTGATCATAGATATTTTCATACTTCTTAAATTTCGTTGTTCCAGAAATAAAATAAAATAAGTTTTAATTTACAAAATATGGTCATATGAAAACGTTGAGGTGTGGAGGAATGTGTAGGAATTTGAGCAAGGCAGGTCAGAAATAGGCATGGCTGAGCAAAGATACTCCTCAAACTGAGAAATAAGAAAGGAATGCACAGGCAGTGGAAGCAGGGAGAGATTACCTCAGGGGAGTAGAGGGATATGGTTTGAATGTGTAGGGATTAGGTCAGGAAAGCCAAGGCAAAGCTGGACTATTACTTGGAAAGGAACATGAACAGGAAGGGATTCTATAAGTTTATAGTCAGAAAAGAAAGGCCAAGGAGAGTATATTCCCCTAACAGGCAGGAGTGATGAACATGGAGGAGGCTGATGTACTCAATGAGTTCTTCACCTCAGTCTTCACTGGTCTTCACAGACTTTTCACAGCTGCCAAGTCCCCAGACATCTGGCTGGGTGTAGGGGGAGTGAGGTCCTGCCCACTGTAAGCAAGCAGCAGTTCCAGGATCTACTGATGAAACTGAATAGCCATAAATCCATGGGATTGGAGGACATGTATTCCTGAGGGAACTGGCTGGTGTTGTTGCCAAGCCACTCTCCACCATCTTTGAAAAGTCACAGTGGTCAGGTGAAGGTGGCTGAGAAAAGGGAAATGTTGCTCCTATTTTTAAAAAGGGGAGAATGGACAATCAAGGGAACTACGGACCAGTGAACCTCACCTGGGAAGAATATACAGCAGATCCTCCTAGAAGATATGCTAAGGCATATAAAAGACAAGAAGGTGATCCAAGGCAGTCAGCCCTGCTTTACTAGGGGCAAATTGTGTCTGACCAATCTTGTGGTCTTCTAATGGGAGACAAGGAAAGATCAACTGATGCCATCTACCTAGATTTTTGTAAGGCCTTTGATACGGTTCCAAGTGATACCTTTATCTCCAAATTGGAGAGTCATGCATTTGAGGAATGGAGTATTCAATGGAAAAGCAGTGGACTGGATGTACATAGCCAGAGAGTGTAGTCAATGGTTTTATGCTCAGGTGGCAGCTGGTGATGAGTTGTGTCTCTCAGGACTCTGTGTTGGGCACAATGTTCTGAAATATTATCATTCCTCAATGACATAGACCACAGGAATGAGGGCACCCTCAGCCAATTTGCAGATAACACAAAGCCAACCTGTGCAGTTGACACAAAAGAAGGATGGAATGCCATCCAGATGATCCTAGACAGACTTGAGAAGTCATAGAACCTCATGAAGTTCACCAAGTCTAAGTTGCTGCACGTGTCAGGAAAATCACAGTCATGAGTACAGACTGTGAGAATTCATTGAGAAAAGCCCTGACAAAAAAGACTTGGGGGGTCTTGCAGATTAAAAGCTGGACATGACTCAGCCATGTGTACATACAGCCCAGAAGGCCCACCACATTCAGAAAAGGTGTGGACAACAGGATGAGGGAGATGGTTCTACCCCACTCTTTGCCCTTGTGAGACCTGGGGAGCTGCATCCAGCTCGGGGTCCTGAACATAAGACAAGGATCTGTTAGAGTAGATCCAGAGAAGGGGCCACAAAAATTATCAGAGGCCTGAAGCATCTCTCCTATGAAGACAGGCTAAGAGAGTTGCTGTTGTCCAGCCTGGAAAAGAGAAGGCTGCAAGGAGACCACATTGCTGGCTTTCACTACCTTAAAGTAGCTTATGAAAAAAGAGAGAGAGGGGCTTTCTATACAGGCAGATGGTGACAGGAGAAGGGGAAGCAATTTTAAACTGAAAGAGAACATGTTTAGGTTAGGTGCTAGGGAGAAATTCTTTACTCCAAGGTTGGTAAGGCACTGGAACAGGTTGGCCAGAGAAGTGGATGCCCAGCTCCTGGAAGTGTTCAAGGCCAGGTTGTAAGGGACCCTGAGCAACCTGATCTAATGAATGACATCCCTACCAATGGCATGGGGAGTTGAAACTAGATAATCTAGATAAAGGTTCCTTTCAACCCAAACCATTCTAGGACTCCATTTTTCTATGAAATGGATATTCAAAATAAATCAGTTACTTATCTTCTCTAAGCTCATGTTTCCTGATGGACTCAGAAGCGCTCCACTAACAGAGTTGGAAGAATTTTTGTGGTCTAGTGGTATGACACTTTCCATTAAAATAGAAATTTGGCGCTTAAATGCTTTAATCACTCAGCAGTTACCCTGAGAAACATGACTAACTGTACTTCCGAGTGGCAGTAGCTGCGCTGTAATTGTGGAGAAGGCCACTGGGAAACTAGAGAGTTGGAATTCAAAACCAAAACTGCACCAGTCTAACAATCTGCTGTGCAAATTCACAAACATTTTTCCTGCTGAAATAAGGGGCGAAATGGGAGCAGAAATTAATGGCAGCAAGCACTGCCTAAGGTGACACTGTCACCAAACTAAAGTAGGGCCAGCCAGAAGCTACCCACATATCTGCTGTTTAGAGCTCCTCAAAGGGCTACAAATGAACTCTGTATACCACCTCCCCTCTGCCATAGTGAAAAAGCATCAGCTACCAGACTAAATGATGACTTAAGTCCTTACATCTCAGCCTGCCACTTCCACAAAGTTTCATAAGAAATCAGTGACAGAAATGGTTACAGAGCCCATTTTTTGCCATCAGTTCCTGAAAGTCAGTGGAGTTTATAGCAGAATGTAGGAACCCAGAGTGCAGAGAATATTTCTCTGCCTGTTTTGAATGGTTTTTAGCCCCCTGAACAACACTGCTTTGACCTCCATACTTGGAAAAAACAACTAGAAACTACACTAGTGTAAATTAGGTAATAGACTACTATGTAAGATTGTCACAGGGTGAAAAATGTAGAGGTTTTGGGTTTGTTAATGTAGTAAATAGATAAAAGCAAAAACCATCAAAATGGAGGATTGTTGTTGCTCTCCAAACCTTCTTCTTCTACTACTACTCCATATTCTGCAGTAAAAGTAGTTTGGGATGATTGGACAAAGAATTCCACAGTTCCTGGCTGTGTTACTAAATAATTAGTAGAAAAGTAAAAATAATGTATGTTTTTAGTAACCATTGGTTGATTTACCTTTAAAAAGGCCATGTAATCTTGATCATTTGGCTTTCTCCTGCATTCTCTGCTTTGTGCTATGTCTGGATCATCCTAATCACTCTTTTTCTCTGATACGACTTAACAACTACCAAGAAGCAGCAAAGGCTGAGAGTCCCCATTTGTCTCTGGAACTCCTAGCAAGGACTTTAAAGATCTCTCCCAACTAGAGAGGCGTAATTATGGCACGATAAGTGTCACAGAAGGTTTATTAATAGCTTTATATGCACATACCCACAAATCCAATCTAACATTAAATAATTAGGTGTTTCCTTTAAAAAAACCACACACACAATTTTATTCCCAACATTGTTTTTCCCAAGAAAAACACACATCATCTGCACTACAGTCTTATTTTTGTAGGTTTCAATAATTAAGAAAACAGTTTTATAAGAGTAAAAGTGTCATGTTACACCATAACTTTAACCTTAAATTTAGACAAGCTGGTCAATAGCCACAAAGTGTGTTAAGCAGTAAAGTGTTACATAAAAAGGAGCATTTCCACCTGAAATTTAAGAGCATGTATTGACAGCTGTTGGATTTTTTTCCCCTTCTTTCTAGTAAACATACAATGCCAAGGTGCTTTGCCCAGGATGCTGTGAGAGGGAGTAATTAGTTTAAAAAAAAGGGAGTACGGAAAGAGGAAACAAAACCTTTCATATATCACTTACCTTCTTGAGACATCTTCCTTATGGGGATATAGAGTGGGGGTAGAAGTAATAACTGAAAGAGAGAATGTGCAAATATAGAGAGTCTGTTAATAAAATGTCATACTTTTTCAACTATATCTTAGAAGCAAATTATATGTTGTCTGTCCTTCATTCACATGAAGGTCAGGAGGGTTTCTTGCTAAAAATGTATTTTATCCAGCATGAAAATTTTTGGAAAGAAAATGCCAATATCACTAAACTCAAAGTTTTCAATTTTTATTTCTCTATATTCTTTAAAGTGTCCAAAAAAAGGTGGCTAAGAAGTTTGTATGTGATTTTCTTTAGAGAGATTTAAGCATCCAAGTCTACAAATCAGAGAAGGTTAATAGTCACACAGATATATTAACATAATATATTTTTAGGGTTTTTTTAAATGGACTAAGCTAACTAGAGCTTCTATAGGCTTTGAATTTAGGGGTTTTTATTAATATAATATTTGTGACATGTTTCTACAACTACCTGTAGTATTCTATTTGTGGCTAGTGTTTTTAAAACTATATCAATTGCTAGCAAGAGTGATAAAATGAAATAGTTCCTTTTCTGTACTAGTTCTGAGTTTTGAGAACTATTGGTTGCAATGAAGAAAGTAAAAATGTATCATTTAGACTTTTTTCTCTATGTAGCATAACCAGAAAAGGAGAAATAATAATCATGTTCTTAAAAACACAAGAATTAAGGTCTTTTTACATGGAGGTTGTTTTCATATATCAAAGAAAATATATCCTGCAATGTTTTTGGAACTATAGAAGGATAAATTATGTAAGAAAGTTTTATTTTTCATCATTTTCAATATTTGAAAGACATGGTTTTCTCCAAAATTGTCAAAATTTGACATTAATACCTGTGGCTAAATAAAATCTAGAAATCTATACTCTTTCAAGCAGATGCTCCTGTTGCTAACAAGAAGCAGAGACTTTTGGAAAAAAACCAATTACATAAACTCTGCATTCAGTCTCCATGCAAGCTTGGCAGTGAAAGTCACCTCCCATTTCACTGTCAGTGGCTGCTACATTTTTATGGTTTTTTGCCACAGTTGTGGTGCCTGAACTTCTATTCAGGGTGTTACACTGGGAAGATGGGAAGATACCCCTGGTTAGACATGTTCTTCTCCTTCATTAAAAGTAAACAAGTTTCTTTTTTAAATCCTGGTGTGCTTACACAGCATCCTCACAGTTTTATCAATGGTGAGGACAACCAGCTGTGGAGCAGTAGCAGGAGTGCCTAACCAAATTGGGGAGGGGGACTATTTAAACCACCACTTCCACTGGAACCCTTGGTAAACCAGAGAATGAAAATGGAGCTTTCTTTTTAGTATTACAGTGTCATAGTCTGTGTTCTCTCCTTAGCTTTGCCATCAGCCCAGGCAGGTTCAAACTTGGCCTTCTGTCCTTATTTACACATTATTTTTGTATAACCACAGCACTAGGTTAAGAGAAATGTACATTAGAAAAGCTGGTTCTTACAGACCTTCTCCCTTCCACTGTACAGGATGTTCAGTGCCTCTGTAATTTCTCTGCAAGCCATCCATGCTTTAAAGGTAGCTTAAGGCACTAGAAAGTGTGGGTAGAAGAATTTAAGTTTGTATTAAATTTACTTTAAAAAACCAAGTTTATGCTAGTTTATATTATTGAATAATGAAATGTGACGTGTCAGAAGATGTTAAATATTTGTAAGAAGTTAGCATTGTTCTGTGCACTTTCCAAATGGATCTATTATGTCTGAGAATTCTAGCTACTTATTTTAAGTGATAAGTGTCATTTGGCATCATGTGTCAAGGAAGTACCATGTGCTCCTCGTCTGCCTTTCAAGAAGTTACAAATGACACCATTCATCTCATCACATGACAGACCTGTTGCTTCTTATCATTGTGTGATGTCTGCCTGTTGCAAATGTGGTAGAGATCCATTTTCTGGCATTCTCTTACTTGTGCGCTTCACTTTAAATTAACAGGGAAATCTTCTCGAGGTTTTAAAAACACTTAACAATTTCTTCTTGAAGTCAATTCTGTTTATGCTGTGGCCAGATATCAAAGCAGTCTAAACACACAAACTGCTTTGAAATTTGTTTCACTTTAGTTAAGTATAAGCTAATGCCTTTCTTTATAGGTTTTATGTATTTTACTGCATTGAATATGGGAATGTATTTCAGAAAAGCCTGAAAAACAAAAATGTGAATGTGCACATGGAAGATTGTAGCCATAAGATAAATAATTGAAGCATGTTGGGAAACTCTTTGTGAGATATAAGTGAATTCGTTGTGCCCACTGGGATGTTTACCAGACGAAAAGTGTGACAATGACAGTACCCTCGTTGTTTGGTACATAATTTAGAGTATTCCTAATGAATATTTCATGTAGTATCATTTGTGTATGAATTGTAAGGCATGTATATCAAGATTCACTAGGGGCACTGTCAAACTCCTCAGTTTGAAATAAGCACTTATAAATTACTTAAGGATATCATAGGAAAAGGGATTAGGGTACACTCCTTTTTAAGCAAATCATTATGGCTGTTCTTGGGAACAATTTGCTTAGTAAAGGAAGCACACTTTGAAACAAAGAAAAATAAAATGCTCTCACTTTCACTTTAACAAGCAACTTCTGTTCCTAGAAACTCCCTACATTATTCTTAAAATACATGTAATTTTTACAAAGGAATGACCAGAAGTAATTTTCTCTAAATACGGAAATTTGTGTTTTATGAAGTCAGGAGACTTTGGGAAAGTATTTGTTAAACCAGTTCAAAAAGACTAACCCATTATTTATACCCATATTTATGCATCTCAAAAACCTAATTGAAAATAAGTTTTTAAATAACAATGAGGGTGATTTCATAACCAAGTTTTGTTCAATCTTTTTTAGCTAAAAATTTTGTAAAAAGTAGACTGCTTTTTGAGTCTTCACAGTTATCAAACACATTAATGCAACAGATGTTCATTTCACAAGTGATTGTGAAAAGATCAAGAGTATAAATACACTAGTTAGTAAATTGAGAATGAAGAATTCAACCAGTTGCACTAAAGTAAGTACTGTTATCTCTTTCTAATTTATACCTAAAATTAAAAAAAAGTCTATATCTCCATCTAAAAATGGAGACATCGATATATCTATGCAGCATATATCTACATCTCCATGAATCTACCTGTCTCTATACATATGCCTGTATAAATCCTTTTAAAACATGTATTAAAAGTGAAGTTCTCAAATCACTGTAATTCATCTAGATAAATATTCTGGTTTTCTAAGATCCTGAATATCTATCAAATCCAATTAACTTTAGATATTTATAAAGTTCCAAAATTCCTGAATATTTTTCGTAATTAAGTATCCATATTTAAAGAAACCTGTTTACTTCCATGTTCTGCAAAACAAAGTTGACAGCTTTTCAGGTTTCTGCAAGTGCCTGTCAGGATGCTCTTCATCTGTTGCAGAACAGGGATCCCTAAAACTATAGCTTTATGAGCAAGGCCAATTTATATCTGTAGAGCTTGTTTAAACCTGCTTTCTTTTTATTTTTTTTTAATTTACCTGATACAGATATGCTTCCAGCAATGACAAGAAAAAACCCCTATTATGATAACACTAAGTATGCCCTTGTCATTTTATTACTTAATATTACTCTTAGGAATTATTTTTCTCATGTAAAAACATCAATAAAAATTATCACTGACATTACATCTTTTTCCAAAATGTTTTAGCAGCTTACTTGTAAAGTAAGTAAAACTTGATGCCTCAAATAATTGCCAAAGGCCAAGATTCAACAAAGCTTGTTCTCAGTTTAAAGTACATATTTAAATCTGTTGACTTTATGGGACTCAGATATCTGCTTAAGGACATGCTTCAGTCAATGCATGGATTCCCACTGGAGTCTCTGGCCTTGCTCTTACAGTTTCAATGATGCCTCTTGGGCACAGTGCCAATAAACTCAATCTTGAATCCACTCAAGTCAAGAAGAACTCTTGTTACTGATTTCACTATGTACAGAATGAGGCCATGTGCAGGGAAGTGCAGCTCTCAGGTAGTGCTCGTTACACTGCAGCATGCTTCGTGCTTTCCTCTTTCTTTTTTTTTTCTGTAATCAGAGATGATAATTTACAGAGAGGGCTGTTGTCTTTCTTGCTTTCTTTCCCCACAGTTTGAGATGGAGGGAATGTCATTCTGTTTCTGACTCTTGAGGTTTCATGCGAATCATATTCTGCTGTACCTGGATATCTCTTCTACTTCTGTTAAACCAGTCCAAGAGGTTTGTGGGAGGTGGGGTCTTTATTTTTATTCAAAGTGGTTTTAAGTTTAGAATGTATTTTAAATAATTTCAAATAATTTTAAAACTTTATCCCAATGTCAGTGAAACTATCTATAGACATAGTTCACAATTATAAAAGTAGTTTCTGTGTGTGTATAAAAAGTTGTGATCTCTTTCATTTAAAATGAAGACTTCTGTATATTCTTTAACAAAACAGTTGCTTGTCTTACTTAAAATTCTGTTTTAACCACAAATACATATATTTTTTTATTTTGCAAATAGGTCATGGTATTAGCTTGCAGCATCCAAATCCATTCACTGGTGGGGTCTTTTATGATATGGATTGAGTTTTAATCTCAGTTTTTATGTTGAGCTTTCATCTCCATATCTCTCTCCTCATTTATAAAGTAAGTGTGATAACACCTTATGTGAGGTTTATACTAATTAACTAGTTAGAATAGATTTGTCTATCTGTGTTAAATTCAGTTGAATTGATTCCAGCTTTTTTTAAAAGTGTGAGTAAGAATGAAAAAGGATCATTATTATTTCTGCACATTAACAGTCAAGTTCTTTGTATTTAAAGAGTTTTAAGCTTTAAAGACAAGACTCCAATTGTGTGCTCGTTTGTGTTTTAAAGAGGTTGTTCAGAATTTGCCTATTTTTTTTAAAGTGAGCTAAAAGTAGCAAAATGGCTACTGATATATCCAGCATCAAAAGGTACTGGAAAATCAAAGTGCTGATCAAGGTTGAGGATTTTAGCTCAAGGTCACTAAAATCTGCTACCTTTAAGCAACCAAAACCATAATTTCCTAAATGATGAAGGGCTGTGAAATGCTGCCTCTGCAAGTTGAAAAAAGTCATTTAGTTTTTAAGAGAAAAAAAAAAGTATTCCCTCTATTTTCTCACTATGACTGCTATTGTAAATGTCACTGTGTTCTCACAGTAATATTATGTATGAACCAATATATGAAGTTACTGTTTCTTTGAAAATTTTTATCCCTTTTAAAAGCACAAAGTTTAGCTCTACTGCAAGTAAAAACAACATGGCTTTAAAAGCATTTATGAGACCAGTTAAATAAACAGAGCTACCTTGATACACTTGGTATAAAATTTTAAGAAAAGAAGAAGAAATCTTATTCAAAGGCGAAAATATCTGAGTAGAATAAGAAGTAAAAGAGTGTGAAAGGATGTGCAAATGGATAGGACCCCTTAGGTTTATATCTACAGGAAGTGGTCTTTAATATCCAACTCATAAAACTTCATGAGGTGCTGCCTAAAGTTGTGATAAAAACTTTAGTGTATTCAGTGTATTCACTGACCCAAAGTTTCACCTCACATCTTCACAGCAGTGAAAATGCTCCCTGTCAGAGTATGCACAGTGCAAAATCTTTTCCATTCCACACATATTGGAGGCCATTTGCACTAAGTCTGTATAATATGTGAATAGCTGTTTGTGCTTACTACAAAATGGGCAAATTTTCAGACAGGTTAAATCTTATCCAGAGATTCTGCAAGCTGTACTGAAAAACTCTGCAATTGAAAGACATCTTCATTTTCTCAGGGATCTTATAAACAGCTAGGAGACCATACAGTACCAAAGAAGTAAAGTAACAGAACAAAAATATAAACACTACGTATGTATATCTGCTTAATCTTTCTCAAGATTCCTGTCCACCTTTTCCCCTAATTTTTGCAATTTTTTTCATTTAGAGATATGTACTTATAGGGTATTTTTGGTGAGCTCCTGAGGTAGTGAAGTATAAATCCAACAAGAGTGTTGTATGACTAATACTCATTTCATTTTATAACCAGTCATCTCATAGATATGATTGATACCTTCTAATTATTGCAGTCAAAGTCCTCCATATGGAACATCATAAACTAGTTTATATGGGATAATCTGACTTTCTGAAGCAGATAATACCTGGGGCTGCGAAGCAGCACCAATAATTGGAGCATACTTTGCCAGGGCCTGATTCAAGTTAAAAGGGAGTGGGTGATCATCATGAAAACAGTGCAAACTAAGGGGTTTTGTGATCTTAAATAGGTGGGGGAAAAAATCTAAAACACAAAATACAGAGGAATCTCAGAGGAAGCTTCTGGCCACTTGCAACAGAATGTTAATAGCTTCATGTCACTTTAACTCTGACAGCTCTGAAGTGAAAGGCCACTAATCTCTGTTTGTAATGTTCACAATTGAGGAGAAAAAGTAAGTATTCTTACTTAAGCCGTGGATAAGCATTAACAGTCTGGAAATGAAGGGAATGTTCTGTAACTTATTTTAGAGTCAACAAATACCTCCCCCCAAAGCCTTGGAAAACGTATATTTTTCTTTCTTCCGTGATAGCACAGGTGATTTAAATGGAACATTAGTTTCAAGTGCTCGGTTCACAAGTCACCATCTTTACACAGAGAATGTTAGCCTGCTGCAAATTTCAGGTAAAAATTATAAATCGTGTTTACTAGAATGCCTTACAAATCATCTGAGTACAGGTTCACTCAGGATATCTTTGTTTTTCAAAATTTGTTGCTTTAAAAGCTGGTCTAGGGAACAATTGCAGAGAATGTCTTGACACAAAGTCACGAAAATGATTAAAGCATTAAAGTAGCCACAAATGTTGGGATTGCTTGGGATTTTTTTTCATAATTTGGTTTATAAGCACTTGGGATTTTCATTTTTTCATATTTTGTGTATGAAAATTCTAGACATAATAGATGCTCCCTAAGGATTTCCTATTCACACTTCACACATATCCCTTAATATTTCTTGCAGAAATCTCAGGCTTCTGTACAGCAACACATGGCACAATTTAACTGAGAGCGCTGCATGTGAATGGCCAAACTCTGCTTTTGTCTGAGAATCTATCAGCAAGTGAATATCCTGTAAAAGGAAGTGCATTGCTATTTTGTTCATTTCAGTATGAGATCATCTCTAGGCTCAGAAGCAGTCCAATAGTTGCATTGTTCAGCATATATTTAAAACAAGGTGATTTTAGCTAATTATTTTAATAACAGCATTTTGAGTAAATCATCTGAGAACCTAGAAACTTATTGTATTGTTTTAATCTTTCTTGTTTTATTTTCTTAAGCTTTTGCTCTTCGCATTCATGACTAACCAAATACATTCTCATCTGCTTCTGAAAGTTGATTATATTCAAAACTATAACTTATAAGCAGCAGGTATATATAGGTGTTTATTACATAATATCAGAACCTTTGTTCTTTGGATTTATATTTCTATTACTTGATATTATCAGCTGATAAATCTCATAATTATAGCATTAGAATAAGTTTGGCATTTCTTTAGGTTAATATATTATGTCTAAGTACATATGTTAACAGGCAGAAAATTTCATAAACAAAATTCAGTAAATTCTTTTTTCTTGTCAGAAAGTCACATGATCATTTCCTTTTTTAGTGATTAAATAATGATTTTTGAATTCCAATATTTTAAAATTCCAGTTGGATGAAAATTACAATTCCATTAAAATACATAAAAATAATTATATCACTTTTTTGCATGTATAAAACAATGTTACATATGCATTATGTACAGAAAATGCTTGGGTTTGTAAGCATGTTTGTCTGTTTTCATATAAGAAAATGAACCAGTGTTAATGAAGTTCTACCTATTTTTTGTAATCAGTGTAATTTCAAGTTCCAGGTGTAATAGTTCCGAGTGTTCCATAATTATTCCACAGGTAAAAAAAAACCAAACAAGTCTAAACCAGAGACAAAAAAACCCCACACGCAAAAAACCAAACAAAACAAAATTTAAAAAAAACCCGCACTGACAAAAAATCAAATACACACAAACAAAAAAAGCTAACCCAGTTTTCCTTGCTTTCTGGGGTTTGTTTTTTTTTTTTACTTTCCATACATTTCTGCACGATTTAACTGCAGTACTGAGTATAGAAAAACATAGATTTCTCTGCAGAAATTACTATGATTTCCAGATTAATCATTTCAACAAAGGTTTTCTCAGGGATTAAGTCAACAACTTTTATGAACTACATGACTTTACTTTCTTCAAAACTATGACAAAACATAGACATTCAATATATTCAATGAATTTTTCCATTAATTGTACTTATTCAAGCCAATTGAAACACACTTAGAGCTTCATGCAGATTTAAGGTAATTTTCGTTTTCTTATTCTTTAATTAAATATATTTAGGTAAATGGTATTAAATATGTTTAGGCTTATTTACAAATGTAGGTTAAATAAAACATCTTCTACCTAAAACTAGAAAACGTTTTAAAAATTTCTCTGGGTCACACAAACAAGTAGTGAACAAGTTGTTGTGAAGTGGAATAGCTTCTATTTGGGTGGTATTTTTTGTCTTTCACTAAACATTCCATTACCAAAAGAAGACGACAGTGAAAAACTTGCTACGAAATGCTAATATGTTTATTAATATATTAGTTTATATTTTACAGCTTCCTTTAACATGCTTCTTGTTTAGCTGGTCAGGACATTTGCTTGCTATGCAATAATAATTTTTCTAGACATTAGATGAGCAGAGAGATAGTGGGATATATGTTTAAATATAATTCCCATGTTTGTATTTTGACAAGAGTTGTATTTTCTACCCAAATTATACTTTTTCCTTATAAAATGGTTTTATTTATCTTCCTAATCATGAATTATTTGAAGCAGGCCTAATCGTCAGTCAGAAAGAATTCTTTTAGTATACTGTATGAAAAATTGGATGTATTTTATAGCAGGATTGTTACAATGATGTGATAAGGGCTGACAAATCATATACACTTAAATTCTTACATCCAAAATCTATGTACTGCTCTGTACGTTTTCATGAAGAGTGTACTAATATGTTAAATAGCAACTGTATTCTCTTAGCTTGATCTTATGACAATTATCCATGTAAAGGGTTAAATTTCAGAAATAAGCTAAATTCTTTTATTTTTTCAGATTTCACTTATTCTTTTTTTCTTTTCAGTCCTCCTTTGCTTCATTAGATGCAGTAATATCTCCCTTGCCTGTGACAATTTCCATTAATATCTCAAAGGCAGCTATTAAGTATCATTACAAGAGAAGATTATAGAAGGATACCACATACAATAACACTGAAGATAAAGACAATAGTCACATTTTCATTTATTTCTTTGTTCTAAAAATGTAAATCAAATTCCATGCACTTTCAAGCATTCTTTGCTCTGCTTATGCTTTCAAAGTGCTCTAAAAAGAAAAACCTTCACGACCAAATAAATTAATCTGTTAGGATTACCTCAACAAAGAAAATACTGCTCCTGACAGAGATTTTTTCTGCCCTACAGCCCCCCAGAAGAATAACTGTCAGTAGAAAAAAAGAAAGTGCATATATATATATATATTTTTTTTTTTTAATAGGGGAATTTGGTTAAAGATGTATTTTAACAAAGCTCTTTAAAAGTGAAGAACCACTCATAAGGTGTTCTGCATTAAAAGCTAGTCTGTGACACCATCTAAATATTTGGTCTATCAGCTTTTAGAAAATTAGCTAAACATATCTATGGCAATCTAATTATAGCTAAACATCATTCGAATTCTGAACACTATGAAGGAAAACTGAAATCACAAACACCCTGTACTGGAAATTTTGAAATCCTTACAATATGTATCCTCTGAACCAGGATGACTTGTATGTCTTAAGAGAAGCTAACAGGTTTTGTTCTTTTCCTGAGATGGCGAACTGAAAAAACAGGGAAATGTTAATTGGATATGGATGTGGGCTTGTTCCAGCTAGGTTAGGATGCACTATAATCGAGTGTAAGTCCTTTGGAGGCAACGGAAAGAGATAGTCAACTCAAGAGCAATTTAAGTCACCCAAAATAGAGGAGCGTCAGGCCTGTCAGAGTCTCAGTGTCTGAGAAGGTTAGAGAACAGATTAGCTTGAGTGCAATCACACGGCACACACAGACAACCAGGGGATCAGACCCAGACACCACAGGAATGGGAAAGGCAGATCCTGCCTTTGTAACCTGGTTTCCTTCTATGACCAGGTGACCCAGCTAGTGGATGAGTGAAAGGCTGTGAATGTTGTCTACAAGCACTTTAGAAAAGCCTTTGACACTGTTTCCCACTGCATTCATCTGGATTAAAAACTGGTTGGATGGCTGGGCCCAGAGAGTGGTGGTGAGTGGGGTTACATCCAGACAGCGGACTGTTAAAAGTTTGGTTCCCCAAGGCTCAGTATTAGACTCAATCCTGTTTGCAGGAATGTTGCTCTCCTGTAGGGCAGGAAGCCCCTGCCGAAGGATCTGGACAAGCTGGATCCATGGGCTGAGGCCAATGGTGTGAGGTTCAACAAGGCCAAGTGCTGGGTCCTGCCCTTGGGTCACAACAACCCCAGGCAGCGGCACAGGCTGGGACAGAGGGGCCAGAAAGGACCTGGGGGTGCTGGTGACAGCAGCTGAACATGAGCCAGGGTGTGCCCAGGTGGCCAAGAAGGCCAAGGGCATCCTGGCCTGGATCAGCAATAGTGTGGCCAGCAGGACCAGGGCAGGGATTGTCCCCCTGTACTGGGCACTGGTGAGGCCACACCTCGAGTGCTGTGTCCAGTTCTGGGGCCCTCACTGCAAGAAAGGGATTGTGGTGCTGGAGTTCAGAGAAGGACAACGAGGTGATGAAGGGTCTAGCAGAGCAAGTCCTCCGAGGAGCAGCTGAGGGAGCTGGGGGTGTTTAATCTGGAGAAAAAGAGGCTGAGGGGAGACTTTATTCTCTATGAGTGCCTGAAAGGAGGGTGTGTCCAGGGTTGGCCTCCTCTGCCTGTCAGCCAGTGACAGGATGAAGCTGGGCTCAAGCTGTGCCAAGGGAGGTTCAGGTTGGACATCATGAAGACTTTCTTCACAGAAGGGGTTGCCAGAAATTGGAACAGACTGCCCAGGGAGGTGGTGAAGTCAGCATCCCTAAAAGTATTCAAGAAATGACTCAATATGCCACGTAATGCTATGGCTTAGTTGATATGGTGATGTTTCATCAAAGGTTGGACTCAGGGATTTGAGGTTTTCTTCTGACTTTAATGATTCCATGAATCTGTGATTCTATAAGATCAAAATCACCTCACAAATGTATCTGACTTTCTCTACCAGTTGTACTGGGAGATAGCATGTGCTATCAGAACAAATATAGGGTCGTCCAAAGGTTAATGTGTTCACGAACAATTTCAAGATCTCTGTGTGTAGACATAGAATATAACAGATATAGAGTTAGAAAATGTATATGCAGATATCTGTTTTCTAGTTGAAAAATAAAACCTCTGATATATAGTCTTTTGTGTCAAGAGAAAATACATTTTCTCCACAATGGAAAATTTCCACAAAGAAATAGTATTTTTGGTAAAGCTGCAAAAAGAGATGGTTTTTATACAGGAAGTGGAAGTGACTTTGAAACCTTTCAGTCTGCCAAAGCAGAAATTCATTTTTCATAATTCAACTATAATCTGATCTCTTTTGATATCAGAGAAGCTAGAGCTAGACTATTTCCTCAGGTTTGACTTTTGGATAGACTGTCTCTCCCAAGAGAAATTTTTTCTATTTCTTCCAGTCATTGTGATTCAGTGTGGGAGTACCTTATCCATCATACCACAGAGAGCATAGACTGACGCAAGAATCTGACTCTCAGAGGAAGCGGTTACATAACAGATTAAAATAATGTTTCTGAATTTACTTACATATTTTTGTGCAAAAACCTCATGTGTTTGATCACTCTGATCAAGCTGAAGAATGGAGAACGAATAAAAGAGTGACAATATTAGGTTTCAGAAGTCTTGGTTGAGCAGCAAAATAAGTTGCCTGATTTTCTGAAGTGCTAAACATCCAAGAGCTGTGACTGAACCAGCAGTTTTGTGCTTGAAGTAACATCTTTCCACATGTGACATATGGACATATGTTATACCTCCCTCAAGAGTGTACATTTGGCTGGTGTTCCTTGCTGCTCCAGGCAAAGTGGAGCTGACTTGTTGTCTTTGTTGCTGAAGCTCAGAAAGAATACAATTACACTTTCTACCAGAATAAAATCGTTTGTATTCTCCTTCTAGACTAGGAGCCATATCCACATGCAACCAGAAGTGGCTATGAATTTGTTACCTAATATGAAAACACAATAGGAGTGATCATATTTGACAGAATAAGAACGAACTGGTAAAATCATTATGAGCCAGGTGCTTTCAGTCTCTCCTCAATGATGACTAGTTAGGTGGAACTTAATTTCTGCTCTTTTCAGTAGCTGTCAGTCCAGTATCTGTTGGACAGCCCCATAATGATTTCAGAGCCAGAACAATTCTCAACCAGATACACATGAAATCAGCCTCAGTGCTCTACTAATAAATAGTTACCATTTTTGAAGTAGGTTCAGCCATTCATTAGTAGTTCTAAAACTGCAAGACTACAATATCAAAGGTGCCATTTCTACCTTTGGGGTCCTCAAATATTCTTCTGTAGAATTACACCACCCACACTGTCAGCACTATGGATAAGATGCTTTCACTTAGAGTACACAGGTGATACTTAGCGAACAAAGGTTTATTGCTTCTTTTCACTATCTATGTAGTTACAATAGAAACACCACTTCATATAAATTTTCAATTTCAAACTAGAATTTAACAGACTGAGGCCTGCAGTCAGTAATCAAGAATCATTTAAACAGCTGGATAAGGCTAACCACTTTTGCTCCTTCTCCAGCTCTCAGCTACTTCTTTTCAACTAAAAAAAAAAAAAAAACAACAACAACAAAAAAAACCCCCTCAGGACAATTCAACTTTCTGTTTTAATTACAGAACCTAGTTTGTATCAATTAGTATTTTGAATTGCAAGGCATCACTCAACATTAAGCGATCTCTCTCTGGGAGGGAGAGAAAGACAGGAAAGACTTTTTTTATTGTCAGATGCATCATGTCTGCAGGGAACAGTCCCCAGCTATTTTACCCAAGAAAGCAAGGCACGGGATAAACAATAAAATGTCTGGCTCTTGTCCAGGTTATTTACTGTAGAAAATCACCATGTAGGTCAGACAGGGTGTTAGTTCCAGCCCATTTTGGAGAAAGGCAGGTTAAGGATTTAACTAGCAGATTTGTAAAAACACATTTAAAAACCATTTCACTGCTCTGTGGCACTCATCTTGCAACAGACAACTGGAGTAAAGGCAGCAGAGCTCCTATAGCAGCAGGGTGGGAGGGAGAGGGCAGGGGAGGGTAGCAGCCAAAGCTACGGCCCACAGGAAGCTTGGCATTAGGGAACAGTGTGCCTGAGACCACCAAGGAGCTGCAGCCGTTCTTACACGTGCCCTGCCCTGCTTGATGCAGCACAGCACTCTTTTAATCAACTTTTTCAGAAAAATAGGGACCTTGCAGTGCTGGAGGACCAACATAAAGCACACTATTTAAGTGACATATAAGTGGAAATTAGAAGCCTAAATCTGGGTAAATTATGAATTTATCTTTACACATATTTTTTGCATGGTGTAAGATATGCTACAGAGTATTTGTGTGCTGAGTTGATCAAATCCAACCAAAACCATGATGTTCAGACTTTTTGCTAAATTCACTCATTATAATGGCTTTGGTTTAATATGCTGTAGTTATCTTCCCATGCTGTAGCTTTGTTTTCAACTAAGAGCAGAGATAATGAGGTCTTGAGATCCTCAACTGCTTCAGTAGGTGTACACTTGTACCTCTATGCTGGGTTAACCTTGGCTAAGGGCCTAACACCCCTCCAAGTACTCTCTCACTGCCCCTCCATCTCAGTAGGTCAGGGAAGAAAATAAGATAAAAACATCATGGTTGAGATAAAATCAGGGAGATCACATACCAGCTGCCATCTTTGGCAAAACAGACTCAACTGGGACAGAGTTGATTTAATTTTTTACCAATTAAAATAGATCTGGATAATGGGAAATTAAGGCACAAATTTAAAAAAACCCCTTCCTTCTACTTCCACTCCTCTTCACAGGCTCAGCTTCATTCCTTCATTCCCAAATCCTCTGCCTCCCTTCAACAAAGGGTGTCGAGGGGTAAGGAATGGGCTAGTTCATAATAGCTCCTCTCTGCTGCTCCTTTCTCCTCACACATTTCCTTCCCCTGCTCCAGTGTGATGGCTCCATGGGCTGCAGGGCACTAGCTGCTCTGCTGTCTGCAGCAGTCTCTCTCCCTCCATCAATGACTTTGCTGTTCTCAGGGTTGTTTCTCACCTATTCTTTTCTCCTCATTTCTCTTTCTCTCTGCCATTTTTACCCTTCTTAACTACAATACCCCAGAGGTACCACATATATGACTGTGGAGCTCAGCTGTGTTCAGTGGTGGGGTGCATTGGAGCCAGCTGAATCCCCCTGTGTCAGCAGAATAACCCCAACCTCTTCCCTCAGAGCCCAGTCCTGCAGCTCCTTGCTGTCAACACCTGGCCACAGCCATACCACACAGCCTCCTTCTTCCCAAGACACTTCTATCACCTGCAGGCAGCACTATACACAGGGTATGGACCCCTCCGCTTTACTCTGTATGTTTTACTACCTCTCTGTTTAAACTGATCATTATGTCAGGAAAGACAGGTAGAAGGAGTAAAATAATAGAAACTGCTCAAGGAAGCACTGCTCAAAGCAACAGACTGGATGGCCCAAGAATATTGTTATTTTCCTTCTTCTACCACAATTCCCGTCTCAGTTTTTCGAGGATGGATCTTCTGATCCTCACCATTGTCTTGACCATCTCTGGTTTAATTGTCAGTGACTGAACTGTGCACCACAAAACTAATCTTCTTTTGAGTCTGTTTCACTACATCATAGTTTAGCAGTCTTGCACCCATCATCTGCTAATAGATAAAAAAAAAATGTAACAGTTCCTCAGCCTTCGGAGCATCTTCAAGGAAACAACCAACAAACATCACATTAATGTATCAAATAGCTATATTTCAAATTCACTGCCTTCTTATTTTTATTTGGAAATACATTCACATATATGAACATACCTTTTCTGAGATATGCTCAACAATTTTTCAAATACTTATATCACATTGTCTTTCATTCACTTTAGTACCTTACAAGCATCATATACAGTGTCTTTGCTCAGAAAACATGTTTACGTATTCAGAGTATCAAACTACTGGTGTCTCCCAGTAATTTGACACTCTGAATATATTTCTAGTAAATGATTCAGGATTTCATGTAGATAAATATAACTTTAGCGGTTTCTCTTGGCTGCTCAGCACTGTTGTAACTCAGATGTTTGGACATGTGCAGAAGCAGAACTTTGTGCGTTTTGGAAGCCTCAGGCACCTGAAGAGCTTGTCAGTCCCTGGGGGTTTTAGCAGGGATTGTTAATGATCCAGCACTGGAACTGAATGTCTGCATTGCTTTTAAAGTTGAAGTATCAACAGTCCTTTCTTTAAAATCTGATTTTGAATTCAGTCATACACTTAAAAGAAGTTTATTCTGTGTGTCCTCTAACATGGAATATTGTGATTATGAACAGAAAGGGGAAAAAACACCTGTTTCTTTTCGAGGGCAGCATTGTAGAAGATTAAAATCTAATCAGACTGAGAACGTCCGGTTGAAAGAAAATAATTGGAATTACTTTTTATCTGAGGTTAAATTAAGCTAAGGATTTTGATTTGGTGTTACAGCCTCCATATAACGCAGGCAGAACCATCAGTACTTTGAAATTAAGTCTGTCAAGAACTAAATTTTGTGACCTAACTGACACATGTAGTCATGGTATGGTTTGTTCATTCTAGAAACTTTGTCTAGTTTTGGAGAGAAGCCAGGTTTTAATGAAAATATTGCAATACTTTCTAATTGCTGCTAATTAGTAAGATAGTGCGTATGAAACTAGACTTATCACAAACAAGTATTTGCAAAGTTTCCAAGGATTCAACTCCTACAAGGAAAAGAAAGTAACTTGTGTTTGCTGTATCATTTTTAACACATGCCTTGAAATTATGTGCCCAAATTATACAATATCAACCCTATAGTTTAAAAAATATATGTATTAAGTCAAAGGTTTGTTTTCAGATGCATTAACTTGGACCAAGAATAAACATCCTGCTCTCATCAAAGGTATTCAGATCTGTGTTAATGTAAAAGGGGAAGAAACTGTGACTCATAATTTAATGTTCAGAGCTTGTTTACAGGGTTCTCCCTCCTATTACAGTGTACAAAATGTAAATCCAGAGCATTTCATAGAATACAATCCACTTTTGCTCACAGGTAAAGTATAATTCTTTGTAGTTACAGAGGTGAAGAAATGGTCAGCTCAAACATCATAGATTTTAATTCAAACAGGTGAAATATGTTTAGAAGTTTAAATGAAATGCTCCTATTATCATGAAAACCCCTGGGGTTTTTTTTCAATAGCTTGTAGCTAATACTTCTGAGAATATTGAGGAATAAAAGAAAGCAGGCATTTTCTCAAGCATAAGTACAGACTGCAGACTATCTCTGAAATATTAACTTATGATTGTGTTTTATTAGGTGCATTGTCCAGGAAGCTTTTGTTTATTCTCATCAGCCTGCTGTCCTCTGTTATTATAATTTACAAGTGTGTAGGCAATCTAATAAATCCTTGCTTGAAACACCACAAAATCTATTGGCAGTTTTCAGCAGCAGCATTGTGTAGTTTTGCTCTTGCATAATTGCTTTTAGGGAAGAAGGATTTTCAAATTCCCATGAAAGGAGAGACTGATTAGAGTATTCTATTTATGCTGATAGCATTAAATTTCACTGTTTTCCTTCACATTCTCAGTAGTCCTTTTTATCAAGATGGTCCTTTTTATCAAGACCCTTTCCTCATGTCTTAACTCACTCAGGTAACACAAGTCTCAGAAAGGTAACACAAGTGTGTTTAGAACCGTATTTTGCTGCCATCATTTCAGAGTGCACTGAAATAACTTTCCAGGAGTAAATTTAGTACCATCAGTAATGAAAAAATAACACGCAACTGATGGAAAAGAGCAGAAACAGAAGGGACTGAAAAAAAGTGACTCGACAGAGAAGATCTGTACAGATTTAATTATAATTGTCATGCTCAGACACTTTATTTTCCCAGATATTCCCTTTTATCTAGAATGATACACAGTGAGATGATTAAAATACTAATTTGTGTGAGCCTTAATGCAAATAAATAAAACCAAGAATCTTTTCCTTGAAAAGTTAAGGAGTTTGTTCAATGCCCTGTAGCCACCCAAAATTTGATTCTAGAAATATATAGCAAAAATCTAATTTTAGCATGTAAATTTTAACCATGTATAGCATAACCATGATGTTCCACCAAAGCCAGAGTAATATAACTTTCACAGACCAAGACCCACAGGAAACTACATGAGGTTTTTTTAACCTTTTTACCTGAGTCATATCATCATGCTTTATACACAAGGATGGAATGGCATACTAGCTTAGTATAGTGTCTTGTGTGCAAGACAAAGAGCCAATAATGAGGAGAGAATATGAAAAGCAAAACATGTAAAAAAGTCAAGTGAAACTAGGAACAAGTCCAGACCAAGTCCAACAGCTTTTTGCTGTAACAAGGAATAAATTGCAAATAATCCAGTAATGCAACAATTTTTAAAAAGATAGTCCTTTCCTAAATTGAGAGTTTTAAAAAACAGTAAGACATAAATCCATGCACCAACCATATAATTTGCATGCAAAGCAAAGTTTTTCCTAATCTTATTAATGTCAGTTCCAGAGCTGTGTGTCTCCCTCCAAAACAGTAACTAAAATGAATAACTATCTTGTCTTGAGCTTCTCCACCTTCTAATTGTCTCATCTAAGTAATAACTGGATTCCTATTTCTGTGACTTTGTTTAAAAAGTGGGAAATTTTTTCAGAATAGGAAATCTCCCTGTTACTCTTAATGTTTACTTCTGCTGCAGCAAATGAATTTTCAAACATTTTGAGTTCTTGTTTTCTTGTTTGTTCCCCTGATTCACTTAGAGGAAGGCAGCAATGAAAAGTAAATCAAACAGACAAGCAGTTCTGTACTTGCCAGGGTTTTGTTTTATACTGACAGATTTATCACTTTAGGATAAGCAGTGTTCTGCACATGTCCTCAGCTAGTGAAGGCCAAAACAAAAAGCTGAGAATGAAAGCTTTCCTCATACACAGTCGTGCCTCTGCTGCCTTTTCTTGTGGCTCCAGGGCTGCTCTTTCTTTGGTGGTTCCACTCTGAGCATCCCAAGGGCATTGCACTGTTCACATAGTCGGTGCACATCTAGAGATGAGATCAAGCCCCAGAAATCCCTCCTGACCTGTTCTTCATGCTTGTGACATTCCTAATTTTTTTGCTGTCCTCTTTCCCATTTTTTTCATATAAGTTACTCTTCAGGAAGATGCTTCACTTGCTCTGATTCAGTATAGATGGGTCAGTCAAAAAGTCATTACGGCAGTTAAGAGAGACCAAGGATTTGTGGGCATGGGAAGGATCTGAGAGGACAAATTGTTACACTTTATGAAAGCTGAAAGGTAAGAGTTTGAAATTTAGAAGATTGGGCTTGGCTAGGGAGAGTGACTATGTGCACCTGTAGGAAGAGGAACCTAAATTATGATGAAAAATTCTCAAAAAGAAGATTGAGATCCGTTATGCTACATTGATACGATCCTTAATATTCTCTGGTCTACACTAGCTGTAGGAAGAGCTGTAGCCTCCAGCACCTGTTCTAATAGCATTTTTTTCTGTATTCTGCTGGCTTCCCTATCTAGCTACTCAATATATATTTGTACATATATAGTTGTTAGGTATATAGCTATTCATTTGCATAGCTTTTTAAAATATTTCTTAACAAATTTCTCCTTGCTTTTCAAAACATATGAAGGAAAAATCAAATAGCTAATTTTCCTCTTGTCCTTTACCACACACTGATATTAAGTTGGCATTTTCTGAGAAACCACAATTCTCTTTTACTGGATCTGAATGTATTCCCTTGTTTCCATCTTCGTGCACATAGAGTGGCCATAGATAGCACGCTCAAGGCCAAGAGAAAATAGTAGTAAAAGCCATAGAATCATTGAGTGTTAAGGGTTTGAAGGGACCTTAAACATTATTTAGTTCCAATCCTCTCCCGCCATGGGCAGGGACACCCCACTAAACCACAGTGCTCAAGGCCTTATCCAACCTGGCCTTGAACACTGCTAGAGTTGGAACATCCTCAGCTTCTTTGGGCTGCCTCTTCCAGTGCCTCGCCACCCTTGCAGTAAAGAATTTCTTCTTAATATCCAGCCTAAATTTCCCCTCTTGCAGTTTGTACGCATTACTCCTTGTCCTGTCACCACAGCTCTTGAAGCTTTCCTGTACATCTCATTTGATACTGGAAGGAGTCTGGAGGTCTCCACCTTCTGAAAGCTTCTTTTTTTATTCTGAGTCTGCTCAGCAGCGCCTTATCCATCCATAGGGACCTCCTGGCATTTTTGCCTGATTTCCTTCTTTTTGGCTTGCATTGTTCTGAGCTTGGAGGAGGAGATCCTTGAATACCAGCCAGCATTCTTGGGCCCCTTGGCCCTCCAGGGCTTTTTCCCATGAGACTTTATCAAGTAGGTCCTTGAAGAAGCCAAAGTTTGTTTTCCTGAAGTCCAGGGCAGTGAGCTTGCTGCATGACCTCCTCACTGCCACGAGGATCTCTAACTCTACCATCTGGTGGTCACTGCAGTAAAGGCTGCGTTGGAGCATCACCTTTCCCACCAGCTCCTCCCTATAGGTGAGCACAAGGTCCAGCATGACACCTCTCTCTACTTGTTGGCTGATCAATCACATGTAAAAGGAAGATGTCATTGGCATATTCAAGGAAACTTTGGGATTGCTTGTGCAATCTCTGCTTTCAATAGCTTGTTAGATATTTATCCCTAAAAAACCTGTGATTTTCAGTTTTGTCTTTATTTCAAAATTCCAGTTTACTGAAAGAGCTCACACAAGGCCTGCTTCACTTCAGAGTTTTTCATTCCTATAGTGAGCATGACAAAATAGGACTGAAGTGAAGCTTCTTATTCCTCCTCTTATTGACTATTTTAAAGAATTTCAGTCGGATAATTAATTTGTGGCATCTTTCTGTCAATGTGCAGGTAATATTAAGTTCTACCTCAATGCAAATGGGTCTGCTGAATGTCAGAACATGTCAGAGTTAGGATCAAGCTAGTTGTTTGGCTGCTGGAGCATTTTCTGAGCCGAGTCCCTGCATTGCCTTTACCTACTGCTTTTGTGAAAGAGGACTGTAGTAGCATAACAAACTGTATTTTTTCTATTCTCATGTGAGTGGTTTCAAAATTATTATTATCTCCTTTCTGGATTATTCAGTATAAAAAAGAGCTTTTTAAGTGAAAAGGAATTTCAGATCTTTTAATTTTTTGTTACAAAAGGTATAAATGGAGTAATGAGCATCATCTTTTGAAAAGCATGAATTTTGAATAATCAGGACATAAAGACTGAAATACCATGTCTGGTGACTTTCCTTTAAAAATCATCAGAAAGCCCATTTATCTTCTTATTGAATAGAGCTTAGCAATTGTTCAGACAAACTGCAAAGGAATTAAAATTTGTTTTAACATATGTTATGTTAGAAACAGGCGTAGTCACAGACTAATACTTACATTGAGTTAACCTGAAATTATACTTGATTTAAGGTTTTTGATGTTTCACTAAGATCGTACATTTAAAAGTATGCTGGCAAGGTAGAACGGAAGTTGAGAACTGCTAATTGCAAGAAATAATATTTTATTCCTGCATGCACATGTATGATGATTGTTAAAAGAGATCTCACATATTCCTTGGTTTCCTAAGACATTGTTTTAGCCTGAGTTAAATGCAGTATCTAATTGCCAATTGCAATGCATTATGTTTATATAATATGATACTTATTTTTTCCACTTGAGTAGATAAAGTGGGTATCTATTTATATTATCATGATGTTTGAGTCAGTAGAGGCTGATTAGTTACACTGAATGCCAGCAAAAGCAAATTCAGTCTCCTGAATAAAAATTGGCAGCTTTCATGGCATGTGAATGCAAATAGACAAACAAGAAGAGAAATGCATTATTCTACCTAAAGTCCTGATGTTCTTCTTATATGGCCTATACACACCAATAAAATTGCAAAATGTGAAATTCCTCCTAATTTTTTTTTCCTGTCCCAGAGAACTAATGTTCTTGGCATTGCTTAATGATAATAAATAGAGAGACACATCCCTCAGCTGTACAGTGTGTTATCTCCTTTTAGAAATGTACAGATAAACTGTTACTGTGTTTGATAGAGTTCATTTGGATGAAGAGGTTCTGCTTTGGAGGAGCTGTGTTTTCCACTAATCAGTATTTTCTATATATTGCTTCTTATGAAGAATTGATAACCTTGTAATAATCTGTTTTGACAGTATTTTTCTAGAAATATTGTGTTAAATATTTTTAGACATGAGGGATCATGGGCATATGGATATAGTGGTGTGTGCCTTCTCTAATTATACGCCTTATACAATTTGCCATTGTTGGAGACTGTTGTACCATTCTTCATTCATTTAATAATGCTTTTGCAAATTGGCAGATAGCATTTGGGCTAAAATACACACAGAGTTTTTGCAGGAATAAAACATGCTCTGCCTTTTCTCTAGTGTAGAGCAATTTGTCAAGTAATTAGCCAACCTAATTAAATTTTTGTAGCACTAATCAAACGAATATGCTAAAATTTTCTTTGCACAGCCAGTTTGCTGTCTGCTTGCATTTAACTTGATGGTTTGAAAGAGGCCCTACTATGTCTGCCACTCCACTTAATCACCTCATTTGCATTTTATATTGGTAAATCAAATAAAGCACCAGTAGCTTTTAGTATGATTGACTATGGTCAGGGCTGTTCAGATGGGACTTTTTCACAGAAAATTAGGCACATTTTAATATGAGTGAGTCTGTGCTTTCAACATTCAACAAACTACATTCACTCAGCTAATTAAAAGTGCTTGTTGCTTTTTGCCGATGTATGATAGATTTATCCAGCTGGTGTGTCCATTTTCTTTTGCATAATTTCTTGATGGAAGTTTTTATCTTTATACATAATAAGATTGTCTAAACAACACTTCAAACCAATTTGCAAGAACTATATAAATAATATTTTGCAGAAGCTATTTACTTTGAAAGAAATACTCTTGCTGTTCAGCAAACTGATTAGGTTATATATCGTTTCGTTTATATCCTTCTAGAATATAAAGACTTGCACTATGAAATTTTCAGATTATGTCTTCACTGAGCCAGAACACATCACTTCCCTAAAGTTGTGGGAAAAGCTCTTGACCAGAATCCCTAACAATTTGTCAGAGCAGGGTTTGATACTCCCTTTGGATTAGGTCAAAGTTCAGACCCAAAACTTTACAGATTAATTTTTTTACAAGTTAGAAAAAAGTTATTTATATGCATAAGTGAGCCTTCATTGTTCATTATTTTGAAAGATTCTTTACAAAAATAAAGCATTTCCCATAATTGGAATGGAATTTTTCCTTTTTCTCAAGGGTCAGTAAGGACATGAGTATAAAAACACATGGCCCGATCACTGGAAGTTCATATATGTGCTAACAATAGAGGGAAAATGAGCTTCACCAACATATTTCCAAGATAAATCCATTTTTCATTAATTTTTGGGAATAAACTAACCAGGTCTAAACTGGGAGTAGGGTAAAAACGCGACAAAATTTAAGACTGGGTGATAAACAGCCTCTTTTTTCCTAAATGAATTGTGTTCACACAGTGTTATTTAGTACCTATCATATACATATCCACATACACATACGTAGTCATATATATTTTCTTTTCTAGAAGGACTGATACCACAAAATAGCCACCATTCCTAACAGAGACCCAACATGAGGCATTTTAAGTTACAAGAAGATATTTTCAGATACAGATGGTAAATAATATGAGCTTTTCCATACCTGTGCCCTCCAACAATTATCTGGTCCAAAGAGTTGTCTGCGTTCAAGAAGATCGTCTTACCCCCTTGCTGGGGTTGTGGTGAGCCCTTGGCCAGCCCTTTGGTAGATGGTGGAATGATGAACATTGCATCGTTCCTTAAAAGTTTGTTGGACATGAGCAGCTGCTCATGATAATCTTCCATATAGTGGAAGGTAAGGAAGGGAAGAGATTCAGCCATGGAAACCCTAATAAAATTGTCAGAGAGGAGCTAATTTAACAAAACACTTCAAAACAACTTTTTAGATGGATCTAAAGCAAAATTTTCTGATGCAAATTGCAGTACTTTTCTCTGAGGTGCCTTTAGGGTACTCAAATATTCTCTTTTGTCAATAGAGCAATGACAGAAGTAATTTAAGAGGGGGAAAGAGGGCAATCTTAAACTGCCATACGTATTTGTTAAGGAAGTATATGTCTAAATCTTTAGTCATGTGATTAGTCTCATTGATTGAAAATAAAGGCTCATATAAAGCGGGATGAATTTCTTGCATCAGGTTGTTTTGGATGGGGGCGGGAAGGGAATGAAAGAAAGTGCCAAAATACATGATATAAAATAAAAGATAGAAATAGAAAAGAATTATGTAAATGTAGGAAAACCACTGTTTGCGGGTGTTCAAATAAAGACAATAGAACGTTGTACCTAAATGCAATGCAGAGATACCCACCTTCTCATTCTAAGAGTCAGACTTAAACGTGAAGTTTGCATCTATCTCCATTACTGGTTGCACATGGTAGCTCATTAAATTTCTTTGGAAGGTTTCTCTTCTTAAATATGCCTCTTAAAATCTCAAAATGCTAGAAATTAAGGACCAAGTTACATGCTTTTCCCTGATGAAGGAAAGTGTCCTTGAACATGGAAGTCATAGTTTGCTATGAAAAATATTGGAGGGGGAAAAAAGGCTCAGCAGTGGCCATGCAGACCTCAGAAGAGAAGCTTGAGCTGAGCCCTTGACCCACAATGCATAAATGTAACAGATGTCTAAGTACCGTAATGCAGCTTTAATTAAACATAGGCCAAAACCTCCTTGCTTTAAGCTCATGGGGATTATCATGATAAGAACTTGGCCTTTTTCTGGCCAAATTCACTCTGATCCAGAAGAAAGGTAGTAATGCTTTGTGTATTTTGATCCCAGTCTGGAATAAAACAAGCTATATTACAGCCTCAGGTATAGATCATTTACCTGGGAACACCAGGTGAACTCCTTTTCCTATGCCTTACCAGACCTTAGCTGATTTAGTATGCTAACCTCACTGGTAAACTTAATTGAGATCTCTTGTTTCTAATAAAATATTGTGATGCTATACACCACCTTGAATCTGGTTTATATTTTATATCCTCATTTACATGTGTAAACAATCTCATTTGAAAAATCCTCAAAGATGCACAGTCATCTTTCTCAGTACTTAGAGAAGAAGGCAAATAAACAGAATCAGGCTATTAAATTTTCCTGATTTGATATTCCAACTGTCTGGCCTTTTAATTGTATTTTAATGAATTTAAATTCAACTAAATATCATGTTCAGAATGTGAATACTTTAATGACACTAAAAATTTATTATAAATATCTCATGCTACTGAATAGCAGGTTGATGTATAGTTAATGTTAAATGGAACATATTATTGTCAGTTGAAGACTATGGGTTATCTCTTAATTAAAGAAAATACAAAACAAAAAAACCCCAACCTATATATTCCTTCCTACTTTCAGATTCAAAAGCACCAAATGCAGCATTCACTTTATCTCCAAAAATAGCGCTCAATAAATCACAAAGGACTTGTGACATCATAAACATTACTTTTTTTGATCTAAGAAAAAAAATTGACATTTCTTTTTCTACCAGATAATTTATATAACTTATATATTCCCAGTTTGTGAATCTTATCCATACTAGTCTGAAAGCCTAGCTAAAAGCTGTTTTTATTTTGTGTCAATTTTTTTTAGTTTAAAACTTGAATCAGAAGACTTTCTTCATAAAAATTGCTGGTAATTAAATCCTGATTCTTGGGCCTCAAATTTACTATAAATATATAAATGAGCTACAAATACTTTCTGCAAAATAATATGACATTTATTGCAACTCCCTGCTACTAAACTCATAAACACGTTAGAGTTAAGAAGACAGATTTCCATGTTTTAGCATAAT
This sequence comes from Corvus kubaryi, assembly GCF_017639235.1. Taxonomy (NCBI): domain Eukaryota; kingdom Metazoa; phylum Chordata; class Aves; order Passeriformes; family Corvidae; genus Corvus; species Corvus kubaryi. Next base: position 7,741,805 of record NW_024581096.1, read on the forward strand.
TTGAAAAACATAAGGATCTCTATGAATTTCGTCTCACATTTTGTTTCTTTTATGCTACACAGAACAGTCTAAGTGCTGGTATTAATTTTCAATTATTCAGTTTATTCATTTATTATGAATTGTGAACTCCTCAGGAACTTTAAAGGGTCCAGCCTTGTTGACTTCAGCTAAAGCTTTTCCTGCATCGGATTAGAAGATCATGCTTTCAGTGAGAGTCAGCTGATAATAGGAAGTTTGCTTTCTGGTCCCTTCTGTCCCCATGAAACCAACCCTTTAATCCAGTTTTCAGTACTGATTTCTATCCTTCCTAACAGCTGACGATATATTTGTTTGTTTTGGAGAGTCTTTTGAGTTTATGTATGAGGAGAGGGAGTTAAAATTTAATTTTCTCTACCTCCTACCCATTAATCTGTTTCTGACATATGTCTGTGTGGAGCTTGAGCTGAGCTCTGTTCTAGCTGTTTAGTGAATTATTATCCCATGATTACCAGTGAGCACAAAGTTTGTATTAGTAAAATATTATAGGTCACAGTTCTGAAAAGGCTGAATGGCTTCACCTAAGTGGTATAGCAAGCATATTTATCAATATCTGTGTTATCTCCCAGACCTGAATGTGCAGCACAACTGCAGTAAAAGACAAACCAACTGCTAAATGAAACACTTGAATGTGCCTGTATTATTTAACAGCTGGAACAGCTTTCAGAAATGTAACCTGTCTTGCTCATTTAAAAAATGCATAATAGATATATTCCTTATCAGAATGAAATTTAGTCTCCTTGTAGAAGTAATATATTAGAGAATTTTGCTCCTAATCTTTATGTTTGCCATTCAGAAAAAAAAAAAAATGCCTTCCTACTGATACACAGAACAATAATTGATTTTTTTTTTTGACTATAGATTTTATGCTGCAATCCAAACTCAAGTTTACCTTTGCAGTCAAATATGAAAAGCATAATTTCTGTGAGAGTTATATGCAACTAAATTAGAGGTATAAGCCAATTTGCCTTCACAGAGGTGAATTTCTGAAAATGTCCGCTTTAGAGGAGCAACTTCCACTGCATCTTGAGCTATGCTTACCACTTGACGAGAACAAAACCAAGAGGAATTTATGCAAAGCAACACAGACTGACTCTATATGCCAAATGGCACAGTTTAAAATGTATGTGTGCTACTGGCGCACTGCAGCAGACTCTAAGCTGCATCAGCTGATCATGCATAAACAGGATCCACAGTAAGCAGCTGCTGTCAGACCTAAACAATAGCATTTTGAGCAGTTTATTTAACTGAACTCTAATTCTACAGAGACAACAGGTTTCTTCTTATTGTTACGGACTAGCAGTGAAGCAGAACGTCAAGCATGTCTCTCACTAAAGGGTTTGTTTGGTCTCTTTGTGTGGTATTTATAGCATGGTCTGGTTAGTGTCAGTCTTCGCGTTATTCTCTTAAATCCTAAAATTTTACCCAGACCATGGCTAATAAACCCAAATCTTCTCATAGAAGCCATGTATATTTTCCAGCAAGTCCTGTGAAAACTTCTAAACCCTATTTAACTGTGTGGTTGTATTTCATTCCAACTCCTTCTGCATACTATCGTCCTTTTATTTTTTATTCTTGATTTGCCTTCCACAGAGGAACTTAGCCTTTTATATACACATTTTTTAACACATTTCTGTTCCATAATTTTATTACTTATGACAGTCTTTGATATGTATAGAAAAACATAGGTTCCTTGCATCAGCTATGAAGAAAAATGTAGAGATAAGCCACCATGTTCTTATAAGCTAAGATAACATTTGGTATCATAGCTGGATCGATAAAGAATTTTTTCTACTTTTAACATTCTTATTTTTGGATAGAAATTATTTTACCCCAAACACAAGAAAAAGTTGAGGCAGGGCCAAGTTAGATGTGGCAGAATTAGCTGTAAAAACCATAGTCTGTTCCTGAACTGATCATAAAAAATGTTTTCAGCAAGCTTTTTTCCCCACTTCTTCCAGTAATTTATCAGTAAAAAATTCTTTTCTAACCTGCTAGGATGGATTTCCCACGGTCAGGACACTTTTTGCACTTTTTCTTGCAAGGAAAATAGCAGTGAATTTGTATGGACCCTCAACTAACAGGCTTTCTAATGACACCACTTTGAAAAATTGTCATATCTCAATAAAATTTTGACGTATCATGTACACAAATAATATTTTAGAAGAGAACTTAACATCAAAACAGTACTAACAAGAAATTAAATTTGACAAAAAAATAAACAAATGTTGAAAAATATTAAAATATAAAAGTAAAGAGCATTTTATGTCACAAAATACCTCCCTAGCCACAAGACAAAATTTCAAGAGGTCAAACAGATCAATTGTTCACGACAAGAGCAAGTTTGTTTTTTGCTGTGTTTCAGGAATGCCCAGAGTACACAGTGAAACAGGAGGAGACCTCAGCACAATGTGGGCTCAGCTTGGTATTACCTGTGCAGAGGGTACCCTGCTCCGTTACTGTAGATGGTTGAGATTGGAGAAGATCTTAGTGGAGATGGTGAGCTTTGGGCTCTCAGTTCTCCACGGGTCTTAAACAATTCACATGTTTCTCTACATGTCATAGTGCCTCCCACCAAGTCTGGACCAGCTCACAAAAGGCCATGAGCTGAAACCTCCTGCAAGGACAGTGGGAGTCAGCAAGGATTTCTGCACCAAACACTGCCTTGTTACATTGGATTCAGCGGCCCAGGCCAGGACTCTCTATAATAGAGTAGAAACAGAATCACAAAATGCTTAAGGTTGGAAAAGACCTGGTTACTTTATATTTAAGAATTACTCTGAGATTTCATCTGTTTCTCAGCATTCTATAGTGTGGCAGCTTCTGGCTCTTGAACATGAAAAAATATTGGTATGTAACCCCACTCAGGAGGATTCGTTATCCTTCACCATGGCGTCATCTGTTCTTGGTGAATATCATCATAAATATATTAAAATCCTATGGGAAGTTATAGGTTTTATGTTTGGGTTTGGTTTTCTTTTGTGTTTGTTTTTTCTTTTTTAATTTAAAATACTTTAAAATCAATAGCATCACTCTCTCTTCCTCTTAGCTGCTGTAAGGAAAAAAAATTTCTTTTAATCTGGGACCAGATTATTATCTTCTTCAATTATCAGGTTCAGATTCCTTAAAAATATACAATCTGCCATTCTAAGAGTTCTATGTATCAATCCATTTAAATACATAAAATACTAAAAATCTCCTAGTATTTATATAAAGTATTGCTTAGTGTTATATACTCTCCTATAATAAAGATTTTATAATTCTCTTGCTTATAATTCTGTGAGAACTGTTCTGACAAAGAAAAGAAAACACACAAAACAAAAACCAAAGCCAAAACAAAAACAAGGCAGAACAAAAAAGTTCGATGACAATATTTTATTATTAAACCTTAGTGATTTTGCTGCTCTTTTTTTCCACATCACAGCTGAGTGCTGAGCTCAGCTCTAAACTCTATGTGAATTTTCCCATTTTCTTCCATGTGTTTGGCATATATATTCACAGATATGCAGTCTGTATTCACATGAACATTCAGCTTCATTATTGACATATTCACATTTCATTTTAAGTTCCTATTTGATTTTTTTTTTTTAATTCCTTACGGATTCTACCTCACATATATACAAAGGGGAATAGGACGTATAAACTGGGCTTTATTTCTTAGCTCTGGCTGCACAGAGTGCAAGTGTGTGTGTGTGTGTCCGGGTGTTTGCTGGGGTTCCCAGGAGGCAGCTGCTGCAGAGCATTCTGGCTGTGTGTCACAGCCTGGGTCTGACCCTGGCACTCTAACCAGCAACAGAGCACCCAGCTCAAGGAGACACAGCACCAGGCATCAAACTGAAACCAAATTACAACATTTCAGCAGCCTCATCTGAAGCTAACAGCTTCGTTCCAACCCAGTTGGAAGAGTTTTGGCAAAGTGACCATTGACCTACTTTTCTGTTTAGAAGTTCTGAACGTATATATGACAAGTGTTTCTCAACCTTAATGTGCTTTGATATTAATAAGAAGCACTCTAATTACAGAACTTATTTAAGAAAAAGGCTTCTTGTTTCCCTTTTCTGAGGAAAGGCAGAGGCCAACAAATGCAAAGAGATAAATCTTATTTATTGTATATGTCTTCTCTCTTTAGAGAAGATACTTTTGTGATGATACAGCCCCAGGTACAGGAACAAGCCCATAGCTCCTCTCAACCCATTCAGGTGTGGCAACCAGTATGTAATTGTTGGGTGAGGTAGTGCAGTACATGCAATGGCAAAATTGCAAGCCATGCATGTCACACACTCTGCTACTGAAAACAGTGTTTGTTGGGTTAATATTGCTTTTTGGACTGGCATTATTACTGTCTGCAGCAGTGCAAGTTTTCTGTCTTAATGATGGACTCAGCTGAATTAGTCCAGCAGAGCAACATGTTAACACCTCTATGTTCCTGCATGTCACGTCTGTTTGGGGCCATTAACACAGCAGTACACAGTGCAGATATAGCTTGAAATATTAGGATACACTCTGGTAGCAGCAGAATGATACCAACAGCTTTTAATACCTTGTTCTGGGCTTGTTTAAGAGAAGAAAAGAGAAGAATCTCTAACTAATCTCAGTTAAAACCTAACCAGGAATGGAAGAGTTGGCAGGATATTTTTGACTTTCACATAAGTCAAGAGGCTGAGATGAGCACAGACCCTGGCAGAGCCTTGGAACAATCTGCTCACTCATTTGCAATATAAACTGTTCTTCTCTCTCTAAGAGTGATCTCCTGCAAGTTATATTCAATTGGAATTTAACCTCAGGACACTGAATCAAATAAACTTTCTCCAAAAACGACACAAGGTAAATATAAAGAGGCCAATATTCCAAGGTGAGCCATAAAAATGTATTTATAATATGCAGACAATAGATAGATCCATGAAGATGGCGCGTACAAGTACAAGCTCACTCCTACCCAAGCCAGGAGCTTGAGGCATAAAAACATGGTGCAACTCTAACAAACAAACAGGTCAGGAAACAGCATTCCCTGCAAGCCTGGTGCCACCCCCAAGGTGATGGATCCTGCCAATCAGCCAGGTATGGTAACAGAGTCAGCAGTCCCTGCTGCTGCAGCAGTCCCTCTCCTGAGTCCAGACCCAATGCTAGGGCCTTTGGAGGTATCAGTCCATGTTCAATACACAGCAAAGACAGGCACCAAGTGTTCTGTATTTTCATCAAGAAGATTACAGCCCAAACAAAACACTAATTAAGGGAATAACTGTTTTCTCAGGCTGTCTGACTAATCGGAAAGCCAAAATATTTTCAGTTAAGACCAACTGGGTATTTCATGGAAGAAAAAGAAAAAGCAAAATAAAATAGAGCCATTGGTTAAAAAGACTGCTTTGTTTCTTCAAAATGAAATCTTTTACTTGGTTTCTCTCTTAAGATTCTACATTATCTGTTTTAACTAGTGTTGGCAGCTTTGCACTAAAAATGCCTTTTTGGAAAAGGAAATTGTTTTTAAATAATTTTATATTTGGTATTTTCTAAGTCCTTTGCCTTTATTTCCTCTCTTAACTAGAACTGTTTGCAAGCATGATCCAAATTTCAGAATAATTTCTGTCACTTGACTGTCCTGTCAAAACTGTATACTACTAAAAATAGGAACTCCTGAAAATTATAACAAGAAAATCATCCCAGAAGTTCTAAGGTACTTTTAAGTTTAAAGATGTGATACAATAGTTTAAGCAGGTAATTATTTTTTATTAAGTATTCCTTTATAAGAGTTTTTCCTATTAGTGAATAATCTTTTACGTATTTTTACTGATATAAGTGTATGAGAGCTTTATTATTATAGTATTAGTCACATTTGGGGCTCTAGCTCATGTTTACTGAGAAAAGTGAGAATTGCCCTACTAGCACTTTTGAGAACAATTTTAAGTCACCTGATCATAAAAATATCTTAAAAAACACTACTCATTTGGTTTGATTTTGTTTTCTTATTCTTTTCTTTGTCTTTTTTGAAGATTTTTTTGTGTATGTTTGCCTTTTTACTTCTGAGCTTCTGAAGGGTACTGTATTTCATTCTCCTATTTTTCTTCCCAGCAGCAAATGACAGAGCAGATCACAAGGCTCTGTACTTATTGTGGGAGCTTTTTAAATAAAACTGATTGCTTTATGACCAGAAATTAAATTATGAGTTGGAAGCACTGGAAACGCAACCCTCTGTGTAGCAATGTACTTACTGCATGGACATATTTTCACCACAAAAAACACTGAGGTCTGAGGAATGACTTTTCGCGTCTCAATTGCAGCTCTAACATTGCAACAAAGAACCATCTGCCTGGGTAAAAGAAGCTGTAGACACTGAGCCTAGTCAGGTTTTCCTATATTTGCTACTGTTGCCATCCTGAAAAACTTAAAAATTTGATACAGGCCCCAAACACCAGATTAACAAAAAAAAAAAGAAAAGCATGGCTGCTGTTGTCTGTTTAGTTTCATTTTTAGTTTATGCTTCCCTTTGGCTTCTGAGTCCCATATCATGGGCATGAGTTTTCACCTAATACTACTGGGACTAAGAAATATTCCAATCTCTGACTTCAAAAGAACTGAGTACTTCTTAATTTAAGATTGATTATAAAAGTTGGAAGAGCTTGTTATACAGCTCGTGCTTGGCTTTTTGATATTCTGATGTTTGTATGACTAACACTTAACAAAACAAATAAATGCACAGAATGTTATTCTAGCTAATTTTGAAATAGAAAGTCACAGTAACTATCTAAGCACATATAAAAATATCTGAAACCAGAGTGATTTGTACTGCAACTTCATTATTTTTATCTGAACACTGAGAGTTTGAGGTGATATCCATACCAGGTGCTTGTCAGGTTATATTTAGAAGAGAGTGCACTGAACAAATATATACATATATGTGATGCTTTATTTCACTTAATTTAAGTATCAACAATCTAGCAAATGTAGTGTAAAATTAAGAAGAGACTGAAACTATTTACATATTTAACTGCCTGCAATAACCAAAGTGGTTGTTAAAATAAAAAAGTTTATTTAAGACATGGCTAGATAATTTTGTCCCATCTTGTAAGGTCAAATTATGTTTTTTTTACATAGACATTGGGGGAAGAGATCCATGGGCTTCAGATGTGAATTTTGTATAAGAATTTATAAATTCAAATGCTTCCATGTTCACTAAAGTCCAGGGTCAGCACAAAAGGAGCATTACGGGTTTCGCTTGGCAGATGGAAAAAAAAAAAAGAGAATAGTTAACTATGACAATGATGATTTTCAATATCAATTTGAAAGGCTACTGGGCATCTAATTAATATTAATAATTTTTTAGAATAGCTTTAAATATTTCAAAAGCAAAATAATGCAGGTGTAAGCAAAGACTATCTTTGTCTATTGCTCCATTTCAGGTACCCGTCAGCACAGCTTCTGAAGCAATGGTAAAAGGACAGGAGACATTTGTTAAAGGTTAATCCTATTGTTACTGTTGCTATTATTCATTAGATTAATATATAACTGTAATAGTATTTTATACATTATTATTAATACTAATACTACTAATAATAGTTTCATCCTCTTCCTCTCTTCACAATTCCTTTGACTCCTACCCTCTTCTCAGTTCCTTCCTTTCTTCTTTGAGCTCATTTTCTTCCTCTTCACTTTGCTCTTGTTATCAGTAGCTGTGGGGAGAAGAGGAGGTGAGGCAGGCAAAAACCTGGGCTGTGGAAAGCTGCCCAGGGGGCTGCAGGGACCGCCTCTGAGAGTCACCTCTGACCAGCTCTGTAGAGGCACTTATGGATTAAACACAGAGCCCTGAATACAACCTGCCACTGAGTGGGTAGCATTGGGAAAACCAAAAGTCTCTGCTCTCAGCAACTGTTCCAGGTGAGGCTGTCGGGCACTGTGGTCTGAAAGGAGTTTTGTACTCTTCAGTATATAACTGATGGCTGAGGCACAGGGAGTCAGAGCAGCCTGGCTGTCAGAGACCTTTTGCTTTTGTCTCGTGATTCTGAAAAACTGCGTACTCTCTGGATTGAAAGACTGCAGAATTTATTCATAACAGTAAGATTGTTATCCTTCCCTACTGGTCTCTCCCCCAGCACAGCCTTTATCAGCTATTTCATTGTATCTTGAATTAACTCTACCATACAAGTAAATAAAAAAAGACCTCTAAAAAAGGTTCATACTTAAAGCTGGCTGTTTAAGTAGCTTTAATATTACAATGGATGTGGCAATAATGTGAGAAGTAAAAACATGAAATGTCATATTTGCACCACCTTTTACAATATGCATGTTATTTATAAACCATTAAATACTTGACTACATACGATGCCATCTGATGCAAAATGCAGATTGTTAAATTTTATGATCCAGATTCAGTTCTAAGCTGCATAAGCAAATCTAAAGTAATACCACTGTTTTTCCTTTCTCTGGATCTACATCAATATAAAACAGCAGAATCTGGGTCTGTGTATTTTAATTACATACTGCTGAAGATTTTTTCCCCTGGTAATTGACAATGAAGTCGGTTTTTTCATCCATTTTTCTTTTATACAGCCTTTACTCTGCTCAAATAAAAAGTATATGGCAGAAATGCAAGCTGTACATGGGAGACATGAAACGGACAGCTGGTGTGTCTGCCTCAATATTGGACTCTGCTGAGACCATTTGTTGCTGTTGTAAGAAGTATGTAAAGAGCTGACTTCTGTATTTCTAGTTGAAAACACATTTCTATGGCACTTATGCTCAAATATTGTACTTATTTCCAATACTTTCATGAAGTGTGCATGCTTAAATGAATACAATTATAACTTTTCTTTTTCATTTGTGTGTGTGGTCCTGTTTATTAACCACTAACCTATTTCTTTGTTGATTTCAAACTAATTAAGAAAAACAACTAAAATACCCAGACTTTATTTGATGTCCTGCTACGCTTAAGTGTAATACTTTTTACATCATTACACTTGGAGATTTTCCACACATATACCTGTTCTAGTTTGGCATTTAGGTTTAGTTTCTAGATGAGCAAAAATACTTACAGCGCAAAGGTGTTATTCCAGCACATCCTTGTTTTATTTTCCAGCACAGAAGTCATGTTATTCAAATGGGGTGGGAGGGCTGCCCTGGTCTTTTGCTGATCGCTGGACTCCTTTGAGTACAACAGTATGAACTAACTTTTAAATATCCAAACAGCCATGTGATCTGAATGAATTGAAACCCTTATTCTAGAACTACATAGGCTTCCATCAAACGAAATAATTAAGTACATGTTATAGAAAGTAAATAAATGATAATTTTTTGAGGAAAATGGATAGTCTACTTGCCTTTAGCAGGACTATTTAAGTTACACAGGTTTAATTCTTTTTTTAACTAAAAATCCCTTGTTTCCGTCTAACAAAGGAACACAGAGGGAATTATTTGGGTGATATCGTAAAAAGCAGGATCCCTCCAAATACGGGCCAGAGGCACTTTGTGGAGTATCAAGCTAATTAGCTGCTTAAATTCATCTAGACCAGACAATTAACCAAACTTCTGACTGCTTTCAAGACTGACTAGCACGTAGGCATTATTATGAATATTAGATTCATGTCGGTATGATTTGAGTTGGCAAAGAATGCACTGTTTGAGACCTACCGCCTTGAACATGACAATGTTCACACTGCACTGATGTGCAGATTAGTAGGAGACCATTTTCACTCACAGACACCAAGAGTTTGTTCAGCCCACGCTAACAGCCATCAAAGGGGCTTGGTGGGGGCATGTACATATCAGCTCTCAGAGGGGTGAGCTATGCATCTTACAACTCTCAATGACAAGAGGATCTTGGCTTGCAAGGTCAACGAGGTTGGCCTCCTGTGAACTGGAGCAATAGAGAACTGGGTCATGACCCTGTAAAGATTTCTGCACATGCTTACTTTCAAGCATGTCATTAGGGCCATTGTTTGCAGTGGTGCTGCTTGCATACCCAAATTTAAGCATACATAATCTTTTGCAATTTTAATTTTTTACTATCTTTGGCTTGAAAAATATTTTGGAGAAAAGTAGTCTTTTCTAGATCCCTTTTATATTACAGTTAGGTGTCTTTCAGCACCAGTAAAAGTAAATGAATTCAAATCTACACTGCATAGAACATTCTGCATCAGTCTGAAAAGGAAGACCAGGAAATAACTGTAGTTAAGGCTTTAAAAATCTAAATTCCAATTTTTAAATAGGCCATAAGTAAGGCTTATTGCAAAATGCATCTTATAATCTGTCCCTATCTCCAGTTTCAACTCTGAATAGAGCAGCTCTGCATTTACTTGAGTGTTGGAGGTCATGGCCAAGGTACTGTGGAAGTGTTTTAAGAAGCTTGGTTAATCTTTGCCAACACTTACCCTGGCTCTAGCTAGTGTTCAGAAATACACTTTTCATGTTTATGCAATTAAGTAAAAAATGCCAAATCTCAGTTTCAGTGTTAATGGAAACATATAACAAAAACTCTGACCTTTCACTGAAGAGAAAAATGGCTATAAATTAGGAAATAAAATTTCTCTAGTAGAGTGGTTTTATTTTAAAAAGACAAGTTTATATATTTCCAAATATGCATAGTTTATTTTCCAAATGAGCTACTTATTCCTGTGAAGCCCTGCAACTGGTTTAATATCATTCAAAGTGGGATTACACAGTTTACAAGAAAAAAAGGAAATGAAGAAAAAAAAAGACATTTTTCTTTGACAATGAAAAACAAATTAATGAGTTTGGGATGTGGTTTATAATCTCCTTCCAAAATCCTACTCACACAAGCCCTCTGAGGACTCCTCCTGTGCAGCCTATGTAGGCTGTGCTAGAATCACAGAACCCCTCAACCCAAGTTCATATGGAGATAAAACAGCAACTCATTGCAGGACTGGACCATTTCTCTGAGGCAATGCAGGAAATTTTGGCTTGATGGAGCACAGTCACAGAAAGAAAGAAATAAAATGAACTGAAATGTTGATCTCACAAATTTTACATTGCCCCAAATAGTTCGTCCTGGACTTAGTGTCATTTAGTAGTTTCTCATGGCAATGTGAAAAGCAGCAGGGATTAGAAAGTAGAAAGGAATCCCATCCATTGAGTCCTGTAAGGACTACAGAGTTTGAATAAAGAAGAAAAATTTGCATTTTTAACCTGTATAAGAATATTTCTTAAGACAAAAACCACAAAAATAAAATTGTGGCTTTACACAACAGAACTTAACTCAGATGAGAGTTTATTCCATTCATGACCATTCCTACAAGCAGAGAACCATGCTGTCTAGCAAATTTATGAACTTTTCATATATGCCCTGATGGCAAATATTTGAGCTTTTTAAAATTATTAATTCCACTTAAGACAATACTTTCTTGCTTCAATGTAAGACTATGTCTGTTTCAGCACACAGATAAACAAATATTTTCATTATTAGGTCCCTACAAAAAAGGTAATAAAGAAAATTTGCAAATTACAAACTGAAAGATTAAGCACTCTTCTTTGTCACATATGCAAACTGCTATGATTTATATCTGCTGGAGGTGTTAGCAAAATCTAATTAACATATTTTTTAGTGTGATTAAGTTAGAAGACTAATTTATTTCCATCAGTCACTTTCTTTCAGAACAAGCCTAAATACAACTTTAAAAAAAGCATCTAATATAGCAAAGTCTAAAAGAATAAAAGCAAAGAAAAAGAATGCATTCTGTTTTAAACATATCACCTGGAATTAAGTAGTATTTCATGCATTTTTTGAGAATAGAGATTTTTAAAAAGAACTACGGGTATCTTTTTTATGACTGAATGAAACTTTAATGGGGAGGAGGTTAAGAAGTTAAACCAAAGAAGCAACAATAGCACTGCAGTGAAAGAGGCATGTTCTTTTTCATGCACATTGTTCCCCCTCAGAGGTCTGTCACTCAGTAGAATAGATGTACTTTGACTCATGGATGGCGATGTACAGCCTAAGCTTAGCCTGAATCCTCTCCTAAAGGCTGAGTCCTGCAACCAGATCCTGACAACTTCCCTGCAGCAGTATAGCATGTTTCTCTACTGTGAGCTGATAGGATTAGCAGCAGGCAGCAATTACAAACTCTTCTTTGTGAGTCCTGAAGAGTTTTGATTCCTGTGTCAACTGATGCTGTATTTCAGATTTCTTTTGTAGTAAAGCCTAAACCTTGAGTATTGAGATTAGATTTACACAGTCCAGGAAAACAAAACAATAAAGGATACTAAGTTGTTTAAATTGAAGTATATCTATACTGTTTTATTACAAGTATGCACCCATATCCCCCTCCAATTGCTAGGACTATTCACAGGCCATAATATAGTTGACTGGGAATACTGCTAAAGACACTAAAGCAAGATTGTTATCAGCACTTCTGCACCCATTTCCTAGTCTAATATCCAAAGCAGTCTCACAGTAAAGGAAAAGCTTTGGAGTCTGCTTGACCTGAAGAGATTTTTATCCTGGAGGTAAAAGTATGTTCACATATGATCTTTTAATATAGAAACTAAGTAAAACATTAAAAAAAAGTAAATAAACAATGCAAACATTCAAACTCACTTGATCAAGGCTGCACACAAATGGCATATAAAAAAATGAACTGAAACCAGTGGTGATATTTTAAACTTATGTGAATATTCACTAAGATGAAAAACATTCGTTTTTATTCCATCAAACTGCATACTTAACCTTAGATTAATTGAGTTGTTTTCTTCTGATAGACATGTAAGCGTGTGCATGAAAATAACCTAAATATTTTCTTTATACTGAGTGAGGGCCACAAAGACGGCTTCCCTTGGGTTGGCTTCCCCAGATGTCTGCCCTCACTCAACATCATGGCAGGTGGGTCAATTTCTTTCTGAATTACTGATATCTAGATCATCAGAACTTTGTAATTGGCGATAGCCATTTGTGACCCCACCAGCTGCCTATGCATCCATGAACTGGGACAGAGAGCTAAAGATTTCACCAACCAGTCCCACTCGTCAATGACAACCCAATGTAATATTTATTAAACTGATTAACTGTCCAATGAGTGCACCTGTAAGTGAAAACAGAATAAAGACATCTTCAGATTTTCATAAAGAAGCTGAACCCAAGTGGAAGATGCTATTACTTTACAGCTTCCTGCTTCATTCTCTACTTGTATTTTCTTCGTAGGAATTGAGAGCAGTTAATGACATTGGGTTTGCAGAAATATGTCATGTAGACAAGCTATGGTACTGAGATGCAGGTCCCTATTCCTTTCTTCTGATTATGTTACAGAATCATTAAAGGGTGAAAATTACCTGGGACTGAAACAATTCAGCCCTCTAATACTGATCTGCTGACAAAATCAGAAACCTAAACTTGAGGACATAGTCAAAATAGGAGACATCATGTTTAAGCCATTATGAGAATGTAAGAAATTATATGAAAATAAAATAACCTTCCATTAAGACAGTACAAGTTTTTATACAGACCTAGTACATATTGGTTTCAGAAAATTAATCCTGATAAATTAAGGAGTATCTCTTTTGAGACACAGAATGTCAAATAGTACATTGCAGTCCTCTGAATGTCTTTATATGAATATTAGATTTAGAATACTGTTCAAAACTGCTGTGAACAAAAAGATGAATTTTCTTGCACCATTCATGTGATTCTTGCTCACATTCCAGTCTGTCATTTCAATGAAAGTTCCTAAATCTTTGAGAATGTAACACAAAATAAAACTTAAGTGTTTTAGCTTTATTATACAATCTATCCTTTGTAACCCTCACTCAAAAACAAAGAGTGAGTTTGCAGGATAGTAAGATGAGCTCCCACCTTTTTTTCAGGTTCTTCAAACAATAGAACTGCTTCTGAGGAAAGTGTATTATAACTTGACCAGTGAGTACAAACCAAAGGATTTAGCATGATGTATTTTAGATAAGTGAGAAATATTTTGCCGATACATCTAAAGTCAGTGACACCAGTTCACAATAAAATCTGTGAAAAGAAATCTCATTATATGTTCCAAAGCTTGTCATTTTCTCTCTCAGATGTATAAAAAGGGTGACTTGGCAATAAGTTTCTTTTATCTATAAGGCTGTATTCTTTGAAAGCTGGTACAATGACCTCAGTGACGAGTTAAAATTATAAGCTAAAGCTAATGACTCTGATCCCTTTACATACATTTTCAATTTAGAACTCTGAATTAGTCTCCTTTTGTACCTAAAATAGATGAATCCATCTATGTCTGTCTGCATATCTGCCCATTTATCATGTGGTATCTGTTTTGCGACAAGAATAGTGACATTTGGAATGCACCAAACATACTTGTCAGAAACTTAATATGGCTTCCACATAGTACAGGAGTTTCTGGGACAAACAAGTTGTTCTTGACAGTTTGTATGAGAAATCTGTCAGAAATTTTCCATTTCAAAAGGAAGCCTTGACATATCTTGTTGCATTTCCAGAAATGGAACAAAGCAATACCTTATGGTTAAGAAATGGATGTGAGCCAACAGTCAATACCCTAAGGTGAAAAGTTGGACCTGCCTAGCAATTCCTCAGTTTTCAAGCAAGAGTTCTTCAGTTCCATATAATGAACGAGTGAAAAAATAAGTAATTCCAAATAATGAAGAGGTGTGTTCATCTCTACTGAATCCTTCAGTGTACTCTGGGCAAAGCACTCTCTGAGCATGTCATAAAGAGAGCACTTGGTATAACATCTGAAGAAACCTGCAACACATCTAAAGTAGCCTCTCATTTCTATACAGCTGTAAAAGCTCTGCAGTAAGCCCCTGAAAGAGAACATTTATGTGTTTTATGTTAATTTGAAATGCTTGAAAGCAGTCAAAAGAGAAGCTTAGGCCTGAAGAAATCCCAGCTTTAAATCCCCCTTAAGCCAGGGCATGTCTATGATGTTGCCTTTTTTTTTTTTTTAAACAACTGCAATTCTTTTGTTACTTCTGAAATTTTAGGTATGTTTCATGCAGATTTGATTTTTCATATCACCTTTTAAGGGTGAGTCAAAGTTTCCTCAGCATCCCTAGAAATCCTAATAACCTGGTGAGCTTTTCAGCCAGAACCTAATATTCTTCTGTTCTTTGTGCGTGGAGGTTGCTGTCCCCATGAGTCTGTGCAGGGTGAGCATGAAATGGGGGTGGAGGGCCTTTATAGCACGTTCCCACTCTGCTTCCCAGTCCTTGCCAAGAGTCTCTTGTCAAGACCCTTTTGGCAAGGGCTGTGAATTTGTCAGATTTTCAGATGAAACAGCAGAGGCTGAAAATTTCTTAGGTTCTTCCCTGCGCAAAATCCAAAGGAATCTAGTGTAAGGTTCCTCCACTTCAGAGGGATCAAGACTGGAGGCTTATTCCATAGAAACTAGGCTAACTAGAGACCAAGGCAGTTTTTTTCTATTCTCTCAGATAACTCTCCTTATGCCTTAGATCCTTTTTGTCCAGGAGGGTGAAATTAGGAAAGATTATTCTGAAATGATCTAACATCCACTGGAAATCTGAACACTGAAAACTGAAATTTCTGTTAGCTTATACAAAAATATTGTAAATGGGGCAAAGGATAGTGGGGGGGGGGGGGGGGGGGGGGTGGGGGGTAGTGTTTGTCTTTTGATTCAAAGTTGTTTGAACCGGGGGGAATGTTTCATTTTTTCTTCTGTGAAGTACCAACCTTATTAACAGTACTGCTCATTCAAACTATATTAGTAGTGAAAGGACAGACCTGTCCACACAGATATCCTACTGAATTCAGCTGGCCAGTTGCTCCTGAACTCAGTAGCTGATTTTATACCAATGCGAAGGTTAATGAACTGTTTTCTACTCCCTTCCAGGAGCAAATGTCAGCCCTGTAGAGGCTCATTGCTCACCAGAACTCAATCTGGAGTCCTAGTCTGGCACAGGAAGACTAATAGGCTAATGCATTAATTCACTGAGCCTCTCTGCCCTTAGACTGGTTGTGCATTTTTTAACATGAACTATAGCAGCTATGGCATTCAATCATATCTTCATTTACCTTTCAACTATGATTTCAGAATGCATATAAAATACTCTATATCCTGATTATTGCCATCAATATAAATATAAACTACTACAGAAGGGCAAGGGAGGAAAGAGGAAGGCTTTTGGATTCAACTAATAAGCATAAATGCAGAAAAACATGTACATCACAGCTGGCTGAATCCCTGAACAACTAATTAAAGTGAAGCCTTGTTTAATTTTTCCCGAGAATGATCTGTTTTGGCTATCTGCCAGTTATAGGTAGGTGAGGGTTTTCCTGTGTTTTTTCCATTGCATAAAGGATAATTTGTGCTTAGTCATACATGACCAAAAGTACTTTTTTGACCATTCTCAGAATAGAACTATCCCCAAAATTATTTAACATAACTGGACAGTCTCACTAATGCAATAGGTAGTACAGGTAAGGTTATATTTTTTGGGGGTGAGCTTCTATTCTCTTTGTGATGGCAAATAAGCTATGATTAATACTAACACAAGGATTAATGCAACACAGAGGAATTAGAAGAACAGGAGTGTTTAAAAGATTTATTTGTGGGCTAAGAGGATGAGAGGATCAAACTACATCCTTGGGTTAACTATTGGTAAGGAAAACAGAAAGTTACTAAAATTTTGGTGTTACTTCTGCACATCCTAGGAAGCAGACTTCCGCTGAGGCACTGCAGAAAATACCTTGAATCCTTATTCCTGGTGAAGGATATCAGTCTCTGCAAGGATATTCTCTGCAAGGACTGCAGAGAAAGAATGAAAACTTGTCCAAGGGATGTAGCTTTAAGTCTCCACTGTGCAGCAACGTCACTCAAGCAGAGGGTTTATCTTAGCATATGGACATTTTAGGTCACAATGGAGAAAAAGTTAAAATTAAAAGAATATATAAAATAACTGTTTCACATGGTGTCTTGGCTACTTTACTTCCGGTGACATTTCAAAAATCTGAAACATGAAAAAGAAACCCAACCTCGTTTGAAGTAAGCATGTGAAATTTTGCACTTTAATCCTTTTACTTTCAGAGAAGCCCACAACTTCAGTTAAGGTCAAGTCTATCAGCAATTGAGCAGCTCCCTTTCTGTTATGTCAAGAGAAATACCTTGAGATATAATTACATTCTGAATGACTAAAACAATGAGAGAGTCAGTGGTGGAAAAAAAAAAAAAATATGCAAACTAGCATGTTCTAATTGAATTGTTCATTTAGTTTTCCCTGTTCTGTGGTATAAGCAATAGGGTAAATCCTCTTTTTCATCATTCAGGATGAAAGTTTATTTGACGTTGGAGACTATAGCTGCCTTTTCACAGTAAATTGACCTTGTTCCGTGCAGCCAATGTCATAATGCTCTGCTTTATCTAGGCTGAGAGAGAGAAAATCGCAAATTGCTTCTGCATGATTAGTTCTGCCACTTCAAACGTGTTTCTTCCGAGTTGGCTTCCACACTTGGTGCTAGAGATATGTGCCGCTGGGAAACCCTAATCTGTCTCTGAACTCCTCTGATTTAGTAACCCTTTACCAGCCAGTCTCTTAAGTCAGTGAAATGACTCTTGTTGAGAACAATAGAAATGGTACAGAAAAAAAAGAAGACATTAATTTTAGTAAGATTTTCTCACTTAGCAGATGGAAGTCCTTTCAGATTAATGGACTTTTCACAGATATGTATTTATTTGTACTACTGTTAACAAAGCATTTTTCTTTTCTATATATACTACTTCTTGATGAAAAAGCAAGTCTTGGATTTCTTTTCATCTCGAAACACAGAAAGATATTTGCCTTTGTGTTCCTAAACTGGTATTTGCATATTATCATCTAATTAAGTCTAAACTCATAAATCTCCATTTCTTAGTGCTTAGTTTTGCTAGTGTGTTCCAAATAAAAAATCCCAAGACAGTCAAAATGAAGAAAACCCAGGACAAAAATGACTGCTGTGATGTACTCTTGAAATAAAAAACAGCCACAAATTTTTTTATACAGCCAGACCAAATTACTGCCTGTTGTTCCAGTCAGGAGATAATCATTAAAAAAAGTATAGCTGATAAAAGATATGCAGGTAGCAGCACAGATTAGAATTTTAGAATTATACATAGTATTTTTGTGTCCAAGTCTAGAAACCAAGGAAAAAAACACAAGAGTGATGTTAGTACTAGAAATAAGACCATCTCACTATTTGGTTTCTCTTTGGGCAGGACATCTGTACAGTTGTTACTTTACAAAGTTAAGACACAATGCAGCAAAACGTCAGTTCCTCAAATTCAAGTTTCTTCTCCTCCCTCTTAACTCTGCCTGATAGCACTCATGCAATATCCTCACAGTGAGAGAATCGCAGAGAGTATCCACATACGGAAAATCAAGTCCATCTTCTGGGTATTCAGAATAAGGCCATAGAATTGCCTTACATGAATTGCTTACATGATCTATTTTAACTGAAAAATCAGAATCATTTGCATTTAGAAATTAATCTTTTACATGTTACTTTATGCTGTAACATGAGCATACAGGGCTGAACTCTGTGTGCTGCACCACACTTGGCCATATTAATGTATTTCTTATTCACAAGGGTTTTATTTTATTATCACCATAAAAACGAAACAGCAAAGAATTAAAAACATGCCATGGCCGACAAATCATTTTCGCAGAAAAAAAATTTCAATTGTTTATTTTTTTAATGCAAACCAATCCTTGTAGCTGATTTCCTCCTAAAACCCAGAGCCAGTTACCATATCACTTTATGAATTACAAGCATGTAGTGATTTTTTTTTTCTTGGTGAAGTAGAGCAGCAGTAACAAGCTGAACATGACAAGTATTTAAAAATAAATTGCTTGATAAAAAAAATGAAGAAGAGGAAAATGCCAACTTCATGTGACAAGATTCATGCTGAAGGAGTGTTTTCAGATATTTTTGACCAAAGAAGGATATAACAGTTAAAAGGTGAAAAGGAGTATGGGGAATCTGCTACCTGACAAATAAGTCTACATATCAAAAGATTTTGCTAACCAGTCTGACACATAATGGCATATGATGTCAACTACTATTAAAGGCTTTACAAAAGATGACAGCCTGGAGAAACAAGAATTGCTTTCCAAGAAAAGAGTTTCTGTTGAATTTTGTATATTATTCCCAAGCATTAGAAACACATCAACAAAAACACTGCAGTCAGGAACCAAATAATTTTTACAATCACTAGTCTTGTGGACTATGCATAGGCATGTGTGCTAGGGAAATTTCAATCCTAGATCCCCTTGGAGTCCCTCACCATTGTGAAAAAAACTTCAGATGTTTTATGCATTTCCATAATTATATCTTTCCATTAATTTATGAAAGTAAAAGTACGTACTGACAGAAGTTATTATTTATTATGGTATGTCAACAGGTTGAATGGAATTCAAGGGACAAATCTAATATAAAGCAGTTAATTTATGAAAATGGTTGATTTAACTATGATTTTGAATTGACATCAGAAAAAGAAGTACCTTTGCCTACTGTGGCAGTAACAAACCTCTAGGCTATGTTTTCGTGCTGATACATTGACTATGCAATTGCCAAACTGTGCGGATTACGACTGTAAACCTAAAAAAGAAAATTTCTGTAAAGTAAGATCTATTGAATTAAATTACTTGGGGACTACCCATTAATTCAAACAAGATTTCATCAGATCCTCTCAGAATAAAAATAATCCAAAATGTTTGCATTTTGTATTGTTTCATCAACAACCACTGTGAGTTTTTAACTAAATGTTGAACCTCCAACAAGATTCTCTTCAAAAGTTCCTGGAAGTTAAATTTTCTGTATTTCAAGATCATATAATGATAATTTTTAGTCCTCTTGAGGACATTAGAAAAAAGAATTCCCATCCTCTCCAAAAACCCAAAAAAAACCCACTTAAACTTCATCTGAAGAATTTCAGAACAAATTTCATAGTGAACACCAAACATTACATGTCAAGAATTCCTCACAGACTTTTTAGTTTTCTTCAAGTACTATTGATATGGCAGTCCTAAAACACTGAATTCATTCCCATCTTTCACTTTACCGTATGTTATTGCTATTGTTGCTGTGGCCAAAAGCCTTGAAGTGGAGCTCCATCTCCTTCATCCCTCTCATCCCTAAAAACACGGGTATACCTTGCTGGTAAGTGGAGGGGAGAAGTCAGTGCAAAATTTCTGATTAACATCAGCTGGAAACAACATCATCCCATGAAAGAGAATACATAACTAAACAAGACTTTGTGCTATATTAATGCTTTATGACTTTATTAAAAGCTCATTAATTACTTTTAAACCACCCTAGTAACAAATCAGTTGTGCTGGTAGGCTGGTAGGCAGTGCTTACACTCAAATGTACTTATTTAGCTAACCATGCAGGTGGCTTAGTAAAGAAGAGTAACAAAACAGCTGCGCAGTCTTTGCAGGTTTTTTTTTTTCTTAAGTAAGAAATACTTACCTGTGGATAAGGTCAAAACATCTTTATTTTCCTTACTGTTAATGAAAGTGTAAAATGCATCAACAGCCTGAAATCTGCCATGGCCTGCATATATGTACATCTTAAAATAGATTCAGATAATAACAGAGAAAAGAAAGAGGAATTTCAGGGCTAATCATGTTTGTGAGGTAGCAAGTTTACAGTTTCTCTGAGATAAATACTATTCCTGGTTACATGGTTAGAGGATCTGTGGACACCAATGAAGCAATTGACAAGAATCAAACACAGAGACTAATTTTTAGTATTTTTAATGGAAGAATTTACTTTATCAAAACCAGAAAAGTTCAAAATCAAGCTTTCCTGCGTTTTTTTCTGTATTAGAAATTTATATTTGGAAATAGTGCATTGCAGTGCTCCTGGTATATCCCCACCATACATTGGTACTTACTGGGAACTTCCTAGATAGTTGGAAAATAGAAGAATATCTCAGAAAGACTAAAAAATGTCATCTGTTATTAGTACAAACTGCTTCAGGCTACGGAATTCTATAACAATAATGCAGTCCCTCCTTGCCTACATGTGGTTGGTTGTTCAGAGCATTCTTAAAAAAATATATAAGGTGGAATTTTTGTTTTCAAATGAATGAATTGGATTAAGATTTCCACACCTGTATTGAAGAAGCTAAACCTAGTAATTATTACTTACAAAAATAAGGATGAATAACAGCTGTTTTGGTTTGAAAATCCTTCTGTGTTAGAACTTGATGGGGTTGGGTAGGGTTTTTTTGTCTATGTTGAAGTTGCTCATCTTCTGAGTAAAGAAACAAACACGAAGTAAAAGAAAGATTCTACAGAACTTCCAGCACTGATCTCTTTCTGCACATAGGGACTTCTGTGCACACCAGTAATTCAAGAATTCACGTTCTTCCTTGTTTATAATAGCCTAATAATGCGCAGAAAAATGGGCATGCTGTTTCTTTAATGTCAGTCATTTCATTCAACAGCAGGACTTCACAAATGTGGAGGAGCAATGCCACATCTATTTTTAGCTAAGCAAAAGGTATCCTTTTAAGGATAGCAGTGCTTATTCCCAAAGCAGAATTAGATACTCTCCTGCAGGTAAAAATCCATTGTTAACACTAGTTGCCTATTAGCCATTAGCAATAAGCCTGAGCTGAACATGGAACAGACCTGAAATTCTTCAAAACTGATAAGTACTGATGCTTGGTGTGGGGTACTACTTGTGCAGTTACTGTGAAAGATATCAGGCACAACATATAGGTTTGAATCTCGGATAAAAAAAATATTCTCTACTACTGAGTTTTGGTTTGGTCCCTTTTTTTGCCAACACTAATATTGTGAAGCAGCTCCTTTTCTGTGTTCAAGATAGGGTCTTCCTGAGTAAAACTTCTACAGTATTCTGTAACAGGTGGAATTAAATTTCCTTTTTCTTTGAGAAAGCTTGAAAATCATAAATCTATTCAAAAACAAAATTCAAGTGTTTCTCTTGATCTCATATCAATTCCTTTAAAAATGAAAACATATTTGTGGCAAAAAAGAAAAAAGAAAAACACAATGGCGTGTTTCAGAAATTTACACACATAGGCTGAGGTGTAAATTAGAATGAAAGAGGAGGCAGGTGAAATAAATCTAGTGCTTGTATGCTTTCAGACCCAGCATCATTACGACCTTTTTTAGATCTCTAATAATTACCTTGATCCCCATTACCAACTACTGCTCTCTTAGAAACAACTGTATTAGGACCTTTAAAGGGCAAGGAACACCTTGATTTCACTATGGGACACTATGATTTCAAACACATTTGTACTTTAAACATATGACAAACTTTATCTGACACATTCCATTCTTGAAGTTTATTCTAATTAATATCTATATTTGCACTTTTGTTCCCTACGTTTACAACTGATGACTTCAATGATGATTACAAAATATTTTTGGCACTCTGGACATAATCATCAGCTGCAAGGCAACTATCACATCCCTGTGTATGGAAGTTTGGGGATTTTGCACATAGTCCTGGACTATTCTGTAGAGACTTTGCCTTTTCTGATCATCAGCAAACTTTTGGCTGCCAGTGCCACACTGCCTTGCTGTGCACACAGCAGTGACTGGGGATCAAATCAACACTCTAGAAATCAGCACTCCTTCCTCAAGTGTTAAGTAGAGCCTTTATGCAAACTGAATAACTCTAATAGTGAGGATATCCTCAATGACCTGCCTCCTACTTGTGGATAGAAAATTAGGCCTAAGCATGCCAATTGCCAGATAATGCTCTTACAGGGAGACTTGTGTACAAACTGAAAGGTTGAAGTGCACCCTTTCAGCACCCGGATCCATTCCCATCAGGCCAGCTGCTGCTCCCCAGCTGATGCCTGTGGTGACACTGGTGCTGGGGGCTCTCAGCATTTGCCTTCACACCCCGGTGGCCAGTGGGTCCAGGAGGCTGCCTGGAGCATCCCCTTCACTGACACATCCTGGGAAGCTGCGCCTGGCAGACCCATGATCTCGGCTGATGACAGGCAACTCAAATCAGTCCAGGGAAGCTTAAAGGGAAAAGAAAAAAAACAAGCAAGGGAGTGACATGTCACTTCACACTGTGCTGTGGTCACTTTAGCTGAGCTGTGAACTACAGCTCTTTTGAATGCAGAAAGTTGCTCTGATAACCCTGTAGGAGAATGATATGGGGGGATGAGGCATGTCTTAGAAATGTGAGACTTTTAAGCCATCGGCACTCTAGGTTTTGCTCCCTGTTTTAACTCTTGGTAACTTCTGCAGTATAGATTGCCTGTGTGCAAAATATAGGTTTATCACAAATAAGGGTTTGACTATCTCCAGAGGAAGAGGGATCCAAGTTCATGCTTTCAGAGTGACTCATGGTCTTAGATGCTGTTGGGCTTTGTTACCACAAAAAGGCATGTGCTGGCTATTGGCACGTGCTGAGTACCCCACTTCTGAAAACAGCTCACTGCTTAACATCAGACATGGGGCATTCAAAGCCATGCTGAAACACCTTCAGTATTTGTATAAATTCAGTTAAACTGAACATAAATTAATGGCACTGAGATGACCAGGCCACACCCATGTCATCATTTGAATTGTTTGGTTGTTCAGTGTGTATTGTCATTTTACCCTATATGAGGCACCAAAGCATCACCTGAAGGATCCCATCTGTAGGTAGTTTCTTGCTTTTCCCCCAGTCTGGAATGAAGTAGCTTGTTGCTTTGCAGGAGCGAGATCTCTGTGATCATAAACACAACTCCTGAAGGCAATGTAGCCATGGCCACAATGGCTCTGTCTTAATACACAAAGTTCTCACAAGTTTATAGCAGTGGACAGCCATCTTCTTTGAAGACAATAGTCTGTTCCATGGACAGTAAAGACAAAAGGCAGATGCCATCAGAATGAACAATTCAGAGCCTGGAAGGCTGGCTTGCTTCTGTCAGAACCCTAGTAAAGGTAGAAAAGCCAAGTACTGCATATTTATATATTTTAATTGATCCTTGCATACTAACAGTAAATCTTGCAGGCCAAGAAACCTAAACCAGTAAAATCAGAATTTCATACTGCTTCCAGATTTTACATTATGCTTTATGCACCAAAAACTTCTTCACATTATGAACAACAAATCATAGAAAATAATTGCTGTGTGTTTAACATGTGGGAACTGCAAAACTCCTATGTCATTAATGTTGCATGAAAACTCTCTTACCATGGTTCAACTGGTATTGATATGTTTTCTTATAATGAAAAGGGAAAAGATGAGTTCTGGGCTGTATTTCAGCCCCATCAATGTGTTTCAGCCCCATCTAGCTGCTAATTCTCTGATCTCATTCATACCACTTAATATCTTTGTTTCTCAGTTTCCACATTTTTTGTAGAGGATAAGAATACCAAATTTTATTAATTACTTTACAAACTGTATTAAACTTAATATATGTTAGTTACTCGTTTTTATTAATCTCACTTCTAACATATTTACTCTTCCCTATTCTAGAGTGAATTTCTTTCATAAGATGAAAAGCAACAGAATTAGGTACAACTGAAATGGAGCTGTATCTGTCTTCAACGAGGTTTGCTGTCTGTGAAGGCACTTGCTGGTCTTTGTCATGACTATATCTCAGCACTCAGCAATCACAAATGTTTTTTATCCTACCAGTACCTCTTTGAGATAGGGCAGGATTGGTGTTATCTCCAGTATTCAGGTGGAGAAGTGAGCTCCAGGTAAACTGAGAATAGAGTCACATCACACGTTTGTGCCCAAGTTAAATGTGTCACGGATGTGTGCCAAGACCATCTAGATAGTAAGGGCTCTTATGCTTCTGAGAACAGCACAGATCACGAAGTCTAGGACAAAGTATGTAACAGCCAAGGACAAAGCCTCTTGTCAAGGCTTCTTGGTCAAGGATAACATACTTCCAGATAAAGCTATGGCCTGAAAATTGTTAAGAAATGCTGAAAAACTGCAATAGCTAAGCCACTTCTACTAACATAGTGCTACAGCAGTTCCTGGCTTTCAGTCAGTACAAACAAACCATCATCCACTGTGGCCTTGGAGCACACCTGCTCTCAGAAGGTGGTGGAGGCTGGAGTCTGGTGCCTTCCACCCCTTGGGTCCAACAGCTCACTGCAGCTGAGGCAGTTAACAACCCAGATAGTTCACTTTCAATGTTTCACCTTTTGCTCCCCTGGAAATCCTGCGCTGGCTGCCAGAGTCATTTGTCCCAGGCTAGCTGCAGAGAACACTTCTTCATATTGTTTAGGGACTAGCACAAAAGTGTCTTATTTTTTCATTAACAAAACCTTTATGTGCTGGAACAAGATGTCGGGTGACACTTTGTGTAACAGCCCATCCTTCTCTGCTTCATCATCTTTGCCACATATTCAGAAACACTGCCCATGCACCCAGTTCTCTCATCCTCTGGGTTTGATCCAAAGCCTACGGGTATTATTCTGCTCTCTTCAATACCCACGGCATCAAGCTGCTGAACTGTCATCTAAACACACGTCATTAGCCTTAAGATTACAAACTGAATAAATTTGACGAATGTAGAAGCCATTATATTTAATGGACAAAAATTAAAAAAAAAAAAAAATGCTGGAAAGCAAACCATGTCTGAATCCCACCGTGTGTGGATTTGCATGCTGCTTATCTCAGGAGTGTGAATAGCAAGTAAACATTACACTGGAGGTTTCTCTTGGTTGTCAAATACAGAATCAATCAAATACATAATTTCAAAAACCAAATAGGAATTCAGCCTGAGAATCTGTGTTGCATGTAGTCCTGCACCCATTCCATAATTGCAAACTAAGCTTTCAGCTTTGCCGGCACCAATTTTGCAAATGAAAGTTCAGCAATTAACTTGGGACTGGGAAGAGCCTTTTTGGTTTAAAGTTAAACCAATCTACTCATGCATGATGACAACACAGAACATTTGTTTATTCTGAAACAATCAGCCACAAGTAGCCAGTTCACAGAAGTATTTTCTGTGTGCATCTATAAGGACGTTTAAAATGCAAGGTCTTCCCATAACATTAAAACCAGGAATGTATAAGGTTTATGTGTGCCTGACTTAAAAGATTGCTTTTTTTTCTTTTCTTTTTCCTTTTTTGAAAGAAGCACAAGATGTCTGCCAAGCTTAAAAATAATGCAGATCATGTTTCTGTGTCTGTTAGGTGGTGCTTACTGGGCAGTCTGGCTCTTGTCAGTAATTCTTCAACTGCTTTGCTGCAGTGGAATTACTGTAGAGAGTTATGAGTTGAGGTTGGTGGGAGGGATTCTTTGTCCCAGTTGCATTTAAAATTACATCTAATCTTATCAAGGAGCTTGTCATTGTTTCTGGCTGCCCATAGCAGGTACAGTACTGCTTTTGTTCAAGTCTGTTGCTTTACCAAATAAAGGCAAGAACTGCTTGCTTTTCTCATACAAATAGTCCAATTGATTTCTGCAGGAATACTTGCATGAGTAAGGCAAACACGATTTGGCAGTAAAATTGATTAAAAAGAATCTGAACAAAATATTCTTCCAGAGGAGTACATGTTGATTGAGAAGTGTTTAAAGAGACAGGTAAAATGAATAGATATAATTAAAATTTAGATGCCAAGTATGTCTAAAGCAAGTGAAAGCATGAAACATTATGAAATAAAGAACAAAATCAAAACAGCAGCCAGATACTAAAAACTTTTCACTATTTATCAAAAATTAAACCCTTTTTCTCAAATGGTAGGATTTTAATTAAAAGCTGTTCTTGAAACCTTTGAGTTTCAAAGCAGAATATCTAGAGAGGTACATAAATGCACAGTGAGTATTTTCCCCAAACTCATCAGAAGTCCCTGTGGTTTTGCTAAAAATTTTGAACGCCCCTGAGGTGTAAAATATTTCTTCAAGTATTTGCGTGTGCATTTTAATATTTCAGGTTTTGTATTCATCTTGAATATTCTGGCATCCTAAAATTGAAATAACGTTTGCTTGCCTCCCAAGGGAGTTGTATGCAAATACAAGCAGACCACAAAAAAAAAGCTTGCAGATGTAATGACTCTTTCTTGCACTGCTTTTCCAGTAGTGGCTTCAGTTCCCTATCTCTTTTTGTATTCATCAGATATTTAGCCTTTAAGAACTTGTTCTCAGCTGGTATCATCTATTTTCCTTAGCTGGAATTGTTGTGATCTTAGTAAGAAAATAGGTGCTGTAAGTAGTATTTATGCCTTCATTTTAAAAACTTGCCCTGACCAGTACTGAGTAAATTATTGACACTGTAATACCAACAGCAAAAGAAACAATACCAAGAACAGACCAACAGTGTCAATAAAGATTCCAAGTTAAATCAGACAGAAATAATTGGTATTAAGTTTTAATGGAAACTCTATTCATGTCATTTTGTAATTAAGACACAAAAGGTAACAACTTGTTCAAGCAAGCTCCATTAAAATCATGAAAGAGATGGCGAATTAGCCTGAGTTGTTTGCAGAAGTGTAACTCAACCCAACAAAAGTTATCGAGCATTTTAAAGTAACCAGGAGGAACCAAAATCTAAATAAGTTAACAGAATCAAAGGGTCCTCACGTTGGACAGTTTTTCTCAAAATTTTAACATGCATATTTCATTAAAATTTAGTGATATATCTCCTTAGAGATCAAAGTAAGCACTAAGGTTCCTGAATGGCATAGCTAGGTGTCTCTGCAAATTGCTCCACAGAGATTCTGCTCAGAGTGCAGTACTGGTTATTGGCACAGCAGCACTTACTTCAGTGTAACAGGTTATTAAACATTGTTGAAAATTGATGGAGCTTTTCTCATTCTTCAGGACCACATCCATAAATTTAGATGCTTGTTTGAGACACTTGTTTAGAACCCTTGAAAATTTGTCCATGACAACACAGATAATAATACAGGAAGAAATGATAGAATATGATTTCTCACAAACACTTCAACAGTGAATGAGGTAGATAATGATCAACAGGCTTATAAAATTGCGGGGGTGTGTTAAGTAAATAAGAATGATTTCAAAGAAACAATTTTTGTAAGACATTACCAAAATAAATATATATATATATAAATATAATAAGCAGAAGCCATAGAGAATTAGACATTTATATGGATAATGAGAATTTCTGTAGTTATATCAGATAAGAAAAAGAAGGTGATAGTACATATACTTTGATTTCATGGTATAAGCCAACTACCCCTTGACAAAAACGGGTTAATAGAGTCTACATCCAGTTGTTCAGGGATATGATTTTTGCATATTCCCATAAAAAGGAGCTAGTTCATATTTTGTGAAGCATTTACAAGACTATGTTTGAAATTATAGCATAGGTTTCATCACTTGTCTGAGTCTTCACACTACCAGCTGATTCTAGCTATAATTGAAGAGTTGTGAGTTTACTCTGTTAACTTTACTCCTCTGTGACTGGTAATATGTGACATATACAAAAGTGCTCAGATGTAAAACAGTGACAGATTTGTTCTATTACTTCTGGCCTGTAGTTTTTTACAGAGAGACAGAGAGACAGTGTTACTTGCATCCAATCTGACACCCAAGGTATCTTCAGATTGAAGCTAGCTTGGTTATAGTGTGTTTAATTTGCCTGCACAAAACAATAACAGGACTAATTTTTACACATCACATCATTTTTCATGTTGTCTATTCAATCTTGGTACTAATATCTACTTTTAAGTAACTTCAGTTCTCAGCTTACACAACTTAATATCTGAGGCTGCAGCTCTATTTAGGACAGAAGTTAGAACCTCAGTACATTGTGTATAAACTGTGTTCAGGTAATCATAAACTCTAAACTGTTTATGATTTATACAGGTGCTGGTCAGGTATTTCCAGAAATCCAGTTTGTGACCCCCTGCTCTGCTGATTTATTTCATACTCTTCCTAACAAACCTATGCAAGGACTCACTGCCGACTGCCAGTTTGTTAATTACATCCCTCATTTAAAAGTCACCCAAACCTTTGGCTCACTGGGCCTAGAAAAATGCAGGAGAGTCTGAGTAACCTCAAGGGAACTTAACTTACACAGACTTACACATCACCTGCATGTTTGGCAATGTCTCCTAGCATGACGTCAGAAAATGAGCCACAAAAAATTCATGCCACTGAATTGATGTCACAGGGCATTTACCAGGTGTTATTTTTAATAACGTGTCCAAAACAACCAAAGGGCATGAAGAGTCCAGGATATTCTCCTACCAACAGGTCTTTAACATTTTTAAAGTGCTGCTCATTTCTGAAAAGGGGTGATACAAAAATGACACCTCCTTATTCTGCACATCTGTTCCTTATTTATAATGAGTTGGCGTAACATCTACTGCTTGCAGAAACAAAAATTAAGCTTTACAGAGCTTTCTTTCTGTTGGTCTTGCAGAGCATGCACTGCAGAGAAGAACCTGGAGCACCCTTCCTTGACACATTTCTAACTATATGCAAGTTTATCTGTCTGCATATGTCACCAAATGCACGATACAAGAATAAGGTAAAGCACTGCTGTGATTGGGGTCCTAATTTCATAACCAAAACTGGAAGATTATTTCTGATTAAGCGTAAGGCAAAAACTATAATCTAGCTTGAGAACTACACATATTGTTCTAGGTAACAGTGGAAAACACCATACAGGAAATACAGTTTCAGGGGGATAATTCACAATCACACATTCCAGAATTACTTTTTCTTAAACCTGATTGATGTGTGAGAGGAACAACCTTATATTTCAGAACAGCTGCATTCATCTGAAGGTGTTCTGCCCATAAAAGAAATCAGTGCTAGGTATAGGTTTCAAAATGAAAACAACTAATTGGTCTTGTCCACCTTTTGCTTTTCTCTTTCTTTTTGTATTACATCAAGGAACTTATTAACAGAAACAAGCAGCTTTTCTTCATGCCAGGCAAGTCCCTGTAATGTGTTTTCATCAATTACACAAACACAGATACAAAATCTGCCGTTTAGTTTAATTAGTTCATGTTCTGTTACAGGCCTAGTAATTATTAGCTACTTTTCTGATTGATATTTTCAAGATCATTTTAATAATCATTATACAGAGCTTTTAAGGTAATGTTTAATAATACAAATCTATCATAGACTATGTATTCCCACTGGTATTTAGGCTTGTTGCCAATTTGCATCCCCTCTACAATGCTGGCTTTGCACCAACAGAAAAGAAAAAAAAGTTGATGTTTCAAAACCGGAATTGTAAATAATACACAGCATTTTATGCAAAAGTAATTGAAAGAAAATTTGTGGTAACTTGTGAGTTTTGAAATTTAAGGATTTCAATTATCTGAAAGTGATTTTTAACATTCTCTGTATTTCATCTTTTTAACAATGCATTTTAAATACTCAGTGCACAGTCAGATAAAAATCCTCTTAACGTAATATTTGTGCTTTAAACTGTGACTGGACAAAGCACAAGACAAATCCTGAACAAAGTCTTACAGTGAAAAAAAGATGCAGTTTTAACAATGTCAATGCTCCTTGGGCTTTGGAGAATCTTCTGGACTACTATCCATGCTTCCTAAACTTTAACCCACCTTTCCTCACACAGAGATTGGTACAATGGAAGCTATTACTGAAGAGCAAGTGTTTTAAATGAAATTAAATCAACTTGGACTAACACCTGCGGACATGGACGAGCATTCCAGAGCGGTGCCCTTTGTTCGCCAGCAGCGGCCGCACCTGCGCTGCCCAACACAAGGCAGAGACACCTGGTGGCAGATGGACATGCTGCAAAGGGCCTTGGACACCCACCTTCCACATTCCCCGTAGCCTCTCCTACCACATGCCCTTTACCTGCCCGCAGTTGGAACCCTCCAACTTTGTGCTGCTCTCCGGGAGCCCGTGCTTTCCCCTGGGTCCCCATCAGTACCGCTGGTTGTGGCTGCTCCTTTTTTCCTGCAAAGAACCTTGTCTAGAAAACAAGTGAAACCTCTCTCCAAACCGGAACCCAGGAGGATCAATGTAAAGGCAACACAGTTTACTCCACATTCACATGTCTTCAACTAGGAAAAGTTCTTCTGTTAAACATGTTGGGACAGCAAATTGTTCATGACCAATCTCCATGGACTACTCCATCTCTGAAGTGGGTGGCTACAAATTAAGCCAAAGGCATCAAGTAAAAAATGTTCCTAGGAGAAGGAATCAAGAAGCCAGATTTAAAGGAAAATCTTGTAATCTCTCTCTCTCTGAGTAGACCACTACACCAACTCTGGTCCATCATATTCTAATGCCTCTGTTCAGTCAATTAAATCCTGGTTGCCAGAAACATAAACACCAAAATATTTGGGGAGGCAAAATGGTATTTTTTCATTTACAGAAAGGTAAATTTATTTTGTCTTAAAAATAAAATAGCTTAAAATATGTTTATTCCAAATAAAATACAAATATTTACTTTTAACTGTATATATAAGCTAGACAATCTTAATGCAATTCCATATTCCACTGGACACAAAATTTACAGGGGTCTGTTTGATTGCACACAGATCTTTTCTTTGGAAAAATCCATCTAAATGGAACACCAGGGCTAGCAGAGCAGTGCAGGATGAGGAGCTACCACAAACTCGACAGTATTGAAAATTTGAGGGCTCTACTTACGTTATAATAAATCTTTAGTAAAGTTTAGGGTTCTTTGAAGCTTAACAAGACAAGAAAAAATCCAAATGATGCCATTTCCTCCATCAAACTAATTGTTTCATCTTGGGCATTCCAAAACCCTTTGGGTTTTCTTAGCTCTCTGTGTACATTTAACTGGTTGTAAGACAATTGTCTTCTGTGAGACTAAATAAGAGACCTTTACTACGAAGGATTGCATTTCATTAATACCATCCCTGCTCGGCTCCGTGGGGTCCCGCATGCCCCCACAGACGCACGGGTGGGTTCAGTAATGTAGTTGGTAGCAAAGAGTCAAGAAGGGCATTTGCGT
This sequence comes from Corvus kubaryi, assembly GCF_017639235.1. Classification (NCBI taxonomy): domain Eukaryota; kingdom Metazoa; phylum Chordata; class Aves; order Passeriformes; family Corvidae; genus Corvus; species Corvus kubaryi. Next base: position 7,773,664 of record NW_024581096.1, read on the forward strand.
GCATTCTGGCAGGAGCATTTACTGCTTCCACACTCTCTAACGCAGTAGAGGCAAATACGAACGTGATCCCGAAACTCAGTTTTATCCGAGGGGGGGGGGAAAGGCGGGACCAGGGAACGGGAACCAATGGGAAGCTCTGGGGGAGGGACCGGGGTAGAGGCCAACAGCCAACCGGGGAATCCAAACTGGGATAGATTCACATGACAGAGCAATGGATCCTGGGAGAAGCCTTTTTAGGTACCTTAACATAAAATGGTTCTTGTGGTACTAGGGTCTTGTCTTACTGAGAACTCTCTGTGCCATGTAATGTATGAACATACATACATTACTGGCGACCACATTTCATGACAGTCAGAATATTAATGGTTCTTCTTTTTCCAAATTCAGACTTGTAATAACTCGGCTTCATGTAGGATCAAGCTGATGATAGCAAAGCTGAGATCTACTTTGGGAGCGTGCACTAAAGCATGACTGACCCACCCTTCCCAAAATTACCATGGGAATGCAAGCAATGGCTTTCCCACCATCTTCCCTCAGGTTCCAGGCAGACTTGACCCAGAACTGTGGGAAACATATTTTATAGTATTGTCCTGCAGCAGAGGATGAAACAGTAATGGTTTCAAACAGTAATGGCTGCATCCCAGGCAACACCTGGGAAAGGATTTGATGAAACAAGGTTTCATCAGGCGGCACTTACCAATCTGACGAGTGCTGAACGTGGAATTCTCCAAGGCAGAATCATGCTTGATGGATCCATTGGCCCAGTATCCCCACAGCCTTTCACAGCAACCTGTCAGCTGCAAGTAAAAATAAAAGCCTGTAAACACAGACATTTCACAGGAAAAAGGAAATCGGTTTTAAAAAACAGAGTGTACAGCTAGGAACTTTTAGAATATTTAGACTCAGAACATGTTTGTACAGTATATATTCATCTTTTAAATTTGCTTCTTGCTGCTTCTGGGACGTTTCTTAATTTACCAGTGAGTCACTGCCAATGATTGCCTTGTGCTGGGTGCCTTACAAACCTCTTCATTTCTGTGTTGATCTCGAGCATACATATCTTCCTAGAAGAAAACAGACTACAGGGATTTTGTGCCTGAAAATCTGCATTTACTGTGCATCTGAGAGTTAGTTTAGGCTCACAAAGATAGTGTTATGGTATTACACAACTAGATTTTTGACTGTCCAAAATTTTACACATCTGCCCCTCTTCAATGTCTGAATTTGTTATATTTTAGAGTATTGAAGAATTGGAAAACCAGCTTGATAGATGGAAGTGTTTGGGGGAACAGGATAGTTTGGGTCTTTCTGTATGAACATCTATAGTAGAATACAGGCAAATATGAGCCCAGAGACAAGACAGTCCTATGCCACTGCAGGTCCTCCTTATTCAGGCAACTCTTAGGAAATGGTTAACATTTCTTTTTTTCTTTACTTTTTTCTGTAATCAAATAGATCTGTTCTCTGGCTCTTACAGCCTTTCTTGTACATGTTCTTTCCTGTGATTACAAGTATCTTTTTTTAGGGAGTGGTCCCGAGTTTTTCAGTATCGATGGCTTTTCATGGTTTTCTTTACGTTTTCTGTTGAAACAGTAATACAGACCAATTCACTGAGGATGTTATAACTTAGTATATGTCTATTACGTACAAGGAAGGCACGATGTCTAATAAAACATCAAAAAAGTTGTCTCTGTCCCCATGGATATGGGGATCTTTCTCCTGAGTATCTACACCTACAGTTGTCTCCTAAAGACACAACAGCAGATCAACCTCTTCTAATTACTTGAATCATTTACAATAATTATTATAAACCAGCATTTGTTGCATATTTCTATTTCCCTTCAACTTTCTAGTTTCATTCTCAAACCATGGCCATATCCAGCTGTGAGCCTTGTTTTGAGGATTGCTTAATTTAGTTTGAATGAGATCAGCTTGATGAAAATTGCTTCAGGCTTAGAAACATTTTTGTTAATCACAGAAGTTGTAAGTTCCCATCATAGCTATATGCACATCATTAATTGTGGGTTTGCATTCTTTTAAAGTCGACCTAATTGCTTCCTACCTCTACTGCAAATTGTGTAAGTGTCATAACAATACGAAAAATGTTAGTCTGGGCTGCAGAGGCTTCAGTATGAATGAAAAACTCAGTCAGCTGAATTCACTGTCTCCCATAAAATTATTGATACCCCGGAGTACTGCAATTTATGCCTATGTTTCAGCTAACTGACATCATGTATCTCAGTGGCTTTTCCAGCTTTCCCACTCACTAAAATCTGACAACCTCTAGCCCTTTTGACTGCAGAGGCAATTCCTTCTTTGTTGGAAGTGATCCCTACTTGAGTCTGAAGATAGCCTGAAAGAGTGGCTCAGAGACTTGACTTTTCCTAGCCTTCAGTATGCTTGTACTGTGCTTGAGGCACAACCATAACACTTTAATGTCACCTTAATTGTTGAATGACTGTGCACTGGTTTTGTGCCCAGAGTGGCCTGGGATTAAATTTGGAGTTGAAAAATAATGAATTTTCTTACATTTAGGTATTTAAAAAAAAAAAAAAAGATATTCACAAAATCATGGAAGTAAAAGAAGGAGAGGATAGGAAATAGAAAGATGAAAATGCCCTAGAAGCTTTCCTTTTTTTTTTTTTTTTTTTTTTTATATAAGATAAAGATAAATATATCTAAAGTTAGGGAAAAAAATAAGAGAGATAAATTGTACTTGAGCAACAGCCAGTTTATCCAGACTGTGGTTTTCCCCTTGATGCCCTCTTTCACAGTGTGTCCTGGATGTTCACCCTCTGTTGGTTTTGCTCCCAATGATTTACATATCCTTCTTTCATCAAATGACTAGAGTTACATCCATCACATAACCAAATACAGGTGAAACCTCACTGTTGTCACAGAATAGATTTGCTTCTACTCACAGGCTAGGGGCAATACATCAATGAAAAAGGGCAGAGCCCAATCAAATTATTGCCCTGTTTTATGAAAACTGGCTAGTTGTTTCCCCATGTGGGTATTGAGTTAAGAAGAATCCAGCAGCAGGATTTCTGCCATAATCAGGGAATAACCATTTAGTGTAGAATCTGACAACTTCTTCTAAATTAGTCTAACCTTCCCTTGTTTTAAAATTCAGACATCACAAGACAGTAATAGTCAGTTCATTTCACTTGCTGGGCTGATAATTCATACATAATATAGCTGTTAATTTGGCGAGCAAAAGCATTGGGCACACTGATATTGTGCCCACACCTCTATCTCCTTTGATTCCTTTGTGTTCCATCATCACTGAAGATTTTTTTCCAACTCCATGTTTCATAACAGGAAGGAAGTGAGCTGAAGAGCTATGATGATTTCCATCTAAACTACTCTCATTTTGTCTGCACTACAAAAACTAACATCCCTTTGCCAACATTTGCTTAGGCATTTTTCAAATAAAAGGAAATTATGGGGGGAGTGAGAATACAAAAAAGAAGCCAAATCTTCTTTTTACCATGAAGTGTGCATTGGAAATGAGTGAGTTTCTTACTGTTCAGAACATACATTTGAACAGTAGGAGACAATGAATGCCCTAAGGATTGTCTCCTGCCTGTTGACACAGTAGAGCAATCAGAAGACAGAAGGTTGTTTGCTTTTTGGAAGGAAAAAAAATCAGCCCTTCTTGAGAGCCAGTGGCAAAATTCTTTATTTTTATCTCTCCTGTGATGTCTCATGACCTTATTCAACTTTTAAAGTTACATACAGCTATCTTTTCCTCTGTGCTTGCTGGTCCTGCGGTTTTCCCTGAAATGTATAAGATTCTCAAAGATGAAGTCTTGCAAGAGGTTCTGTCAGTTCTGGTACATTTGGGAAAAAAAAAGGTTTTTCACAGATTTGTTTTCTTAACTACACATGGTATGTGCTAATAGGAACTTTTTGATGAACAAAGTGAAGTCTAAGTGTCTCAAGTTGTTATTTACCCTTAAAAATCACTAACACACTTTTTTTCTGTTCATCTTCTAGTTTCTAAATCATTAAGCAATGTTCATATTGCATGTTTTGTTTTGTTGGGGTTTTCTCCTACAGCCACAAGAAACTAACAGCTTTTAGGACTATGTATTCAACTGATTGACTGGCTGAATGATAAATACTCTAGGGAAATAGTATAAAGAAGTTGTGGTTTAAGAAAAAACTTTGAATCTTGCCAGACATGGTATTGCTGTAAGATTAGTGTAAGTCCACCCGTAAAGTTCCTAAAATTTCTATTCAAGTTCTTCATGGTTCTAGCTGACGGCATTTTAAACAGACGAAATATTAAAATTGGGCTGATTGTCCTTTGATAATCAAGTAATGATAAACATGCTAGTCTGTAAAATAAAGTTAGCACATTCTGTTCTGCAAAGAGACTGAAATGAGCTCCGGTGGTTTAATGGGGTCAGGGTAAATCCAATAGAAAAAGTGGATTCTCCAGCCCAGAGCTCAGGTCATTTTGCAGACTCTGCTTATGTATGCCACCACTGAGATACTGTCCATCACACACAGTTGCCAAAGCCTGGAATGAAATTCCATTTCAAGCAAAGGAACATCACAAGACCAGGCTGGCTTTGGCCTTGTGCAAGGGTTAAATGTAACACCCTGAGCAAATTTCCCAGAGATATAAATTTCTTCTTAAAAAAACAAAAGAATTAACCAGGTAAGATAGACATAAAGTCCTTTAAAAAAAAAAAAAAAAAAAGGAAAAAAGGAAATCAGAGGAAGAAATACCTCCAAATCTATGCAAGTACAGAGTTTGCTTTTCTTTCACATCTTGATTCTTTGCTATGAAAACCTGTTATAATCTCATCTTTACATAAGTTTTTTACAGTAGTTTGTGAAATGAAGTAAATAATTTTTTCAAAATTAAAGAAAAAAAATGAAGGTGAAGAAAATAAACACCTAATCTAATAAAAATAAAATCTAAAAAGTAAAACCAAACAAAACACCCAGAAAACCCTCAAACCCTAAGCACCTAGAGTGCAACAGTGAAACCAGCAAATAATCTGGGCATACTTTTTCTAAGAAGGATGGTTGTTTAGTTAACTTCTCTCACAAACGCTTATTTTTCTTTAATTCATCTTAGAGTCAGGAAGAAAAAAAACGTAACAAAAGTATAACCAAGATTCCCTGATTCTCAGCTCTCACCTTGTTCAGAAATCATTTGAAGAGGATTTAGTAAAAGAGAAAAAGAAGAAAAAGGGATCAGAAGTTCTCCCCTGATCCTTAAAAGCTTGGTGGGCCACAGCAGCTAAGGGCAATTTCTGTAGTAAATGGATGATAAACAAACTAAATAATTGGCATAATGCCCAACCACCTCTGATTCACCAACAAAATGGTTCTTTGTAAGGGGAACAACTGGGAAAAGAAGGTGGGGTGACATCTGAGTTTCTGCCTCTGAACCATGCAGGATCTGTTCTCCATCATGCGCTCTCATGATGAGGGAATAGTTAAAACTTTTTGCAGTCCTGTGCATATTCATACTTTTATGCTGTACCTATTCATTCATGTGTTCTGCTCTAATTATGGGTTCACTACTACTTCAGGAAGATTTTCCAGGCATCAGCCCAGGTGAATTTTGCCTTAAATATTCTATCAAATTATTTGCTTGCAAACAATCTGTATATAAAAATAAATACAAGGGTTTAATTTTCAGTTGCAAAAAAGCAGGTGCATAAGAAAACCCATCCATCATGATACAGATTTCATTATGTTCGCATGGCCTGAAGCAGCCAGTTTGAGCTCATATACATGCATCCTATTTTAATTCTGGTCATCCTTCAGTACTGAAATGACTTAGATATCTATATCACATGAAAATTCAATCCCTTACAAGTAATTTCAACATTCTTCATATTTACCTCTTTTCAATAATTTTAGTTTAAGCAAGGTTGAACAAAAGGAATTCATTTTCTCCACCAGAATCAAACACCTTATTAGTGTAAATCTCAATAAATTAAAACCTGATATCATTGGCTGCTATGACAAAAACAGCTTATATGGTTTGTATTTTTTCAAAAGCAGAGAGAATAGGACTAGAAAGTAGGTCTCCCATCTAATAGCTGTGAGACAGCAAATTGCCCTGTAGCCACTGTGGGCTTGGCAGCAGTAAAGGCCAGCAGCATTCTGTGGTGCATCAGCAAGAGAAACAACAGATCAAATAATATGATTTTTCCACTCTCCTCCGCACTTTTTAGGCAACATCTGGAAAAAATGATCAGTTTTCAAGTTCAGGAGAAGTGTCAAAAAAATTGAGAAGGCCCAATGGAGGGACACCAATATGGTTACCACACTGGAGAACTTCACATATGTAGAAATATTGATGGAATTTAATTTATTCAACCTAGGAGGCTCAGGAGGAACTTAATCACACTCTATCAATACCAATATATTTATGAAGAAGGAGAAGGTACTCTCTTTACAAGGGAGCCTGGAGACAAGACAAAGAGAAGAACTTGCTTCACAAGAAATTCTCTTTGGATGTAAGAAAAATATAAGAAAAATAAAAATATATTTGTATACAAGAAAAACCGAACATTGCCCAAAGAAGTAGTGGAAGCTCCCATGCATGAAATGTTAAACATATGGCTTAACAAGATTCTGAAAACTTCATCTAAGGTTTTGCTTTCAACAGAATGTTGAACCAGGTTCCCAGGAGTCGCTTCCAACCTTTTAATTAATGACTTTTGAATGATTCCGTTTTTCTTTTTAGTTATTCTTGCTTTATTTTTGAAGATCTTATCTTTTCCCTAAAATTACTCTTACTTTCTAAAATTTAAAAAAAAAAAAGCTGTTTAAAGTACATAGAAAGAAAAGATGTATGGTGTATATATGTCCCTCTGCTGAATTTGAAAGAGCATGAGAGGGATATGTGAAAAAAAAATGAGAATGTGCTCTTTATCTTACTCAACTGTTCATGTAATTTCCACAGGAGAAACATATAATGAGGCTTTGAATTTAAGCTACATTGCCTCTGGGTTCCCCCCTCCAGTTATCAGGCTGAAACTCGAGTCACATTACACTTATACAAGAGTGGGATTACATTCCCCTAATGGGGTAGGATTAAGCCAAAGAAGGTGGAACAGCTTTCAAAGGAGCAACTTCAACACAGGGGGCCAAATTCTACTCTCAATTACACACATGTGACTGTCACAGTGATTTCAATGGGGATACTCAGGTGTAACCAGAGGTAGAATGCCTTTGTGACATGAAGCAGATGTGAAAAATCCAAGTGTAGACTAACCATGAGCATCTAACTTTCAAACAGTCACTGTATTGTGGCTGGCAGGCAGTGGGGCTTTAAATAGGATCATGATCTACTGCACTCAGATGTAAAACTTCCTTCCATACTGAATTCATCTTCAGCCTCTTGCAACTTCTACAAAGTACAGTAAAACTACAGTAACAGATACTGAAAAATGAAGGTGAGATTCTGGAAGGTGAGATTCTCTTCTCAAAGACCTTACAATTTCTCTGTTTGTTGAAGCATTTGTCTTGCCTCCAGCAATACATCACCTGTAGTGTCGGGCTGTGATCAGAGCTGCTTTACATCCCTCCTTTTTAATTCGTGCTGTTTTAAGGGTCAATGTCTCACTTTTTCTATCTTATCACTTATCTGTGCATTTCTGTTTCCATATAAGTTAGCAAGTGCAATAAAACAGTAATGAAGGTTTTGGATTTGAAAGATTTATGTAAGTAAAAGAGATTTTAACATGACTCACAATATGGATCCCTCATTTGAAACATACCGGACAAACTTTGCAGTAAATTTCATCGGTGTCTGTAGAAGAATTTAAGTTCAGCAATATTAATTCACACCAGCAATTTGCCAGAGTGCTAATAAATTGTATCATAAGTGGCTGAGGTTCAGGCATATTGAAAGGAACAGAGAAATATCTGTAGGAAAGCAAATTGCTGACTGGAACGTTACTGTCCAACCTACCTGTCTAGGATCAGCTCATCTGATCCAAAAGACACCATCACATGCCGAGACTCCTGCTATATTGCTCGTGTTACGTAATCACTTGAGCAATGCTGACAGAATGAATCATGCCATGGGCAGTGCAGCTGCCTGTCACCCACGAGGGTGAATCACAGAGCTCTGCCTGTGCCTACCGGAGCTGCCCAGCCACCAGAGAGAGCACACTGAGATTTCACTCATGGTCATACTGCAGACCACTGTGTCATTGACATAAAAGAGAGAAGGGGAAGGAGGAGAGACAGAAGAAAGGAAGGGGAAAAGTAAGGAGAATTAATCTGTCAGTAAAGTAGGGATTTCTTCTAAATGAAAAATTAAAATGCAGGTAACCTGTGTTAACTTGTATTGAAGCTATTGTTCACTACAGAAGTTATTCCCATTGCCTATTTTGTTTCCCTGAGAAACATTCCTATAGTTCTTTAATCAAGTGACTTCACTACCACTTTTTGAGATCTGACTGCCTCTACCTCCTCAGCCTAGTACTGAAAATCAGAAAAGTAAGAACGGAATCAAAAATTATGAATAAAAATACACATCAGTGACACATCTAAAAATTATTGGGATAAACTATGCTCAAACCCATATTTGGACTATATTCTTAAAAAGTTAGAAGTCAGAAAACAGTTGCCTCTTGTAATGCTATGGTTCTACAATTTTCATGAGTCTCCAGCAACAAGCTTTATCTCTCACTATGCATTAGCGCCCCTGAAGTTGCATGCCTTATCAAAATCACCCAGGAGAGGAGTCAAGGGAAGTCAGTTAAAACTGGAATGATGGGACATGACAAGAGAAGACACCTAGCTTTATACTGAAATATCTTTTCAGAGGGAGCAGATGTCTCGTTCAGGGGGACCAGGTGGTCCAGTGCAGCCCAACTTACATCATTAAATGTAGGAAAAATTTTTTGTCTAAAAAAAAAAACAACAAAAAAAGACTTCCTCTTCACTGTGTTTTGCAGAACACAAGAGGAACGATGCAGCTACTTCAGGAAAGCCAGAAAGACTAAGCAATTTGCCTGTCAGGTTGTGGCACTGCTGGTCAGATGCTCCTGAATTTCACTAGCCTTTACAGAAGCCGTCTGCAACTGCTTCACTGGTAGCATACGGAGAAAGCACCACATCCTCTCACCCACATCTCTGGAGCATGTCATAGATTCAAAATCTGATTTTCATGCTAAATAATAACAGAAGATTAATACTGAATAATCAGTCTATTTTATAAGAAAAATGAGACAAGTAGTTAAGCAGAATGTAAGCCGATCATCTCTCTAGGGGAACCAGACAATACCTACACAAATAATGTATTCATTATAATGCAGAGAAAAATAATTGAGAAAATTATTTTGCAAATAATATTTGAATAGTACTCATCTTAACCCTGCTTCACATAGCTGTCACTAAAATTTACTGTACCTGACTGCCCTTTACCGTTGTGATTAATGCTAATAAAAAAATCTAGTGGTGTTTTATAACATTGTCAAAAAAAAAAACCCTGCACAGGGCAAGTGGGTGAATAAAAATTTGCGGCACTGACTTAGAGTCATAAATATTACTGATTAATAAAGTGTGGCTCCTGCGATATAATTACTCTTCCCACTGTTTTATTCACTTGGGGCTTGATTGTGAATGGTTGTATTTAGTGGTATTTTACCATAAGTAGACACAAAGATTCACTTGGGTCTTTTTGGAAAATACTGAATAAACAAACCTCAATGACATTCAAAATGTGTAAGAATCACGAACACCTTGATAGATTTAAAACAAAAAAAATAGCATAGACATTCTCTTTGTATTTTTGTTTGAAACCAATTTAAATCATGCCTTGTCAGGCATTCTCTACATATTTTCTAAGAAGCATGTAATTTCTTTCAAAGAATTATTCAAGAATACTTTTCTTCTCAGCAGAGGACAGGAAAAATTATAAACTACAGGTTCATGAAAGATTTTGATAATGAGAGGACTCGAAAAGTAAAATATTGAGCAATGAAGAATAAATAAAAGAATTTATGGAGATACCATTTCTACCATCTGTTCATTCTCTATCTTTGAATCAGATGCTGGAACAGTCCTGTTCTTCAGTATGCACTTAGATGGCTCCTGTTAGTGGCTGCAACTCTGAGAGAAGGGGCAGATATTAGTCTACAGTTTTATTTTTGTATTATAATTGAATTAAAAGGTAGAAAGCCTGTGATAATTAGTCCGGAATATGTGTCTGTTAGGTCAGTGGCACATTTGTTCTGTGATCATATTGCCTTAGAAGTTTTAATAAAAAAGAAGAAGAGCAAAGGAAGCAATTTCATCAGAGAAGTTATTTTGTGACATACGTTTAATAAAAGTTAAAAGACAGTATCTAAACTGATAGTTTTGAATATTTTATGTTTTCTCCAGATAACTACAAAATAATTCCAGATGTGTCAAAAGCCAAAAGACCAAAACCAGGAAAATATGGTTTTTTGAGACAAGAAGGAATAGCTTTAAAAAATCATATTGGGATATAACATGATTTGGTACGAGAGGAAATTGTCTGCTCTAGAGGCATTTTATTAGGTAAAGCGTTGCACTTTAAGAGTGCTAAGTATGCCATAATCCCTTTTGTCTGCTGCTTTGGTCTTACTACAAAAGAAATGCTTCCTTAAGAAGGCTGACCGATGATTGCAAAGTCATGGAGAGAATAATGCAAGTAATGAACCAGGCTACATAGGCAAATTTTGGTCAAAAGCTGAAATAGAAATGGGAGACCTATGGAATTCTGTGCCTGCTTCTAGGTCAGTTGCCCTCTCATTTTCACAACATCAGGACACGTGTCCTGATGATACTGCACCACTGTCTAGTTTTGTTATGTACATGGAGACCACATCCACCTCTTCCAGGAGCACACCAGAATGAGGAGAAAATGCCATTATCCTGGCTATTAAAAAGTGATCTATTCAAAAGGCTGAGTTCAGTAGAAAAAACAAAAACATCAATATTACTGAACTGCTCTTAGTATATCTGTAAAGAGTCTGTGTGGTTTTTAGTGATAGTGGCCTCTTGTAAATATTTTACTAGTTGAGTTCTAAATGCCATAATTATATAGGTTTTCTGTTATCTCCAGTGGGAAGATAAAAGAGTGGGAATAGGAGTGAAAATGCAGATTTCATCTGAAATTGTCACTTGTCCTAATGTTTTATTTCTGTGGTGCCTGAGAACATATTTTTGTAATTAGCACAGAAAAATTCCAGGCTGGAGGTAGTATACCGTGATGGTCAAGAGATCAGATCCCACATCCTGGGTTTCACTCCTCTCTGAATTATTTTTAATCCAATCATTTATCATTTACTTGTCTGGAAGCAATAGAGTTAATTTTTTTTTTTTGGTGACAAAACCCATCCCAACTTTTCTATGTTCAGAATGCTATCAGATTATGCCAATTTGATTCAAGCCTAAGTTAATATATTTGGACAAAATACTGAATGATAAGAAGGAGGCGTTGCCCTTATCAAGGTTTTTGAAATACGGTTTCCTTAGGAATGACCTTCACTGAGGGTACATTCTGTGCATACAAAGAGCAGAGTCATTAATAAATTATATACAATGCAGGACTTGAAAAATACATACAAGGTAGACAAGGCTGTGTAGTTTGAAAGAGCTGTGTGAAGCTGTTAATATGTGATGTGACACGAAATAAAAGTAACTGACCATACAATAAGTGTTTCTAGAAAATCCAGTACCATTTGATTGGAAATAAAAATCAGAGGGGGAAGTCAGCAAAATAATGTTACCTACAGCTTTTATCAACCATTAGAAATAAAAGTAGAAATGTTGTTCAGAGTTTGCAAAAGGGGAGGTTATAGCAAATTTTGAATACAGAATTCTTTTTGACTTGGAGAATTCAAACTACAATTTCAGGGATAGTAGATGAGAATGGTACTTCACACAGGTGGTATAGATATAGATAAATCCATTTCAAAAAATATTCAAATAATTATCAAAATGGTTGTTTAAAATGTTACAACATTATCAATCAGTTGAAAATATTTAGACATATTTCACTACACAGAAATATTAAATTTTAGTTTCAAACAGCATGTTTAATCTCTGCAAACACTTCTATAGTTTATTGAGAACAAACAAACTGATATTATATGGGCTGAAGAAGGGGAGATCTTAGCCTTTCAAGGAGGAGAACTTCGAGGAGGTGTCAAGAACCATCACCTCTGGTGAAAGAAAAGCAGGTGATGTCAAGTACCTTCACATCCGAACAAATGAGTCAAAACTTTATTTTAATAAGGAGGACAAAGACTAGAGATACCAAGGACTCAATCATCCTGAGAGTGAAGTCAGTAGGATGAAATTCTATGCCATTCAATAAGACTGTCCTGATCAAGAACTACAGCACTACATCTGACAAGATACTTTTGTCCTGTCTCTAACAAAAGCATAAGAAACCAAGATGCATAAAGAGTGACCCATCCCTGATAAAGCCTTCTAGAGGCCAACACTGATTTTATTCCTTAGACAGTCTATTTGCCCCTCAGCACCCATTTAAACTTGTGACAGTGAGCACTGCAGAGTTAATAATTATATGTTGCCTGAAAAGATGCTACATATTATTTGCTTTTATGCCTGCTGCCTGATAAACTGGAGTAGCTCAAGTGATAAATAGATATTTTATTCGTTGTCTTCAACTTATCTGATACTGTGGCTAGCCAAATCTGGCAGATTAAGAAATGGTTAGAGGGATCTTGCTGTAGTCAGGGTTTTGGTTACTTACCTCAGGGGACTTGCTTTGGGAAGCCTGGTCTAGCAGGGGTTTGTGTTGTTCACCTGACAAAGAAAGGGAAAAGCATATTTTGTCAGGGAATTTCCAGGCTGATGAAGGCAGCTTTAAACTAGATTTGCTGGGATAGGTGGGCACCTCCATCCCATTCCTACCAGTCAGATGCCATCACCTGTAATGGATGTCAGGAGCAGTTCAAAGGTATTTCGGCTGCTCCAGCCAGTGAGTCAGCATTATACAGATGGCTCAGATGCCTCTGCACAAACGTGCACAGTATAGGGAACAAGAAGAATTAGAGGCATGCACATGCCTGTGTGGATATAATACCACTGGTATCACAGAGACATGGTGGGATAGCTCCTATGACTAGAGTATTGTCATGGAAGGTTGTAGGCTTTTTAGGAAAGACAGGCTAGGGAGACAAGGACGGGGCATAACCCTCTATGTCAATGTCTGCCAGGGAGAGTATGGAACTCTGCCTAGGGGTGAATGAGGAGCCCACCAGAAGCTTGTAGGTCAAGATTAAAGGGAGTACAGGGACAGAGGATGTTATAGTGGGTGGTCTGCTGCAGGCCACCTGCTCAGGAGGATGATGTGGTTGAAGCCCTCTATAGGCAGTTAGGAACAGTCTTACACTCCCAAACCCCTGGTCCTCATCGAGTTTTTCAACAACCCCCATATCTTTTGGAGGGACAACATAGAAGGGCACAAGCACTCGAGGATGTTCCTGGAGTGTGTCAGTGACAACTTCCCCATAGAAGTAATAGATGAGCCAACAAGGAGAGGTGTAATTCTGGGTCTTGTGCTCAGCTTGGGAAGGTGATGCTCCAATACAGCTTTGGCTGCAGTGACCACCACATAGTAGAGTTCAAGAGCCTCATGGCAGTGAAGAGATCATGCAGCAACCTCACTGCCCTGGACTTCAGGAGAGCAGACTTTGGCCTTTTTAAGGACCTAATCAGTAGAGTCCCAGGGGACAGAGCCCTGGAGGGCAGAGGGGCCCAAGAATGTTAGCTAATCTTTAAGGATCACCTCCTCCAAGCTCAGGAACAATGCATCCCGACAAGGAGGAAATCAGGCAAAAATGCCAGGAGGTCCCCATGAATGGATAAGGAGCAAACTCTGAAAAAAAAAAAGAAGCTTTAAAAAAGTGGAAATAAGATAGGTGGCCTCGGAGGAACAAACAGAAATTTTATGGGAAGCTAGGCATGAGGTTAGGAAAGCTAAGGCCCAGACAGAATTAAGTCTGGCCAGGTATGACAACAGGAAGGGCTTCTGTAGGTATCTTGCAAACAAAAGTCTGGGGATAATGTGGGTCTGTGCTGGAAGGAAACAAGAGATGTGGCCACTCTGGATATGGAAAAGGCTGAGGTTCTCAATGACTTCTGTGCCTCATATTAAATGGCAAGTGCATCAGCCACGTTACTCAAGTTGAGAAAGGCAAGTGCAGGCACTGGAAGAAAGACCCTTCAGGCGCTGCAGGAGAGGATCAGGTTAATGACTATCTAATGAGACTGATTGTGCGCAAGTCCAATGAGATTCATCCACCGGTCTTGAGAAAACCAGCAGATGACACTGCCAAGCCACTCTCCACCATCTTTGAAAAATTGTGGCAGTCAGGTGAAGTTTCTGATTATGAGAAAAAGGGAAATATAACCCCCATTTTTAAAAAGGGGAAAGTGGAAGACCCAGGGTACTACGCACCAGACAGTCTCACATCTGTGCCAGGCAAAACTATGAAGGAGTTTCTCCTGGAAACTATGCTAAGGTATACAGAAAAAAAAGAGTTAATTGAGAACAGCCAATATAGCTTTACTAAAGGCAAACCATGTTTGACAAATTTGGTGGTCTTCTATGATGGGGCTACAGCTTTGGTGGAAAGAGACAGAGCAACTCACATCGTCTACTTGGATCAGTGCAAAATGTTTGACACCGTCCTGCATGCCATCCTTGTCTTTATATTGGAGAGACATGGATTTGATGGATGGACCACTCTGGATAAAGAACTGGCTGGATGGCAACACACAAAGAGTTGTGATCAACAGCGCATTGTCCACATAGAGACCAGTGACAAGTAGTGTCCCTCAGGGGTGAGTCCTGGGGCTGATACTGTTCTGTCAGTGACATGGACAGTGGGACTGAGGGCACCCTCAGCAAGTTTGCTGATGACACTGAGCTGTGTGGGGCAGTCGAGACAGGGGAGGAAAGGGGTGGCCTCCACAGGGACCTGGACAGAGCTGAGAGGTGACACCAAGCAAACCTCATGGAGTTCAAGGCCAAGTGCAAGGTCCTTCACCTGCGTTGGAGCAATCCCAGATAGACCCACAGGCTGGGCAGAGAAGTGATAGAGAGCAGCCCTGTGGGGAAGGACTTGGATGTGATGGCTGATGAAAAGCTCACCACAAGCCAGCAGTGAGTGCTCACAGCCCAGAAAGTCAGGGGAATCCTGGGCTGCATCCAAAGGAGAGTGGCCAGCAGGTCAAGGGAGGGAATTTTGCTCCTCTGCTCTGTTGAGACCCCGCCTGGAGCACTGCATCCAGCTCTGGGGTCCCCAGCATGAGAGGGACATGGAACTGCTGGAGCAAGTCTGGCAGGCCAAGACAGGAGGGCCAATGTCATTGATAAGGGCAGTAACACGTGTCCCCTATGAAGACAGACTGAGTGATTGGAGGCTGTTCGGCCTGGAGGTGAGAAGGTTTTGTGGAGACCCCATAACAACCTGCCAGTATCTGAAGGAGCCTACAGGGAAGCTGGAGAGGGACTCTTTGTTAGGAACTGTAGTGATAGGGCAAGGAATACAGGGTTCAAAGGGAAAGAAGAAAAAATTTAGGTTAGATATATGGAAAAAATTCTTTACTGCAAGGGTGGTGAGGCACTGGAAGAGGTTGACCAGAAAAATTGTGGTTGTCCCATCCTTCACAATGTTAAAGGCCAGGTTAGACGGGGCATTGAGTGGGAAGTGTTCCTGTCCCTGGCAGGGTGGTTGGAACCAGATGATGCCTAAGGTCCCTTCCAAACAAAAGCATTCTATGACTCTATGATTATTTGATCCAATTATTTTACAGTGAAGAGTTTTCACTTTCTCCTATAACAATATTTTAGGATCTATTGTCTTTTTTGAGGTAACTTTAGTTTCCCTCTAAAAGTATGTTGGGTTTTTACAACAGAACTCTCCTACTTTACTATTTATTTTACACACAGCACTGTGGTACAGTATTATTTTCCTTTAAAGAAGAAGGACTATTAAGTAAACTGTGGGGTTTTACTACAACTTCAGCATACAGAAACATAGGCACAGAACCTGTGTATCTGCTAAGAATGCAAATGTACTCTACGTTTACAGGTAGTTCCAAAGAGAAACAACATAAATGCTATTTTCAATTTTGCAAGGGCCTCAGTGCAGCATGGGCTTGTGCCCAGTTATCTCTTTCTCAGAAACATCCAGTTGGTCCTATTTCCAGTGAGGTATTGAGTAAGATCATGTTTATGTAACTCATCAACCAATGGTGGCTAGTCAGTCCTCTGTTGCTCTTGCTAAGAGCAATTGCTCGTCAGGCCTCAGTGCCCACGCAGATGGCAGCAGTTTGCTGAGAGTGCATGAAGTGTAGCAGTCACTGGCCACATCAGTGTGAGGCTCCTCTCCTTCAGTGATTTCCTTACTGTTGCCTTACCTGTTTTGGGACTCACAGATATAAGATGTATTATTCTGCTGCTGCTGCTGCTGCTGCTGCTGCTGCTGCTGTATGGAGCTCAGGCATGTTTTCTGCCTGCCGCAGACAGAGGCAGAGAAATGCTGCTTTTGAGGAAAATAGCATTGTGGTTTACTTAATGAAATAAAAGTCTCCATGGATATTTGTTTTACATTACACATTCTTGCAAAAATGACTGCATCAAACAGCTATGAGATATTTCAGGTTCAAATTCTGTTTTATACCCATCAAATTGTATTCAAACTAGTGAAACCAAGTAGTATGAAAGTGAGAGTACTAAGTTACCATCTGTCTGTATATCCTGAGACATAAAAAACTAGAATATATTTGATTGTGTAGTTTTATTTAAAATACATAATGTTAGTCTTCACATTTGAGTAAACTTCCAGTCTAGCATATCATGACAAAGAATTAATAGTGTCATAGCACTGGCATATGATAGAAACACTGTAAGTATTTTTTACAAAGCAAACATTGTCTTTAAATGAGAACATACCAGCTAGCTGAAAGAAGAAACATTTAGAGATTTATTTAATACTGAAGAGCCGGGAAAGCACACTAAAGTCCACAGCAACCTTGCAGCTTGGGTGGGTTTCACTTGATCCTTAGAAAAGTATACAAAGCCTCATACTCTGATCTTCTGCTGTAAAATGCTATATCAAGTAGAATCTCCAAACCTCAGACAGACAGCCTTCCTGTGGGAAAATCCCTAACTTTTCTTTACAACCGGTAATCTTGCTGGGGGCAAGCAAAAAGAACATTTTAGTGATTAAGCATAGGATAGAGTCCTTCAAAATGTCTTTGAGGAGGGTTAGCTTAGTCATTAGATCTGCTGTATTTTTAAACATCCTGGATCAGCTCTTCAAACCATGCCCCTGCTTCTTTGTGTCGTAGGTGTGGTACAAAAGTAAAAAGCTGCCCTTGCAGGTCTCCGTCGCACCTCCATGAGCTTGTGCTATGTTGTGAATCTGGACAGAGCGATGTACCTAATCAAGGAAAAATGTGAGAAGAAGGAAAACTGCTGCGATTTCCTTGCTTGCATTTAAACTCTGGTTTAGATGTCATTGAACTATTTTGTAGCTTATCTTCTGCATGTTGACAAAAAATACAATCAGAATGAACTCCTAATCATTTATACCTCATTATTCTGGGAAAGAAACTTCTGCTTTGCTCATCCTTGTCCTTGGTTTCACTGCTTTATTTTTAGTGAATAATAGTGAAAATAAAACATTTCTTTCCACATGCTGCTAATATTTATATTGACCACACCACCCTACCACTACTTTCCATAACATTTTAGCTAATCGTTTTTAACAGTTCAAACAACAGTTTCCATTAAAAACCCTGGTGAGATTCTTTTGCACTCTCTGATGCAGCCTTCCATTGCCAAGAGATTTCTTCTAATATTCATGGAGCCAGTTGCATTACAAATTGCAATTATGATCCAAATTATACTTACAATGTGCTTTTAGACAACTCTATTTGTCTAAAGCTGCTGATGTTTGACTGACTCTGTAGAGTGGAATAAAGCAAGGATTACCAAACTTAATTTGAAGAGGTTACAGTACTTAGAGCTCTGTGTAAGGTCAAGTTCTAGTGCAGGAACTGCTCAATTGTTCACATACTGCACTGAACAGTTGCACAGCAAATACAAGAGTTTGGAAATTTCTCAATATACTGTGGTATTCCTGATACAAATATGACAAGGAACTTCTGACAAGCTCAGGAAGAGGAGACCATATCTAGAAGTACTCGATAAAGAAACACAACAGTTACAGTCTGAAGAGAAAATCTATAATAACAGCTATTACAGACACAAAGAGAGTAATTTTGAAAATTAAATAAAGATTCACCTCTAACTAGACAATAACTTCACAAAGATGGGCACAAAATCTTACCCATGTTTCTCCAGTAATTACCTCTTCCTCTACAATCTCCTCTTCCTCACTCCCCAAGAAAACTTGGTCATGTACTGCAGGTCAGTGTATTCTGGCTACATTGGCAACAGGCAATGCCAGAGAATACCAGAGAACCTCAGAAGCAGAGACTTGGAAAAACTTGCTGACAGGCATTTCTTTTCCATTTCCATGTTGTGTCTGCTCCAGCTTAGCACCAGCTACTGCAGGTTTTAGTTGTGGAGAGATTGTGCAGATAGATGCCCATGTTCTCATACACATAAGTCAAAATTATGCTTTAAAGCTCCACTTGGAGACCAACCAGTGGCTAGCAGAGCTCTGAGAACACTGGTCTCAGCAAGGTATACCCAGCAAGGTGTAATGCTTAGTGAACAGAGATGCCACTCTGAGTGGCAGCACAGAGTGATAAATTTGCTGTAACAGATCATTGCAAGGATACATGTGCCAGGGCATGGATCACAAGAGCAACCTCTTCATCCACTGATAACAAATGTCTTAGAAGTTAATGAAGGGGAAGTGTTCTGGGAAACCTGCCTTTCATCTGCTGAGGTGGGATCACCTAGCTGCAGTCAATACAGCAGTAATGCTTCCAGTTCAGCAGCCAGCAGAGCCCCCAGTGAGCAGGGCAGGTACAAGCTCTGCTCTACCTGCTGGCAGTGTCTTCAAGCTGTGGCAGTTCCTTCAGCCTGATTCAGACCAAGCTGTGGCCAGAGAGGTTGTAGTTATTTCTCAGTCTCACCCCCATACCGGTAAGGCATTTGACAGCAATGACCAAGTTAAACAAGGCAGATTCACAGTCTCCATTTTCCGTTGCAGGAGCCCTACAGACCACTCCGATGCTGCTGAAAGATGGAAGCTGTCCAGATCTTTCCTCCTGTGGAGACTTTGGACCCCTTCTGGCACTGCAAACACCCTCCACAGTGGTAACCACCCAGTGAGGGACTGAGGTGTTTAAGCACTTAGGGCCCAAACTGGGATCCTCAAAACTTTGCTCAGCTGATGACCATTCCCAGAAACGAATGACGTCTGCAGAAGACCCAGATTCCTATGTTGAAGTTTCTCAAACACCCAGAGTTCTGCTTGCAGGGATGCCTAGTCTGTTTCTGACAGGCCATGTGCTTCAGACAAAAGCCATCCTCCAAATTATAGAAATATAAAATCATTAAATTTGGAGAAGACTATCAAGATCATGGAGTCCAACCAAATGGAGTCCAACCATGACAGAGGTTTCAGCCTTCCAGCTCTTGATTCGTCTCTCCAGCCTCACCTAACTTCAGTGAGTGGGATGGAAGCACCCCACCAGACACACAGCAGCCTCACACATCCACAGGACTGCCTTGGCTGGTGGAGGGATGCATGGCTTCATCAGACATGGAGGGAGTTTGAAACCAGGTTTGCCACATGCTAAATAAACGCTGAAACCACTAACCACTTTTAGAGAAGGGCGACCTACTGCTCCAGGCATCTTATCCAGTTAAAAATAATACCTTGCAAACCTCAAATAAAAAAAAAAATAAATTAAAAAAATAAAAATTAAAAAAAAAATTTAAAAAAAGACTACATTAGCGTGTGCACTTAAGAAAGGGCCTTGACTGTAAATTCTGAGAGGCGAGGGATAACTCCCAGTAGCACTGAGGCCCATGTCCTTTCCCAGCAGAACCTTTACAAAGAGCCATATGCTGAGTCCTGGCTTTATGAACAGAGGTCTATATTCTGTCATGAAGCACATATATGGATCCCATGCTGACTGAGGAGATGGAGAAGGCCCAGGTGGAGCTTTGCCCAAGCAAGCCACAACATCCTGCACGTAGCTGAGTCTGCAGCATTGGAGTGGTGTTGAGTTGGTGGCCAGAGTCCAGAGAAGCTTTCACTCCAATAGAGTGGGAACACCCTGTGCCGGAAGAAGGGCCAAGGAGTGTGGGAACCTGGGGCAAGGAGCTGGCCAGAGCCAGACTCTTCCACATCTGGAGATTTCCAGGTCTCAGCCTGAGTAGCACAGTGGGGAAAAGAGAAGCAATGCATTAAGGCAAGGGCAGGCAGCCACACTCCTGAGAACAGACAAGTTTCATCTCCCTGATTCAGATTCCCAGCAGCCACTCTGGAGGGGTTTTCATGAAGAGGAAGAAAGCACTGACAGAAACACAAGCCCAGGCCTCCCTACCAATGCTTTATTTCTACTGTAAAAAAGGCATGAGGAAGTTTATCAGGGATGCCTGATCTCTATCCATCATCATGGGATTAGTTCTCATTGTGGTCAGTGCCTCTTCCCACAGAGATGTGAGTTTAAGTCAGCTCTATATTTTGGGAACTATCCTGCCACACAACTTTTTACAGCATCCTTCCAAGGAAGAGAGTACCTGTCTAACCATCCTCATCAAAACCAACTCAGTCTCTGTTGAAGAGAAGGGAAACATCCTTTCCCAGAGAAGTTCTGCTGTCTCTTGCCAGCAGTGAAACCCTTCACGAGTCCATGCAAGTAAAGACTGTGCCGTGAAATAAGGGCTCCAAAGAGAGCTTTGTCAGGGTGCCACAGACCCCGTGGCATGACACAGGTAGACAGACATAAACCACTTCCAACCTCCCTTTTTGTCTTCCATGTTTTTCTTAAAATTGCATTTACCAATCTACTGCACCTGGCAGTTTCACTGACCTAACTGGAATCACTAATTATTTGTTCCTTTTAGACTCCACGGTCACTAGAGTTCATACATCCTCTGGCTCTATTCACTTCTATTGTCAAATAAAAAATATCTTGCAATGTTAAAAAAATGTATAAAACAATGACTGACTAAAGGGCAACTGAGATTAGCACCTAATTAATCATTAGAAATTATTAAGAACTGGATCAGGTAACTCACCAAATTAATTGATCATTAACTGGTTAAATTTTTATTCTCTGCTTGATCAACATCTGCTTTAATTACTGCCATTTGTCCAACAGTATATTAAAATGCATATAAAAACTAAAAATACCGTCTGAAATATAAGGTATAGAGTTATCTTACTAAATAATTAAAGGTAAATAAAACTCTAGTAAATGGACATATTCCTTTAGTGACTATAATAGACAAGCATTTGAGCTTGCAGAACAAGACTTTCAATTTTCAGGGGGTTTTCCATCCACACTCAGTCCTTGCAATATAAAACTTGCACTGATAATTGCAATGCTACTACTTGTCATGCTCTTTCATTCTTAATTCCCATTTCTTCTATGAGGCACTTACTGAATGAAGAGACCAAGTTCTCTTGTGAAAGCTGGCAACAATTTCACCATAGAAACAGGAATAAGTGCAGTGTTGAAAAAAATTATTTTAAGCTAATTTAGCATTAATAAGACACAAGGCTTTCAGTCTATATTAGTCAGTTATTACTGTAGAGTTGTATTAAGATCACTGTGTTGTTTTATTTACTTTTATGGGCTACAAAGGTTGCAGAATTCCTCTAAGGACCTGTGAGGAGCACAGTCCATTTTATTAGGTACTGCATATCTGTGCAAGAGCCATAAGCATCCTCAAATAAATACCTGCTTAAATTACACAATGATTTCAGAAAGAAATGTCTTTCTATAGACGAGATGTTCAAATGTTCGCCAGGAAAAAAATGTCAAACTGATGAAGAATAATTTTGATTTGATAGTTGTAAGAAGTAGTATCTGCCCTTCATAATCTTCTGGGGTTATGGTTTGGGTTTTTCCTTGGTTTTTGTATTTGTTTGTTTGATTTTTCTTTTCCTCTTTTTTTTTTTTTTTTGTTCGGTTTGGTTTGGTTTGGTTTTCTTGTTGGGATTTTTTGGGGTTTTTGTTTTTTTCTTTTTATTTTATAATGATCTTGTAAATTAAGTTAAAACTGCAAGCACCTTTGCCTAATCTAATCAGTTTTGGAGAACAAATGGACTGTGGGACCGAGATCCCAAATGATGAAATTTCACTTCCAGGCCCAATTTAATGACCAAATCTTCTGCTTTGAAGTACCTCATAATAGAATCGGTACCACAAAGAAATATGATATGTAGCAGTCCTTGCAAAAGTCTAAATGTTCTTTCCTTTGCTACTATATAATTGGCAGGGATTGCTGACTTTGAAATGGGATGGGCTCAACTAAATTGAGGACATATGACTCTCTAAAAGTCCATTGGGGGTTTACTCAGAAAAAAAAAATTAAAATCAGAGCATAAAACAGCTGTGCTTATTGGAATGACAGGCAAAGATGCCTTGAAAATTAATTCATTAGAAGAAAAACTGTGAACAGAGATTTCAAAACATACTGCTCCTGTATGGGCGGTGGGAGTTAGTTGTTTTCCTAGTTTACACTAACTAGTAAACCAGTAGGATCTGGACTCAGTGCTTGACTAAACCACGTTTATTTCAGGTAATACAACAGCTTGATACTTCTGGCCACAAAGTGCTCAATCCTGCTCATCCTGACTTAATTATCAGAACTATCCACAGATTTCAGAGGGAAAAGGCCCAGTCCTGAATAATGTTACTTGAGCAACTAAAAATGCTCTAGCCTTTCAAGTGCCCATTTAGTCAAAAGGAAACACTGTGTCTTTAGAACACCTCAGATCCCACTGACTGTGCTGTGTGTGAAGTTTGGGATCATTCTGCAACATCCAGTTGGGCAGCTGATGAACTCAGAATGAGCCTGAACTTGAGACATACTGGTAAGGTCAATCCTGCAAAACCTTCCTTACCTCATATCATGAGGTGAAATACACGCCAATTAGACCTTCAGACCTGTTAAGGGGCTAATTCCATTAGGTTTTGCCAAGAGTTTTCTCCCTTAAAATATAATATAGGTAATCTGTATGTAGTCTTCTACTTCAGGACTTGCACATACAAAATTTCCCTTAGGCAGCAATAAGCAAGTGAGGGAGTGGTTGTTTTATTGTACAATATTTTCTACATTCAGATGAGTTATTAACTCCTCTTTCTGATTCCCACACCAAGCAAGATGCTTTTACTGACACATCAATAGCTTAATAGGGTTTTTTGTCTTATAATAGAAAATTATATCATTTAAAGTAAAATATGGAAAAAGAATGAGAGTGGTGGAAAGGAAATTACTTTTTCTACAAAATCACAACAGTGATTTTATATGATTTTTAAACACTATGCAATTTTTATACAGATTTTATACACTGATTTTTTACCCAAATGTTTAGGAGATTTTTGTCACTAGCTTCAATGAGAGTCAGACTTGAGCCTTCAAAACTATGCTTTCCTACCTCACTAGAGGTTAGCAAATCTTTCACTACCTTCACAGGACTGGAAAGTTTGCTCCTGCAGTTTCTGGTTCACTAGAGTGCTCTAATATTAATTCTTCAGATTAGTTACAGTAAGATCTTCAATGTCTGAGACCTCAGTTTTTTCTTCAAGTTGGGGGAAAAATGTTTGGCCTCCAAATTTTAGAGTATTTTTAAGTGTCATATGTATTGTACGGTCTTCTACATATCATCATATCTTTGTAAAAAAAGGTTAATTTATGGGCTGTAGTTAAAACCTTCATAAACTTTTCAAGTTAATTCCCACCATATTTTACTTTATCATGCACAGTGTCACGTCAGTATTATCTCTATATACCTGCTAAGTTTAACACTTTTCAAACAACACCTTGTATTTGTGACAGTTAAAAATAAACACAAAATTTTACCCATGAGAAAAAAAAAAGGAGTACCAGGATCATGGTTAAGATTCCTTTTCTAGGAAATGTTGCTCTCTTGATCCTGAATTCCCTGAGTTATTGGGAGTTTGAAATGGTTTAAATGTGCTTGATGGAAAATTATTACGAAAGCCTTGGAATATAATTTGTTCTATACACTAGGAAATTTGCAACTACTGAATCTAGAAAACAGCACTTATTCACAAGCCTCCTAAACTGCATAGAGAGAGTCCTACCCACTGGTAAATTTCATAATTTCACATTAGCAAGACTCAATTACAATATCCACTGCAAATAGCATATCAGCGCATCATAGTTACAGCAATCAGCTCCCAAAATGGGATATCATGGCCCTGAACTCAACCACACTGAAAGAACACAGAGTTTGAAGAGGAATTACACAGCACATCAGCTTGCATTTCTGCAGAAAAAAAGCAAGGGCAATGGATTGGCTCATGCACTGTTCAAGAATCTGAAAACCCACCATCCAGCCACTCAACTTTCCAGGAGAGTTTGGAATCTCAAAAAAAACACCACCAAAATGAATAAATGGAATGAATGACATCCAAGCAAAAGATGCCTCTTTTTCTCTACTTTCAAACGCTGCTTACTTTTGAGTTAAATGCTTTTATTGAGTCTAAGCACCGCAAACAAGCTTTACAGCTTGCAATATTCACAAATCCAGCATGAAGGACTAATACAGAAGGCAATTTTCTAGTCCCAAAGAAGATCTTGTATCTAAACGGACTTCCTCTCATTTAATTGACTTGCTTTGATCATTCCTTGATGTTTGTGAACAAGAGTGAGTTTGGAAATTTTTACCCATTCTCAGCAAAACTTCAACTGGAAAAAAACTCCCGTAAATTTTGTAGCGACAAACACACACACACACAGGGTGGAGGGGGTGTTGTGACGGGGGTCGAGAAAACAGCAGTTCCGACCCCAGCGGGGCTTGAGCGCCCACTGCCACATCCTGCTGCAGAGGTGACCCTTCGGTCCCCGGGGGGCGAGCGGGGCACTGCAGTGGCGAGCATCAGGGTGTGGGTTTGACTGGGCAGCCGGCCGGTCACCCGTGCCCGGCGGCCGGGGGAGGCCGGGCAGCAGCAGCGGCGGCCCGGGAACAACAAAGTGGGCTGTAAAGCCTCCAGGTGGTGGGTGTATTTGTTGTCCTGTCTGGGAGGTGCGGTGGCTCCCCGGCCCCGGCAGATCCTAGTGCTGCTGTGGACATTAAGAAAAGTCTCTTTTGGCTGATTCCAAACCCAGATAAGGAGCCGCCGAGTCACCAGCTATGTCTAGACACCGGACCTCACAAGTCAAACGGCTTGTTTGGATTAGCCTTGGAGATCTACCGACCTGAACAGCCCTCCTAAAGAAAAGCCACAGTAACACCCTGTTTTCCTCTTCCCATTGCCACACGAGGTCTGCACGGAGATAGAAGCCGAGTTCTGCTTTGGTCCGTGTCACTTATTTCCGGAAAAATTTCTGTCCTCTTTCTTTCCCACAAACACTCCTTACCCTGTTTTGTCTTTCAGAAGAAAATAAAACAAAGAAGCAGAGACACTCCAGCAAAAATCCTGTTTTTCAACCTTCCTTCCTTCCTAATTCCTTCCTTCCTAATTCCTTCCTTCCTTCCTTCCTTCCTTCCTTCCTGCCTTCCTGCCTTCCTTCCTTCCTTCCTTCCTTCCTTCCTTCCTTCCTTCCTTCCTTCCTTCCTTCCTTCCTTCCTTCCCTCCTTCCCTCCTTCCTTCCTTCTTCCCCAGAAAACAGCCGGGGCCGCAGGTGGTTCATCCAGTGGATGTTCATCCGGGCGGCGGAGTGCGCCCGGGCCGCCCTCCGGAGCTGTTGCCCCGCTGCTGTCGATCCCGGGAGACCAGGCTTGGCGCGGGGTGCGCGGCACGGAACTGCCGCGGCGGGGCTGCGCGCCCTCCTTGCCTCCTTCGCCCTCCCTCCCTGGCCTGTAGCAAGCACTTGTTTGGTGGCCCTTCAGCCGCTGCAAGAAAATTTAAGGAAATTCAAACGAAACAGCAGCGTGATACAAAAGCAACATCTCTCGGCTAGGATGATGCTCAGAGCGGTATCCAGAGCCTGCCCCGAGCTCCGGCACGGATAGAAGGCTCGGAGAAAAGTGCCTATTGATTTAACACGGTTTGCCCCTGTCTAATGAGGGCAGAAACCGTGCAATACGGAAAGATCGGGTATACAGGCGAGTCTTCTCCGCTCCCCACCACCACCCCCACCACCCCGGAGCCTGCCTCCTTGGGAACTGCCTTCTTCTCCTGCACTTCACAAGCCCTGGGAGGTGAGGAGTGATCCTCCAGAAGGGCCGGCACACTGGGAGCTGTTAAGTTTATGTTTGTGGCGCCTGAGCTCAAACAGTCATTCAGTGGCTTGCTCTGTTATCAAGAAAACAACAATCAGGAACAATCAGTAAACAGGATCTCTTTCCAGCCCCTTTATTAACTACTTACAGCTTCGGCTAAAGCACGCAAAGCGCCCAGCAGCGTCATCTCTCACCGTAAAACGCTTTCGGCGTTTCGGGCGTTTGGAGAGGGCCAGGAAGGATCAGCGCCCGTGAGACCCACTCGGCACCACGGACCCCGACCCCTCCCCGGCTCCGTCCGGGCGCTGCGCTGGGGCTGGGGGTGCGGCGGCCTGAGGGTCGGCATCGCCTGAGGGGCCCTTATTCCTTCCCTGACATAGGTTCTTAAGTAACCCAACGTGAATTTGTTAGTGTATGTATGCATACAGATGTATATAAATGCAAACACTTACTGTTGAGGTGTTTAACTGATCTCAACTCTGGAATTCACGTACCCGGCTTCTGCGTCACACTGCCACGTTGGCTGGAGATGCTTGAGAGCTAGTTAACCTGGGTACAAATATTGAAATGAGAAGAGTTTGAATATTGATCTCAGTGTGTGCAAAGTCCTCAGAGAAATTATTGCGGGTTTTAACAGGCCTTATTTGACACCATTCAGAGTAGCTGCAGCAAGAAGAAAACCGGCGGATCTGGGACTGCTAATCGCCAATCTCGTCCATACCGGAAAGAGGAATCAGAGCAGGATCCTGACAGAGCACCATAAGGATATGCATGTCATGAAGAGGATCTTTCCTCTCGCTTACACCAATCTTACTCCCCAAGCTTAGGAAGAGTGTTCTACTGAAGACTCTAGAAGGACCCGCTCGAAAGTTTGTCTTTATTTGCTCCGTGGCAGAAAACACTCTAAAATTTGTGGGGCCTCTCAAATATATGTAATGAAAAAGGAAATCAAAGGCCATAAAAGAAAAAAAAAAAACCTAATGTCCGACGAATTTTGTTTAACCGAAGTTTCGAGGGTGGAGGTTCCGGGGTGACCGCGGCTCTGAGGGGCCGCAATGGCCATGGGGACGCGGAGACCCCGAGAGGCCGTCGCAGAAGCGACCCTACTCTTCCAATCCCCCAGACAGGGTTGGGGGTCTCAGGACCTCTGCGGGGGTGCAGGCAGCAGCCTGGAGGTAGATGCGTGTGTGCAGGCACATCGCGAGTGGGGTTCCGGCCTGCAGCTGCAGAACAGCGGCAGCGCTGCGGCTCCAAAGACACGCTGCTGCCCTGTGTGTTTCACGGTGCAAGACGCTGTGCTGGCAGCCCAAACGTCAACCCTCCCGGCGGGCTGCTTATCTCGACGACTGCCCCAGCCGCCCGGAGGGCGCGCCGGGACCGCGGGGCGCCGAACGGGGCTGGGGGGCCTTTCCCTCGCAAGGACCTTCAGCCAAAAGTCGCCCTTCCCTCCTGCGTGGCCCTCGGAACCGACAGGCATTCACCCGCCCGAAAGGCCTTCCCGGGGCCGGGGGACAGAGGGGCAGCTCTCCCCAGTCCCCCGGCGAGCAGGTTACTCTCTCGCGGTCACCCCTCGCCCTGCGTGACCCCGCGCGTCTCCCGCGGAGCCGCCGCTCCTACCACCTACGCGTTAGCCTCCCGGCGGCAAGAGGCGAACGCAAAGTCCCGAGGTTGCCCTGCCCTTACAGGTTTCCAGCGCCAGTTACAGACCCTCCCGAGTCGGAGATTCCGTCTCCAAACTCACCCAAGTAAGAGCGACTCCAACAACTTACACGTCAGACCACCGGGCAGAAATGATAGCCCTTCTCCCTCCCGCCCCCCGAAGCGCCGTACCAATCCTCTGATCCTGCATGAAAACACAAGTGTTACTAATCACACAGTTTAAGGTAGATTTCATATTTATTTAAATATTTATCAAGTACTCAAAAATGTATTACACTTGAGCATACAAAATGAATCCAGTTTCTAATCAGGATGATTGAAATCCTTGTATTAGATTTTAACATTTTTTAATGTTCTCTGTACTGTCGAAATGGTTTGTCTATAGCTGAGCTTGCTCAGGGTGGGCTGAGATGGTGAGGAGGGAGGGAAAAGAAGGTTATGTTAAGAAAACATTGGGGTTTGGAGTAACTGACATGCAAACCAACTTGTCTTTGTCAGACTGAAAATCTCTCTATATTCCAGTCCTTAAGGGTGTTTTAAAGCGAACCTTTGTCTTGTGCTGCCCGGGAGCACTAGGGAGCAGTTGGATTGGAGCAAAAACAACCCTTTCCCATTTTTTTTTTAATTTACTTCTTTCTACTTTTCCCGAAGAAATCTCCCAAGTTTCTAGCTTTCACCACCCTCTCCCCCGCAAATTAAAAAAGGAAGAAAAGAGGGAGTGAAGAGAGGGAAGTCGACAGAAAATAAGGAACATATTCGTGCAATTTCACAGCAATATCCCCGACAGAAATATCCCCACAACTATTCCTCCTGCAGCATTATTCAATTGTTTTGACAGCAGACATTGATAAATAATGGTCATACTTGACTTGTTAAGCAAAAAGCGTCCCTTTTATCAGGAGCTTATACTTAAAGTACAGGTCACTTCAACAATCTCAACAACGAGGCTTTGGTATACAGCACTTTCTTTTTATTATTTTTTAAAAATAGTAGAACTCAGCAAAAAGCCTGAGCTCTCAGTTCTTTAGATGTCTTAACGTTATGTCTGATCATGCCTAGAGTAATATCACTTTTAAGGGCAAGGAATGGGGTGGGGGAACAAGAGACTTTCTAACGTTATCGATTGAAAGCTAAGGCATCCAGCTAGCCCTGATACAGTTGTTGAAACGGAAATTTACAAGCTGGTCGTTAATACTTGCAATAAAATATCACACTCCTTTTATTCGCTAACGACCGGCTTTGCATGCAATATTTTATTTCAGGTATTTTAGCTGCTAACCTGTAAATATTTAAAAGAGGGAACTTTGTTCATTATTTAATGTTAATATTATTATTATTATTATTATTATTTTTCTATCTCAAACGCTTATCTAGTGAAATAGTCCTGAAGATATAATAATTCTACATATGGCGCTTTTATTTCACATCATATTTAAGGAAAGAAAAAGGACAAAAACACATAGAAATAGACATATAATTCAAAGACCACGGTACAACCTTTTCTTTTTTTTTTTCTTTTTCTTTTTTTTTCTTTTTTCTTTTTTACTTCAGCAAACAAAAAAAAATAGTCAACTGACATGAAAAGTGGCAAGTCTTCCAATAATAAATAATAAATTACTTTATAATTTTGCAATGCAAGAGCAAACAAAAGGAGTGATTTTTTTTTCTTTTTACTTTTCCTATTTTTTTTTTTACCTTTTTTCCTATTTTTTTTTCTAGAGAGTGAGAGAGAAAGAGAAAGAGAAAGAGAAAGAGAGAAAAACAGTCGTTATAACCAATGACTATACACATCTCTGGGGGAGGGGAAGGTTCTTGGGCGGACACATTTCAAACACAATCCCGAGACGCTTTGTGGCAAAATAGAGGTATACCTTGTTGCAATGTTTTTATAAATTCGCCTTTAAAGAGGAATTCAAAAACCTATTTTTAATCGCATGAGACTTAATAGGGGGTGGATCTCGACCAAACAAAATCAAAACCCTGCTACAGGCATGCTAGAAGAGACCCAGGAAACAACCCCTTGTTAAGAGTCAACTAAAAACAACATTGCAAACCAATGCAGCTCCACCTTCCTGCAAGGAATCTTTCAACAATGCAGGGCTGAATCGTCTCTTTCCTGATGATGGAAAACCTGCTGGAGCTTCTTTTGGCAAGGCTATCCCCAGTATAGAAACAGCACCATTCGGAATGGGAGGGACCGGATAGAAAGTCCCTCTACCTTGGTTTCTCCCTAAGATGTGCAGTCAAATGAAAAGATTTCCTTTTTTTTTTTTTTTTTTTTTTGAGATCCACGAGTACAAATCCTTTATATTTGGAAAACGTCTTTTCGATCCTCCTCTGATCGTTGAAAAGCGCGGGGTCTGTGGTTCTTTTAAGTATTTTTTTTCTAGTAAGATCCCATGATTGTCTTCACAGTGTTGCTACCATATTACCTTGTCTTTTCAAATATGACTCCGTTCATCTCATGGAGCAGTTCCTTGCTAGGTTCGTTACAGGGTTGTTAAATATTCTTTCCCCCTAAATTTTGAAGTCCCAACACGTTCACTTTCCCACTCTCTTCAACAGGGATGAGGGTAAGGGCAGAAACAACAACAACAGAAATTTGAATGAATGTTCCTCATGCCTCAATAGGACTGGCTACCATGCTGTTGGGTGTATCTGGCAGCTGAGAGGACATTGATGCTACTTCACTTCCAGTAGAATTGGAACCGGGTCCTCCTTCTGAAAAATTAACCTGCCAAAAAGGGGAAAAAAAAAAAAAAAAAAGAAAAAAAAAGGAAAAAAAAAGAGAGAGAGAGAAAAAAAAAAGAAGAAGAAAAATAAGAAAAAGAAGTGTTGCTGCAACTGTAAAACTCAAAGAAAAGTAGCAGGCAAAGAAGAACACAAAAATAAATACACAAGGCATGCAGCCAATAGGCCTGATACATCTCGACAGGAGGCTGTGTCACTGCTGGTTGCTCTGTTTAGCTTCCCCATTGACTTCACAGGAACTTTCTTCAGGCCTTCGGCCAAATCACCAAGAAAAAGTAGATTAAAAAAAATGGAAAATGAAGACTGAAAAAATCAAGCAAATAAACAAACAAACTTATTAATGAGGCCTTCTTCCCTGTCTTGCAAGAGTGGCAGTCCCAACAGGATGTTCTAGTCAATTATTTAGGAGTGCATGTGTTTTCTTGACATGAAACTGAAAGATTACTATTTTCCCCTTTTGTGCATATACCAAAATAAACCTGGAAGGAGCATCCAGGAGCAGAAGGCATTTGAAAGCAGCCATCCTCTTTCATTTGTGATTCGAGGCTGATGCTATCTCTTCTTAGTGAGAGTCAGTTTGATAAAAAAGGTCACACTATTCCATCCTAATGTGCCCCGCTGCTCCTGTTAGTTTAGGAGTAGCGTTGGGAAAAAGCATGACTTGAAGGGTGGGGCTTTGCTAATCCAGAAGCATTTCTTTGGCACCTATTTAGCTGGCCAGTTCTGTGATTAAGGCCCTTTTCAGATTAGAACCGTGCTTTGAGTCGCCAATGAACGGCCTGTTCCTTTCACTGTTCTTTATTTTGACTCTTCTCAGTATCGCGTGTTATATCGAATGTTCATCAATATTAACTTGTCAACCTAATGGTCTATTTACCTATATGTGTATGTGTATTTGGACTATCCATCTTCCATCCTGATTTTTTTCCTTTTTTTGAACGATTTAATACAAAAACTCA
Source organism: Corvus kubaryi (assembly GCF_017639235.1). Classification (NCBI taxonomy): domain Eukaryota; kingdom Metazoa; phylum Chordata; class Aves; order Passeriformes; family Corvidae; genus Corvus; species Corvus kubaryi. Next base: position 7,805,384 of record NW_024581096.1, read on the forward strand.
CTGCATCAAAGGTTCTTAAAGTCTCGTATTTTGTTAAGGCACGGTAAGTAAGGCAACCAAAGGAGATATTTTTTTTCCCGTCTGATGGACAGCTGGATTAAAGCAGGAAAAGCAGTGGTTTCTTTCTTTAGATATAAGAGGATGCAAATAGACCTGCTGCTGTGCTACAGTTTCCCAAGCAAGCATAGTGTGCCAGTGAGGGAAACACACTGCAGACTGCTGTCGGGCAAAAGAAAAGGAATTCTGCAGGAGAGCATGGTACTAAACTGAAAAGATCTGAACACAACGTTAGATTCAACTACAAACCTTTGTCTTCCATCGCTTGATGTGAAAAAAAAAAAAAAAAAAAAAAGCCCAAGACATCAAAAAAAGACTTTCACGTGAATTTTTCATAACTGTTATTTTGTATCCCTGAAACACTATACACAATGTACCTTATTATTTTAAAGATCTGGTTTTAACATACTTAGGCCAGGAAATTGACTTAAGACTGAACTTCTCTCCTTAATTCACCTTGTTGAACCTTAGTATTGTTGGTCATATGGTCACATATGGGCTGCCAAGTGATGTAGGTGTAAGGAAGTGAGTTAAGGACACAATTTATTCTAAAAGGTCTATTTTCTTTTGACTTAAGGTAGTTTATCATATTGCTTGAATTTTTCATCTAAATATGTACTAGCAATTTCCTTTCCAAAGAACAATACTCAGTGTAAGATATATATATATGTATAGATTCTTGTGTATATATAGATACATAAAGTTATATCTAGAGGTACATGCTTAAGACAAGGACTTTGAAATTTTAATTAAGAGATTCATATTTGTCTGACAAAACGAGGGCCCTGGCTGACATTGTAGTCATGTATTTAAAATACATCCTACAGCCTAAAGGCAAAATCTGCCTGAACTGGGGAGGGGCGAATTCTAGAAACTGCTTTCACAAATGTAAGTACAACTAAATGACATATAAAGAATGTTCTAGTGGAGTGCTTTCGGTTTTCAGGAGTGTGCGAGCTGTTATCAGACCTGAGTCGGGCCTTATCCAAACTCACACTCAATTCAGCAATATGTCTGCTGTACGCTAAGGTCGATTTTGCACCAAGCTCTGTGAAATCAATTCAGTTCTCTGCTTTTACAGATGCAGTCATGCCCGCCTTGCAATTTCTGGAAAACCCAGCTAATCTGGATTGCTTGTCTTTCTCAGAGCATCTGGCACCTGGAGTGAATCGCCCATTGTTCTGACCCGGGTACCGGCTGGCTCGGGCTGGGAACCGACACTTACTAGTTGCTGAAAAGCAGGTTGGTCTATGTCACTCTGCAATGCGAAGTCACTCAGTACTTTCCAGGGCGGCTGGTAACTCTGCACCTCCACGGGGTTCGCCTGCAAACCACCGTCATGTCTCTCCGGACTAGCAGCCACCATCGGAGTTCCTGTCATCCCTTGGATATTCTGTAAACAGCCCAGCAAAGGATGTTAATGAGCTTGGTTAGCTTTATTGTATATAAACGCTGAGTCAATAAACTGCTTTCTATCTTATCTATACGGTCGCTTGTATTTGCTTTGTTAATCTGCTGTGAATGTCTTACTCTATTCTACTCTAAGTCAGCCTGTTTCTACTCGCTGCATTTATCACGGTGGAAGTTTACTTTCTTTCCCTTTAATCCTCCTATTCGTCCCAAAGTATACCCCCTCCGCCCCAAGCTCTCAAACACGAGCGCTCTGTATCTCGACTGCCAGTGCACGTCTCAGAACGAGAAACGGTTAATCCTGCTCCCTTCTATAGCTCGCATCCAGTCTGGTTTTGTTTTGCGTGACCTTAACTGGATCGTATATCCACTGCACGGCAAACCTGGGGTACGTCATTACCGCGCTTTTTCCAAAAGAAAAAAAGAAAAGAAAAAAAAAAAAAAAAAAAAAAAAAAAAAAAAAAAGAAAAAACCCTCTCAGTATGCCCTGTGGTGCAGGCACAGTGTACACCATAACTCCAAGCCTCGACGAATAGATTGTTCAGGCGAGTTAATAACACCGTGTTTTATTGCATTCCAACAGAGTAAAATGAAACTCCTTAAATTCCACTTAACTAGGCAGCCTTATGAATTAATAGTCATTCTCAGGTCAGTCAATATACCCAGGGAGAGTAAGAGACTCTTCTTCAAGTGGACTAACAACAACAAAAAAGAAAGAAATTTGGCTTAAAATGGAGACAGACCATTTGTTCTGCTGAACCCAGTGCATTCCACTTGTTTACATCACCCGTGCATATATCTGCAGAAAAGAGCTCTACAGAGATGTAACTATATATAAGTTAGCCTCTAAGCACGATGGTAATTCCGAAAAATTTGCATTGCATTTGTCTTTTTCTACAGTAAGTGCGCTGACAAAGACATGCACTATGTAGTATATAAAGTGCTAAGAAAAACACTTATTTTTACTTTTTCTAAAACTTTTTTTACTTCTGGATTTACTCGTGTTTAAAAACATGGAAGAAGGCAAAAGCGTCATTTTTCCCTTAATGAATCCTTAGCATTGGAATATAAATATTAGACGAGACTGGGTTTATTACATCCTGTAAGGTCTGCAGGTCTCCTTCATATGCAGAGAAGTTAGTCTAAGCTACTGCGTATCCTTAGCCCCACAAATTCTGAGTTCGCCTGAGCAGCCTAGATCGGCTCCTCGCCGTGGTCTGTTTCGATTGCACTGACAGCAGAAACTAACGCGTAATAGCTAAGCAGTGTCGTTTTCTTTGTTTTTAGGGAGATCGCAAAAAATCAACAGCATCAAACCGAGCCCTGGGGCTGTCCGGGCCGGACATACCCCAGGCGTTTCTCCTTGGGAATTAAGGCAGCACACGGACAGAGGCTGAAGCCACTTACAGTTTTGTCATTGGGTTGCTGCTGCTGAAGTTGCTTCATCATAATGCTCCTTTTTTTGTCCTTGCATCTCTTGTTTTGAAACCAAACCCTGATGACCCTCGGGCTGAGGCCGGTCATTTCTACCAGTTGCTCTTTCATGAGGGCGTCAGGTCTGGGGTTGGCAGCGTAGCAGGTCCTCAAGGTGTGAAGCTGTTTTTCATTAAGGACAGTCCGGACTCGGGTGGTCTTCTCGGGCTGCTTGTGGACGTGGGGCCGCAGAGCTGGCTGTCTGGCAGAGATAGGTTCTGCTGTAAGGGAAGGGGAAGGGAGGAACAGGATCCCCATGAGTAGGAAGCAGGGAGTCTGCAGAGACTATGAATCTAAGCTGGTGGGACAGGGGGAGGTGGCGGGCGGAGGGGCGGGGGGGCGGGTGATGAACCCTCTTTCAAAGGCCATTCAAACACTCAGATCTATCGGAGCTGCTGCAGCCTCGTCTGCTTTATGCAGTGGTGGAGTGACTGACATTTCTGACTCCACAGACAATTAATTTGCAAAAACAAACCACCCCCTAAAACCCCTAATGACAGAAGCTTGAACCTGTATGAAACTTGACAGCGGAGGGCAAGTTAGCTAAGGTGTATGTACGCTAGGAAAGGCACAGGAGGGGTTTATGTATTTATTTCCTGACAAATCACCAAAACAGAGTTTTGGCCCGAAAATTAATGAAAGAATGCTTCTTAAATTAATCATAATTCCGGTCTGCTTCTTCTGTAGTGAATCTACCTCATTTTACCCAGAAGCCGTGATAACATGCAACGGCTGCCGGCAGTTTGACGCTTCCAAACCAGACCAAAACAAGCCAAATCCTCTGCACCATGCCAATGGAAGAAAAGCCTGTGAGAGCTCCCTATCTCAAAGCACGGGAGATGGGATTTATCTTAGAAATTGGAGGTGCTAGGAGCATTTGCATATTCTTTAGATGAATAATTTAAAAATATGTATCTGGTGATTTGAAAAGGAGAGCAAGCCCAGCAACTCGTAGAAACTGCCAAGAAACGCAAAATTATGGGTGGCATCACATCAAGAGCTCAAACTGTTCCTGTGACTCTGCTATTCTTCTGTGCGTTGTGTAGCTGTAGCTATTAGGTGTAATCTGACCCAGTCGAGGGAAAAATAAAAACACTATCTTACTACTTTTTTCTTTTCTTTTTTTTTTTTTTTTTTGCTAAAATTGTTTAGCTAACAGAAGTGCTCGCTTTTGTACAGTCGGGTTCCGACTTTTCTAACTGTAACAATACATCAACAAATGCGATGACGACAATACGAAGGCTTCAAATCTTATCAGTATTGTTCCTGCCGACACACTAAGCCTTTCGGAGACATGCACAAACACGATACAGGGAGCACAATCTCTCTAGAATTCTGCCCTGATCAGTTACTGGATTATTTCTCCCTATATATAGATATGTCATCTGAAAGTAGCTCAGAAGAGGGAAATGAACCCGTTTCAGAATAGCTGTGTTTACCAATAAACTTCCGAGTTACAGTTACTTGCACAGTAAAAGCGCCGGCCAACCTTGTATTGTCCAGCCTAGTTAGCCTCAGAGACGTGTACCTCCCTAAAGCTAAGCGTCTCTGAGTATTTGACGTACCCGTCGAGAACTGGAAGTGTGAATGGAGTTGTAAGGTGGGGCGACTCTGAAGTTACAAGGCTTCTCTTTTGAGAAGAAATTCTCATCAAATCACATGAAACGTTTCAAGAAGGCAAGAGTCACTTTAAAAGGCAATTACCGAAGATTAGCTTGTTGACAGTTTTAAATTACAGCCTAAGCGCCAGCCTGTAGTTATGAAGTCTATCTCTTTTCAGACCCCACTTCCTCCAGCGCTCAGAACAGCTTCTCCGTCCCCTCCTAAGGCAGCGGAAGGGTCTGAAAACGCAGACCTGCTCTCCGCAGCGGCTCGTCCCTCTCCGGCTCAGGCTCAGGGCTGCCCCGGGCTCGGGGGGAGGTGATGGAGGACTCCCGCACCCGGTGCGCGGTGGGGGCAGGAGGAGGGCAGGCAGGAGGGTGGGGTTGCTGCCCCTCCGCAGGTGTTCCGCGAACGCGGGCGTTTCTAGCGGCAGGTGGACCCGCAGCAGCCCCGAGCGTGGGACGCGTCTCCGCCGCCGCCTCTCCGCGGGTGCGCACGCTCGGGCTCGGCTCTCCACGGAGGCGCGGGACCCGCTGAGACCGTGGGGTTCTCCCCGCCGCCCGGAGCGGGGCCGGGCATTGCCAAACCCCGCGGGTTTCCGCGGCGCTGGGCGCGGGCGGTACCTGCCATCTGCAGCGGCCGGGCGGGATGCAGGGGGCTGAGAGGGTCCCCGCCGCCCAGGCTGGCCCGCTCCACCACGTCGTGGTCCGCCCGGCAGAAGAGGCCGTCCTCCCGCAGCGCGAATTCATCGCCGGGGATGAGCTGGCGGCTGCAGGCCACGCAGCGGAAACACTCGATGTGGTACACCTTGGCGCGGGCGCGCATCACGAAGTCATTCTTGCTGAAGCCGATGCTGCATTTGGCGCACTTGATTCCGTATAACCTGAGCAGGGCCCAGCCCAGAAAGAAGGAGAAGGGAGGGAAGGAGGGAGAGCACGGGAGGGGGAAGGGGGAGGGCAGGGAAGGGGCGGGGGGGAGAAAGGAAAAGGAAAAAGAAAGAGGTTTTCACTCCCGTTCGTGGGCAGCCCCTGGCCCCGCGTAGACGCGCCACGCTCCATCCACTACTTTAAAAAGCATGAAAAATACAGAAGCCAGAAGAGGAAAGGAATAAGCCGGGTTCACTTGCAGTCGGTGCCCTGATCCCTGTGCCGTACAAGGCGGAGTAATCACGAATGCACCGGTGGAAGAAGAGAGTTGGGAGGAAGAGGTGTAACGAGAAACAAAAAAAACGACCCCCTTTCTTCCCGAGGATATCCGACCTCTCCCCCTTGCCCCAGAGCTCGGGCTGCAGCAGGAGCGGGGCCATCCCTGCCCTCTCCCTGCCTCCTCACCTGACCTAGCCTGGCCTGAGGCTGAACTGGACTACCCGGGCGCACCAGGGAAAGGCGAGACTGCTGAAGCTGCCATCCACTCCCCAGACACAAACCTGCCAGCTTCACCAAATTGTGATACTTTTTGCCCGGACCCACTCAAGACTTGTGCCGCTTGGTGTGTGCCCGGACTGCCGTCAGCTTAGCCTCTGGGACCCAGCAGGGGTGACTGCCAGGGCAGGGTCTCTTCCCCTAGTCCCCTCTCACCAGATTAATTTAATACAACAATATAAGCATAACACACATGCCTCCTCAGGCTCACATATATAGTAGTGCAGCTCCTCCCTCCCGCCCCCAACTAAAAGGCAGTTTCAGTGCTCTGGCTCTGCAGCTTGTCTCTACCTCAGCCTCTCTGCCCCGTCTCTCCTCCTCCTGACGCTCCCATCCTGAGCCGGGGCTCAAGCGCTCCGGTAGGAATGAGAGGGCAACTTCTCGCTGACAGGCCCACACAGCAAATAATGAGTTTCTGGAGTGGGTGGCGGGCTCCTCGTCTCCCGTGGAGGAGAGGAGGACAGTTCACCCAGCAGTAGATAGACATGAGAAAATGCTCCAACTCGGGTGTCTAGAACTGCACACTCTCTCGGCTCCCACCGGGTGTTTCTTAGCCAAAGTCCTTGGTATGATCTAAAATTAACGTATTTCCGCACTTATGCACTCTCACAATCCACAGAACTGTGAAAGCTGCTTCTAAAACTGAGCTAATATTTATCCCCACCAATCTCCTCACCAGTATACTTCCTTAGAGATACAGTCTGTAATGTATGCTTGTGAGTACACACTTCTTTAGCTTTTATGGCTATAGAAGTGTACTAATCCTATATTCCGAGCTCCATATACACGAGTTACACAGTTTTGAGAAGAAAAAACCAAACAGCTAAACAGCAAAAGAACAGAGTGATCGTAAAGTGGGTGCATTCATAGGTACAAAAGTTGCAGTGGTTGCCCACAGGTTTGACACCTAGAGATTGGCTCAGGGTCTAATTCAAAGTCAACTTGCATGTAATGTACTTTTTCCTTTTTAAATTATGGCAAAATAAAAGTATTCCGTATTAATATAAAGAGATGATTTTTTTTTTCTGCTTAAGTTTCTCCCGCTGAGATCAGTCAGGAGGTAAGTGAACACATTTCTGTCCAAACGTTTTCCTTTCGTTTGAAATTAGAAAAGGACAACATTTAAAAGAACGGCTCCAAAGTTCGTTTAAAAGTAAAGAATTAAAAAACAAAAAAAAAAAAGTCTCTGATTTTCGCCATTTTAGAACTTGGAGAATAATCTCAGAATGGCTTGAAGGAATGGTCTGGTTGTGCACTGGAGAAAGAAAGACTCGAGAGTTTTATTTCAACTCAGAATTACACAGAAATCAGAAGATATCTAAGGTGGCTAGGTGATCTGCTTCCAAAACTTTCTGTAAAAAAAACCCCAAAAACTGTTCATACCTCAGTGTCATACAAACTTATGATTTGGCAAACCCAGCAAGCGACACTGAAACGGATCAGCATGACCCAGGAGCACAAATAATAAACACACTCGAAATTCTTGCTTTGGTTTCTCTATAGTGTCAGCATTGGCAACTCTCACATTTTATCAGTTACCAGATTTTAATGTGAGGAAGGAAGCAGTTCCATTATCTAAATATACCCAATTGTTCGCGAACAGATGATGGGCAATTTGATCTGCTCTGTCTAATTCATCAGCACAGATAAGATAAGAAAGAAAAGGCAGCCAGATATCACCAAAGGGGTTAATATTTAAAAAAGATTAAATGTCAGTTATTTTAGCTAAGAAACATTTCGGTCTAGGTTTTAACATCCGCATAAAAGGATCCTTCAATCCGAAGAAAATTTGGAGTTTGTTTTTGTTTTCCTTTTGCTTTTCCTTTTTGATAGGCCTGGTTTAAGTAGGGTTTTCTTTTTCTTATTTTTCTACCCGGGTATTTATTTTTACGGCATACATGCTTGAAGTGCCTTTCTTTTGAATGCCACTATGTCTTCGCAGAAACGCAGAGAGATGCATTTCTCAGGTTGTGCTAGAAAGTGATCTGTTCCGTGTTGCTCATAATATCTACACTATTGAAAATATTCTTCATTACCTACGATTCCCCACTTGCTTAGAATCACAGGATGCATTGCCAAAGTCCTCGGAAAGGTCCTACACGGTCCCGAACCTAGTTCTAATAATACAGATATTTGCATTTGAAACGATGAAACAAAAAACTTCACGACCAACTTTTTTCCTCACAGGTCTATTAATGGGAAAACACATAAAAACATACAACTTATCTTTTACCCGCTACCTCACAATTTTTCCTCTTAATTCCTCTGTCAAACGTATAAAGTTAAAAAGAAAAATAAAATCTCACGGAACAATTAAACAACGTAAATGGCGTACCTGATATAATCTCTTTTACAGTAGGTTTTGCCATCCCTAACAAAGCACGTACAGGTCTCGTCCAAATACTGATTACACTCTGCACACTTCAAACACGCCGCATGCCATTCCAAATCCGGAGAAACCCTCAGAATATACTGATCGTGAATTTGATTGCCGCAACCAACACATAGGGAAATCAGACGTTTTTCTGAAATGAAAATAAATACATGATTGACTAACCGTTTACTCTCCTACAGAGATAAACACACTTTTAATGTCATTCCCTTATAAAGCGTATTGTGGGAGCGTTGTTTGGTTTTTGCCTTTTTTTGTTTGTATATTGCGGGGGGGGGGGGGGCGCCGGGGTTGTGTTTGTTGGCGTTTCTTAGGGTTTTTTTAAAAAGAATATTATACTTTTGGATGGTAATTGAAGTGTGCCATCAAAACCTTGCCGCGCTTAGAAAGGAGGCGGAACATAAGTTAAAATGCAAAAGTGAAGAGTCTTTGGGGTGAAGGTCCTCATTTCACAAACCTTGCACGGAATCAAAACTCCAAACTCCCATGTTGTTTAATTTTTATTTTATTGTTTGCTTGTTTGAATGTCCTGCCTTACGAGGAGAACGCCTATGTGTTTCATTTCATATTTTAAGAGGCTCTGACTGGAAACGATGAAGCGTGGTTGGGTGCACTTCCCACTCAGCCCCTGCCCTCAGAAGACGGGAGTCGAGGCTTCTAGCAAGAACAAGCGTCATTACGGTTGCCACTTGCTCTCTTTTGCAAGTCTAATGCTAATACCCCTAGACCGACTGGGTGCTGGATGGTCAGACAGCCTCACCGCAGTCTATCACGAGAAAAATTTAAGGCTCCGTGGTCGGAGATCCCATCAAAATCCTGTCTGCTCCCCAAACTTTAAAAGAGAGTAGGACCCCAGGCTGTTAACATATATGGCTACAACAGAGCAAGCATGCAGGCATGGCAACAAAGGCACCTTCTCTACCATTCAAATGAAGTTCAGCACTTTAGCAGTTCGTCTGCCTGAGACGATTACAATAGACAGCACATTTATTCCAACAACGGTAAAGATTCCGCCTTACTTTTTGGTGGGTCTCCCATGTCTCCCATATCTGTAAGAGGGTGTAATGTCCACAGTGAAATGGTGTACGGTTTCGTTTTAAGACCCCAAAGTAGGTTTGAGAGCTGTCGCTAAAAATAAGAATAATAGTAATAATAATAATAAAAAAAAAAAAAAGTAGAAGAAGTATTAACAAAAGAAAAAAAAATCAAACTCGGGAAAAAAAAAAAAAAGAAAATGGCACAAAACACCACCGGCGTGGGAGACACTGTCAGGGCTGCGGAGAGAGAAGGGGACGCGCGGTGAGGCGCGGTGCGGGGCGCGGCGCCGGGGGCGCGGCGGGGTCCGTCCACGCGGAGCGGCGCAGCGCGGGAGCGGTGCGGAGCGGTGGCGGTGCGGCGCAGGAGCGGCGCAGGAGCGGCGCAGGAGCGGCGCAGGAGCGGCGCGGAGGCGCGGTGCGGTGCGGTGCGGTGCGGAGGCGCGGCGGTGCCGGACTGGGCGCTGGCGGCGCGGGCACTCGCCTCGCCCTTATCTCTTACTCAAACTTCTCTGCTCCAACTCAGCCCGCTCGCCATTGGCGCCACGTCACGCGCGGGGACGTCACGCCCGCGCGCGCCCATTGGCTGGGGCGGCGCGGCGCAGCTGCCCTGATTATCATATTTCAGCGTCTGGCGGCGCGGCCGCCCGGCTCGGGTTCGCGCGGCCAACTTTTCCTCGCTCCTTATTTGTATTTCCCTTTATACTTTCTTCTTGTCGCTCTCCTCCATCGCCGTCGCTTATCTCCCGTCACACCTTTCATTTTCCCTCCCGATCCCGCTCGGGCTCCTACACCCCTTCCCCCGTCCGGGGTTGCCGCTCCGCATGTACCATTTATATATATGTATATATATATATATACACACATACATACATATAAATACATACACATATGCATATATGTACATATATATATATACACACATATATATATGTATATAATTATTTTGATAGTGGTGTTAATCCAACTGTTTTCTTCCTGAGCGTTTATGTTTCACAGGCGGGTGCCACACTCTGGTTTGTCCAGGCGGAGATGCCCTGAACAGGGAGGGCAGGGCGGGCTGGCTGGGCACGACCCCAGCCACAAGATGGGACTGTTTACATTTGTCCTCCAGCCTCTTTCTCTTAAAATCGCGGATAAAATCTTCATTATTTCTGTTAAACACAAGATTGAAGAAGGTACAAATATTTACCTTAAATTGTCTCTCAAGAAGTTCTGCCTTTCCCCAAAGAGAATCCCTTAAAAACTCCTATTATAAAAAGAAATTTAAAAGGGATGGGGGGTGGGGAGAAGACGCGGACTTGCTGTCGGAGCGGACCTGCGGCGCTGCTCCCTGGAGGCGATGTGGGGAGTCCTCACCCGAGAGCCCCGGCCAGGGGAGGTGCGGTGCGGTGCCCGCGCCCTCGTCTGCGCAGCGGCGCACGGCGCCCCTCGGATTCCAGAGGGCAGTTATCTGAAAGTTTCCCAAACCAGGCAAAATGCAGCTTAGACAAACGTAGGCACTGATTTCTTTGTGTGTGTTTTTCATAGGGCAGATTCCACTTCGGCTACTCGGTGCCCGTCCTTTAGCCTGTGCGAGGAAATGTACCCGTTCCCGAGCGTGTCCGCCCCACGCTCTTCCGACACCCCCCTCTCCACACCCCGATTTAAACGTTCCCTTTGAGTGTGTTTATATCCCATTTTTGTCTTCTCTTCTGTATGGACTGTTACACCGTCCTCATCAACGTAGAGTTGAAGTGCCCTCCAATCACTATTCATCAGGAAAATATACTTGCTTTCAATGTCCCACGTTTTTAAAAGGCAGCCGAGTTTGGGCGCAAGAGAGGCAAAGCCACATTCATGCAGAATAATTTTCCACAAGGAAATCTGATTGCAATGAAACAGCCAAGAAATAGTTTTGAAACTCGCATTTGCTGCTGAGAGAGCTACTAAACAACGGCCCTTCTTGGATTCCTAACTTACTTTGCAAGATGTTTTCCTTTCCGAAGCTGAGAGAGCAAACATACCCTCCAGGTTTATTTCAAACAAGAAGTGGGACCCAATGTTGCCACTTGCGAAGATAACTAAACCACCCTGAAATGATCTCAAGATAGTGTCAGGAGGTAAAGATATGGTTGTAAACACGCTCACACAGTTAATTTACATATTCGGCTTTTAAATAAACAGTGTGAAATGCAACTCTTCTAGATGATCACTTCCACACCCAAGACACCGGTGATATATATATGTGGGTGTGTTTATGTACATGCATATATATGAAAGACTAGGTATACGTATAATTACGAATACCTAGGCAATTAGGTATCAGAATAATAGCTGTAATTCTCTGTGTTAGCTGAGTAAACCAAAAAGCAGTTTGAAAGACTTCTGAGCCGGGCAGCTTCGGACAGCCTGGCACGTGTTTGGGGCAAACCGTTAGTAATGGCCAATTTCACTGAAATCCACGGGCTGCAGTGTCGTCCCTGCGCCGCTGGTCCGGGCCGGGCCGGGGCAGCACAGCCGCGCCAGGTTTCTGCCCGTGCCCCTGCCGCTCCTGCCGCTCCCACCGGGTCGCGGTGCGCGTTGCGGTGCTCGGCAGTGCGGGGTCCCTCCGCGGGGCGCAGCGCGGTGCCCGCCCGGCCTCTCCCCGCGCCCGGGCGCGCAGGCGGCGCGGCGACCTCTGCTGGCCGCGCGGCGAGCGACCGCGGCCGCGCGCGGTGGGCGCGTGTCGGACCTTTTGTGCCTTTCCTCCTGGTACGCGGCAA